>NC_056746.1:950822295-951131908 GCF_019279795.1 Protopterus annectens | reverse complement strand
AATTTTTATACATTTCATATGCTATTCCAAAGGGCCTGCAACCAAATCTATATTTACTTGTCCTAATACTTTATCTAGCCCATTTAAAGAAATCTTCTTTTCCAACTCTTTATTTATTTATTATTTATTTATCTTTGTTTACCGAGAAATTCTGACTGGGTAATACTTGTTTTCAGCAGGGACCCAGGGAGAAAAGCCCCATTTGCTTACATTGCATTATACTAACTTCCAGTCAGACAGAGAGTAGTTACATTTCTATTTACATTTATATACAAACAGTAGTATACATTCTTAGATTTTACAGAAGTGGAAGTTACTAAATAGAGCACATATCTGCAACTTATTGGGTTGTATAGGCAGAAGTTTTGTATAACATTTGTTTGTCATTTCAGTAAGAGGTTGAGAACATTATGTTTATTTGGGGAGTATCATACAGTGAACACAATGTTTTAACCTTGTGATGAACATGTACTGGGCCAGAATTGGTTAAGATGTTGTTTAAGCAGTTGTTTAAAACTTCTGAGTTTGTCAGAGACTTTTGTTTGCATGAAGATACTATTCCAGAGTTTAGCAACACATCGGGAGTAGAGTGAGTCTCCTGCAACATTATTTGACTTATTTGTTAGAATAAAAATATGTTACTACAACAGAGGTCCCTTTCTGGACAGTAGGGTCTTAATATGTTTTGTAGTGCAGGGCAGTTTTCTAGATGATGAATGAGTTTGTGTGCTATAGTTAGTTGTGAATATGTTTGACAGTTTTGCAGTTCAAGCCAGTTCAATTGAGGTTTGATTCTTTGAGCCAGGTTTCTACAAATGAGAAAGATTTTGGGTAATGTCTTGGAGCTTATTTATTGCTGAGGCCGTACATATTAATGCTGAGTCATCTGCATACTAAACTAAACTAGCATGGTCAGTGGAGGTGGAGGTCATTAATAAATATATTAACTAGTAGAGGACCCAGGATAGAGCCACGAGGGACACCTGCAGTAACTGGTTGAAAAAATGAGTTGCTTTTTTTTGCCATTTAATGGCTTGTTGATTTCCAGATAGGTAACTAAGAAACCACACCAAGGAGTACTGTAAAAGTCCTATTGAGGAGAGCTGACCGATCATTTGCTGAAGTGAGACAGTACCAAGTGCTTTTGACAAGTCTAGGAACATGGTGGGCACAAGGAGACAATCATTTCTTTGTCAGTTTATTATATTGGTAAAAAGTAGTAGAGCAGTAGTCATGCTGTACTGGGGCCTCAAGCCTTGTTGTGTTTCTGAGAGCATGTTATGTGAGAGTAGGTATTGCACAAGCTGCAAATGGATGCATTTCTTTAATATTTTTTGGGGAGAGAGAATCCCTATCAGTCTGTAGTTATTAAACACAGTAGATATGCTGCTTTTGTGCAGTGGTATGATGTAAGATTTTTTTCCACAGTCATGGGAACGTATCCTTCTGCTATCGACCTATTCATTTGTATGGACACATGGCAGGCTATGACTTCTGCAGCCCTTTTTAGGTAGTCTGATGGTAGCTGGCTACAGCTACAGAAGTAGTTTTTAGTGTAAGGAGCAACATTTTTACAAGCAAGATAGGTACTGGACTAAAACTGAAGAGCTATGGGTGGTTTTGATTGGACAGAGGCAGAGTGAGGGAGGCAGATGTGTTAGTGTCTAAGAGAGATAATATTGATTGTATAAAGGAAATGAACTGTGTGGGAATAGAGTCTGTTATATCATCTGTTTTGTAGAGGGAATAGTGGTCTTGCCAGGGTGCAGTAGTTTATTTAGTGATGACCAAAAATAATTTTGGGTTGTATGCTTGCTTATACTGTTTGACATGAAGTTTTGCAAGATTTCTAAGATGTGTAAATTACCAGAGGACATTTTGAGTTCTATTATTATACTATTTGTTTTGCAGGCTTTATCCCTTTTTATCATTATTTTTTTGTTTCCTTTGTCAGTCATGGTGCAGGGCTGGACTTTACTCTTTTATTACGTACTGGTTCTAGATTATTTATGGTCTGTAAGACTATGTTATTAAAGTGTTCTACAACAGTATCTATCAGCATTGTTCTAAGTAATTCCATTTATATTTTTTTAGTATTTCTTTGAAAATATCTTTGCTGAAATTGGTTACAATTCATATAATATGTTTATCTAGGTTATGGTGAGTCCTAATAGTTGGTATTTGGTCACTTATGCTATCTGAGAAGCAGCCTACTTCAGTTTGTTTTGTTTGCCTGTAAGGATCCAATCTAATGTTAAGTGTCTCCAGTTTTATTGATTCTGGTAGGCATGGTTATTAATTACCTGAAGTTGTATACATTTTTGGATTCACTGGGAGTTGTGGAATTTATCAGTTGACAGTCTATTTCAAATCTCAAAGTATTATAGTTGCGTGGTTAATTTTTTTGGGGATATCTAATACAGGATGCTTTCAGCAGTATTAACATTATTCCCTGGTGGTATATAAATTGCTGTTAAACATATAGTTTTCCAAGTATTGATTTTTAGGAGTATTATTAGTAGCTCAGCATAGTTAAATGTGGGCATTTCCTATGGAAGTAAGGTATGGTTAGGAAATGTTTATAGATGATTGCTATACCACCAGCACATTTGTTTTATTTGTCATGCCTGGGTATATTGTTTCCTGGGGGTGATCTCATTGTAATTTATTTCTTCTTTAACCAGGTTTCAGCATCTATGACTACATCCAGAGTGTATGTGGCAAGATAAGCACATATGTCATGGAGTTTATTGCACATACTTCTTAGGTTCATATTTGGTAAAGTGAGTTTGAATTCTGTTTTTTGCTGAGATGTATTTGGTGACTTGTTTATTTTGGGACTGGATGTGATGGCTTTATGAACAGTAGGGCCAGAGTTGGGGTGAATATCTCCACTGCTTTTTTAATTGATGTTTTACAGAGGGAAGCATGTGGACAATTATATTTTGGTCCTGGTTTGATATTTGATCATAAATTTGGATGCTTAGTTTTAAGATATTTATAGAAGCATAGAAAAATAAATCAGAAGTAGCTTGTTTGTAGAGATAGGGCGTGATGGAGAAATACAGCTTGGGTAGATATTGATATTCTTTGTGAGGATTGATTGAATGAAGTCTTAAATATTTGAAGGAGGTGCATTTGATAGCTGTTGATGAAGACTAAAAGAGTAGGGAGAAATTGTAAAATAATCTGACTTAAGGGCATCTTATTTAACTTGGGGTTTGTCTTTGTAGTAAATTAGGATAATAAAATGCTAGTAAGGTATTTGGTTGGTTGTAGGGCTGTAATTTGATAATTATAGGAGGCAATGATTAAGACAATTTGAGAGAGAGAGTCTTGGGTGGTAAACTAGAGTGGGTGTTACAATTGTGAGTAATTGTATTGACTGTCTTCCTACTGGAGAGAACTGATGTTATTGGTTATAGGAATATGTGGGTGGTTCTATTGAAGTATAAATGTAGGGTAAGAGGGGTAGTTCGAATTTGGGGGTAGGGTAGGGGAGTGGAGTGAGTTTGAGCATTAGCAAGGGTGAATGAAGTGAGTTAAGAACTTGTCAAGAGATAGAGAAAACAATTAGTGACTTAATGCAAAAAGCTACAAATCTGCAGAGAGATAAGTAAAGGGAACAATGTAGTTTAAAAGACCTCTGTGCTAGTAGATGAATGTCTTGATTTTGTTGCTGTAGTACACAGTTTTAGAAAGAGAGTTAATTCAATATCACCTTGACCTAAGTAATGTTGATAAAATAAAAAAGTGCACTTGACTGTTTGAACAACTGTGTAATTTAAGGAGGTTTCTATGGACTTTGAAATATAAAGTCCAACAGCCTACTTCAGCCCCCACAGACCAGCAAAACAAAGAGTAAAGGTAAGCCATAAAGCAGTAGTTCAGCTCTGGAAAATACTGGCTCTGAACTCAAATGTGGTTACACAAGGAGAGAAATAAACTTAGGGAAGGGAGACAGCGGACTGCTAAAAATAATGATTTGAGTACAGTTAAAGGAGAAAGTGCCAATGGGACTGCTTTGGTCTAAGAAAATGGAGCTATTATACTGGATGAAGTTCTTTGCTTTAGATTTGTTTTAGGTTGCCATACGATAAGTAATTTACATACAAATATAGCCCACAAACTGATGTTCAAACTACAGACTTCACTGTTACATAAATATCTATTTACTTATATAGAAAAATAAAAACACACTAAAAAGACAGTTGAGTGCACTGAGTCAATGCTGACTGTGCACACATACTAGCTCAGAGCTGAAATTGGTTTAGTAACTCTGTCAGGCAAGGAGAAATAAGAAAGGAAGGGGGGAACCAAGGGTGACTTCCTTGAAGGCATGCAGTTCTACTAAAGAAAGACAGGTGGATATAAATAATGGGAGTAGCAAGTCTAGAAGAAGTGAAGAAAAAAGAAGATAAATAAATAGTTTGATTAGTAGCAGTAAATGTCCATGTCTGTTAGAAAGGACAGAGTAAACGCTGACCACCAGGATGTCAGTGGAGGAAGGTTTACAGACTATAAGGCTATTGCTTACAAACTAGGACACCGAAGCACTTGTCTTCAGACTAGTCACTATGCAGACTAAAATATACTCGGAAGACTGGATACCCCTAACAATTACATAAAGCACAAGGCCAGAGGCGGTACACAGTTTGTCCTAATTAAATGGTAGTTGGATTGGATGGACTCAGAGTTCCTATTTGGATAAGTCTGCCATGTGTATACTTAAGTTTCCAATGAACCTGTTGAAAAAAAGAGAAAAAAAAGATGTGATCAAGGTTCAGTAGAAATTTAATTAAATTACTATGTTGTGAAGTATATGTAACAGAACACTGTGATTTCTTAATAAATATAGAAATTAAGTTCTGTAGTACAGTTTCTGTGATTGGGCCACTTGGCTTACCACCTTAAACCACACAACCTCAGAAGGAAACAAACAGTACCATTTTGTTAATACCCTTACAAATTAAGGACATTAATCTTTCAAAAAGTAGCTTTTTAGCACCAGAACAATATATGAACACTGAACAATTAAGGATGAGGCAGGAACATTTTGCAACAATAGCTCCAAAACCTCACAAGCATTTAAATAGAACAGAAGGTTTAACAAGCACTTACTTTAACTGACATTCCAACAAGCTCTTTTTTTTGACAGTGAAAAGACTTGACAGGGCTATGAAATCTCTACAGTGTAAGATGACCTTTTTAGCTTATTTTAGAGTAGTTGTAAAGAGTTATACTAATAAACTAAACATTCAATCCTTATTCTTTTTTCCTGTTAAACCTTTTTACTTTCCCTGTTTTTTTACTAGCTTCATTTTTCTTTAAACATTTCTCATGCATACTATACTATTCATAATGTTTTCCTGGGTTCTTTCTACTTCTCCTTTTACATTTTTATTTCTGTCATTACACTACCATCTTCCTTTACTAATCTGCTTAAGTAACTGAACATTTCTTCTTTTTTAGCTTGTAAAAATATTTGCTTATATAACAGTTCTTGTATTTTTCTTGATTTCTTTCATATAATTATTTTAATTTGCCAAAGTGCTTTCTATCATTATGTTCTAAATCTTCCAATGCATCATTATATGTTAATATTTTTTCCTTCTTTACTTTTTTCACATCATATTGCCACTGTAAAAAACACTTTTATAATTTTCCTGAAATATCATCGACCATTCAGCGTAATTTTTATAAAATGTTCTCATAGTAATATGATCTTTCCATAACTGTATTGCTAATATCTTCCTTTCTTCTTTCTATGCTTTCTCGTTTATCCTTTTTATTTCTTTGCCTAGTTTTATATATTCCTTGTTTTCCTTTATCTCTAACAATATTGCAAGATGATCAGAAAACCCTGTTTCAGCTACCGTCCCTTCTCTTATAATTTAACCTTCTGATACTATAAAAAAATCTATTTCAGTTCTATACATACTTTAATTTTTATCTCAAAGTTTTAACTTACCATATCTTATAACTTCTAACATTTTTCTTATGTCATTTCCTTTTTTTGTGCTTGTCTCTTAAATCACAAAGTCTCCTGTTTTTATAATATTCATATTTATCACTACATAGTCTAAAATCTGATGAAACAAGCTTTCCCTTTCTTTACAATTAGTATAAGCATGTAATGTTATAATTCTATATACTTGTTCTTTACATTTTCAATCTACGATTACTCTTCCAATTTTTGCTAAAGTTGCATCTAATATCTTTACTGTATTTCTACAGAATATGGCTATTCCAGAACATTGCTTATTTCCCAATTTCCAGATATTTTCCACTCCATAGTTTCTTTATTTGTAATCTTTCTTAATTTGTTAAAAATTGTGTCTTCTAATATAATGCAGGGGGTCTACTACTAATTACCGACACGACGATTCCCCGACGGAAAACTCCCCGACGCCAGATGACCGACATCACACAAACCCGACAATGCAAAACACCGAACACCATTACACCGAACACCATTACACCGACACACGGAACGTAAACAACACGCGACACTACATAGCATACACACTAGCCCTGACCCAAACCCTAACCCTAAGGTCCGACACTATCGCACACTTCACCTACCTGCACCCTAACCCTAACTCACTTAACCCACCCCTAGCCCAAGCTCCGACACTAACGCACACGTCACCTACCTGCACCCTAACCCTAACTCACTTAACCCTAGCCCAAGCTCCGACACTAACGCACACTTCACCTACCTGCACCCTAACCCTAACTCACTTAACCCACCCCTAGCCCAAGCTCCGACACTAACGCACACTTCACCTACCTGCACCCTAACCCTAACTCACTTAACCCACCCCTAGCCCAAGCTCCGACACTAACGCACACATCACCTACCTGCACCCTAACCCTAACTCACTTAACCCGTCCCTAAACTACAGTCCCTCACTAGCACACACTTACCTTACCCGAACCATACCTCCGACACGAACACACACTCACCTTTCCCACAGCCTAACCCGACATCCCACAATCTCAAGCACTTACCTGACCGCTCCTAACTCCGTCACCATCGCACACTTACAGTGTCGCGATCGCACATTCCCTTGTCGGTCTTTCCGCTGTCGGCAAATCACCCTGTCGGTACACTTACCTGTCGGCCATCTGGCGTCGGTGAGTTTTCCGTCGGGGAATCGTCGTTTCGGGCATTAGTAGTAGACCCAATGCAGGCTATATCACATGTATAACAACCACTCTAAAATCCCTATTCTTCTTACTATATTCTTAAAACTATTTACATTTACAGAAAGCACTCTACAATTTTAATTTTCCATTTTCCTTAGATTCATGGTTTCATAAAGTTTGTAGTTAATTATGAGGCTAACTTTCTTAACAGGCTATTCTAAGCCAACCAATTTCCCTCCCAAAGGTGAGAATCAAACATGGCACCTGCTATTACACCAACCCCAATAATTAGCTATGTGTATTTTGTTTCATCCATTTCTCTTTTTTTTTGTACTTAACCCTTTAATTTTTCATTTTCTGTCTTTTGCCCTTTTACCAATAGATTTTTTCTTTTACTACCTCCCAATTTATGTCTTCTTCGTCACTTATTTCAGAATTGTCTGCTATGTCCTCTTTATTATTTTTTCCTCATCTAATTTTTCTGCAATTTGTACTACTTCTGAAATGTCTCCTCTTTTTTCATTTTCTTCACTTTATTTTTCTTTTTACTTACTCTTATTTTCATTTTTGCAAAATATGCATAAATGTCCAATCTTGTTACATTTATAACATTTCAGTTCACATTTTTGCATCATGTCCCATTTCCCTACAAATATAACATTTTTTTGACAAGTCATTTATCAAATATCCTAGATAGTGTACTACTATTATTCTAAAGTTTGATAGTGAAGAGTGCAATTTTATAAAGATGAAAAACTGCCTATTCAAACTCACGCAGTGCAAATGTTTCCAGAATAGTAGTGTTACCCAGATACAAATTATAACAACTTATCCCTGAAATAGTTGCCTCCAGATTCTCCACTATGATTAATTTGCTTACAATCCCATCCCTGTCAAAATCTGCTTCCTCACAATCCATCTCATTTTATCCTTCCTTCCTCTTTGGTCTTGCTTCTTTAATATTCTTCATTCTGTTATCTCTTCTCTTTAAATACTAAAACTGTAAATAGCAACAATGATTGATGTTCTTCATATTGATCACTGCTGCTGTAGCCCAGGCTATATGGGTTATATCCTGCAAGGATATAACAGTTGGTCAGCTTTCAAAGTTTCAGGGCACCTTCCAAGCATCCAAACAATTAGTCAGCTCAAGCTTAGCTGACTAAAAAGACAGATTTGAGTGCCAAGCCCTTCAGAGCTTTCCTGCTGCTAAAAAGAATGCTCCTCATAGGAGGATGGACAGTCAGCTTGTAATGTTCCTTTGCGTGGCAGATAAGTTCCCTTCAGGAAAAACTTCCATTTTAAAAGACTGCTTGATAACATTTTCCTGTTCAGGAAATATATTTTAAAGCTAAGAGTTTGTGTTTTAATGGAGCATCACAAGACTGTATTGTACTTTTCAATGGGAGAGCTCTTTTTTCCTGTCAGTTTAACTGTTGTTTAAAGTATTCAAAAATTTTTTTTTCTCTGGAGAAATTATGTTTATTTTACTTTTGGGGGGGGTGATGAAGTGTGCAACTCTGCTGTGGCCATTAGTTTTAGCTCAGACCACTCATCTTTTACCCAGGATCTCTCTGGAGTAGTAACTACGGCTAATATGAACTATTGGGGTCCCCTCAGTGGGCAAGGGAGAGACACTCTTGTTGGTCCTGGTAGAGGGAACAAGGAGAGCTTTCCTGTCTTGTCAGAATGTTGTGCCTATCCCTGGGGAAGCTGCTGCTGCCATTAATTACACTGTTGGCTCCATTTTTTCCTGTCAAAAAGAAACAGACAAGTAAACATGTATCTACTTCTCCTTAGATTTCATTGAAGAGGAGTAATTTACTGGGTCTGGCTCATGGTTTAATACAGGCTATTGATCCTTCTTATAAAACAATCTCTGGGAAAGAAAGAGGGACACCTCTTTTCCTGAAGAGATTCAAGATTCTGAATCTGGACAGGAAGCTGAAGGCGCAGATGCAAAGTTTTCTCCTCAGATTTCTGAATCAGACTCTGAGGAGAACTCAGCTTCTGATTCATCATCTGGGACTTTCTTTTTATCTGAGACTACTTGCAGAATATCCCAGTGTTTTCAATGGGAGAACACTGAGGTTTCTCAGTGTCTCAGAAAATACTATGAGCCGTTATGGAAGGAATTTCCAGAATATTCACCTGTTCCTCCAGTTCTGTCAGCTTTGGAGAATGTCTGTGTTATTGTATACAGTTTTGCTGATAGTCAGCCAGCTGCCCCTAAAAAGGCAGATAGTATGCATAAAGTTCCAAGTTTTAAGTTGTTATACACTTGTCCCAAACCTGATCCAGATGTTCTAGCTTAGTTAATCCTACTTGCTGATAAACCTTTAGATCTGATGTTGTCTGTTCCATCCATCCTTCTTCAACTGATTGGTACTTGAATCCATATCAGATCTGACTTTGGTTACTTCCAAGCTTTCAGTCCAATGCTCAGGCTACTCCCCTTAGCCATAATCCTCTCACTATAAACAAGTTACTTCAGATCTTGTTTGCTGTTAAACACTACAGAAGTGGTCCATCATGCTCAGAGAATTTTGTGTGAAATAAGTGTTTTTTGCTGATTTTTTTTCTCCTACAGCTCTTTCTCCATTCCTTTCTAAACCTTGGTAGTTCATCTTTATCTCTCTATATTTATTCCTCCCAACAAAAAAAGAAAAATAATTGTAAGCCCTTTTTGGGCCTATTTTTCCCTTATAATTTATAACATTTGTTATTTTTTGCCTAAAACGTCAGACAAACCTTTGGGTTTTTAGACATGCTTGGCCTGTGGACATAAGTTACCCAATTCTGATACACATCAAAAGTGTGTTTATTGTCTGGGGCTTGATCATCTTGAAGCCCACTGTAAAATCTGTGAGGCATTTGGCCATTGCACTATTATTGAACACTGTAACAAGCTGGTCTTGAAAGTGATTCTCCCAGTCTCTGCAAGAGAAGGTTCCCCTTCTCACTCTTCTGGTACCTCTACTTCTTCTCCTTTCAAAGATGCCAACTGATCACAGCAGAAGTTGGAAATCTAAAGAGTAAGTCAAAAAAGTGAAAAAAAAAAGAAAAGTCAAAAGTGGCAAAAAAGCAATCTCTGGAACACTGTCATTCCTCTGTTGTGTCTCTGAAAGGTATCCTCAGACATGACTTTGGTCTCAAAGCCAGTCCTTATTGGAACCAGTATTCTGCCACTCCCCAAGCCATGGTTTATCACTGGGGCCAATATCACTGAGGTTAAGATCTTTGATTCTGCAAGAGAGATCTTTTTACCAAATATCCAGGCCTTCCTCCGCAGCTTCTTCACTTTGCTCAGCCAGGTCCTTCAGGATCCTGTCAGAAGCTGATGTGGACAAAATGATGAGGACATTTCTCAGGACTCACATCCAGTGGTGGGGGCCTTCTGTCTCTGATCTCTGTTGGATCCAGGGGAGTTGTTTCTCCCCCTTTCCAGATTGTAACTCCTTCAGTGATCTGACCTGCATCATCTGTGCCATCACATTCGAGATCTATCCATGATATGTCATCCTCAGAGCCAAACACATGGTCCACTCTGACAATTCCTTTGATTTTCTCAATTCTAACCTTGTTAGAGCCACCTGAAACTTGAGGCCGAGTATTTGATGTGGAATCCTGGGGGACTGTTTTTTGTCTGAAATCCTTAGATTTGTTCTTTCCTCCTGGGGCTTTGGCATTGGACAGCTCATCTCTGACTTCAGTGTCATATCTGAGCTGGGCAGTTCCTTGAGGCAAGCCTTCCCTGGGGTCTTGGCTCCCTAGGGGGAACCTTCCTGGATCTGTCTTGGCCTCAGCTTTTAAAGCTTTTGAAAGAGTGCTCTCTTGATCCAGAGAGCAGACATCCCTTTCGAGCTCAGGTCCATCCCTTCCCTTCAGTATTTTCACGGGTCCTGGGCCTGCACACCCAGTTCTTCTGGACAGTCAGTATTCAAAAGCCTTGATCCTCTCCTAGTTGAGGAACCTTATCTGCTTCTGAGTTTTATCTTAAATATCCCACTGAAGAGCAATGCTGGAAGCAGTAGTGTAAAATGAGTCACAATTATTTCCCTCTGGAATCACTCAAAGAAGATACTGACTTCAATGAAGAAGAAAGCTCCTCCTAGATCCTCCCTTGAGGATGTCATATTTGGAAAAAAAAAAAAAGAAAATGCTTGGGGCCAGTTCAGGATCTTTTTTTCCAAAATCTGTTTGTGATAGTTCTCAAGTTCAAAATGCTGTCACTTCATAACCTGTTATTTCTTCTTTCTCATTCAAAGTTTCCTAGTAATACCAGAGTTAAAATATGCTTATTGTCACATCCCTATTCAACCAGACTTCATGCAGTTCTTAAGGCTTTGTGTATCTGGATCACATTGTCAGTTCTCTGTCTTATCCTTTGGACTATCCACTATATCAAGAGTGTTCACAAAGTGTCTAGCTCCAGTTATAACTTATTTCAGAATAGAGGGTATCCACTTTTTTCCATATTTAGATGACTTGCTTAACTTTGCAGAGTCTTTTTCAAAGTGTAAGAGATCTCTCACTTGGGTGAGAGATCTTTTACACAAGCTAAGATTCCAAGAGAATGTTCAAAAGTCTTTTTGACTCCTTCTTGCAGGATTTTGTTCCTGGGGTGTCAGCTAGACACCTCAGCTCAAAGAACTTTTCTTCCCTAATAAATAGATCGTTACATAGATCTATTTTTTAAGATCTGATGTTGTTCTAGGATCTGAAGCTTGAGCTCCTCCCTTTCCCGTAATGCCCCTGACCACTAAAGACCCTCAAATCTCATTTGCTGCTGTTCAAGATGGTCAGAACTGCAATAGCTCAAGCTCCTCTGGGGTTTTGTGAATGAAAACGATTATTTCTTTTAAATTTTATCTAAAGCTAAAGCTAGTCTCTTTTTTCATTAGTTATCTAACCTCTTACCTTCTTTAACTCTTTTCTCCCAATTTGTTGGCATTTTTTATATTACCATTGTTGATAGTCCATTATTCATCTATAGTTTTTGGTATTTTTCTTGTACTGCCATTGTTGGTAGTTACTTCTCTCTCTCTCTCTCTCTCTCTCCCCTTTCTGTTATTTATCCAGTTTGTGTTTGTGTTTTTTCTAGTATAGCTAATAAGCCAACTGGATTTAAAAATTGCACTTCCTTTATGGGATAAGATCCCTGACTCTGATGACCACAGGGAGTGCATGTATTATTTAGGCCTAGCACATCTCGACACCTCCCTGTCCGCGGTGGCGGTGCTGCGGTAGCATTGTCGCCTCCCAGTAATATGCTGTCCGGTTCAATTCTCAGCTAGAGTGTCTTCTGCGTGGAGACATGTGTGAATGGGCGTACCTTCATTGAAGGTTGTGTGTCAGAGCTGGCAACTCGGCACGTAAAAATCTACTGCCAATTATTAGCAGACCGGAGTTCCGCTGTGGTGTCCCCTAACTGGGATAAGCCGAAAGACACAACAACAACAACATCTAGAGACCTCTGTTCTATATGTGCGGTCTTTAATGCGAGAGCAATTAGCAATGGAGGAATAAGCTAATTTTGAAAGGCCTCCATCTTGCTTAGGCTTCATCTTCAGGCATTTCTTCAGGGGCTCAAACGCCTTCTCAGAAATTGAAGGAGCCCAGGGATCATCATAAATGCTCATTTGCCCAGTCTCTTTAGCCTACATCTGCTGAGAAACCTCCAAAGAAGGTTCTTAAAAATCTCAGATCCAAAACCTTCCAATTCGACACCATCTACTGTTCCATCACCTTGGCCCAGTGCTCCCAGGATTTCTCTGGAGTCAGTATCTCAAAGACTGAGGTCTCCTTTTTTACACGAAACACCTAAGAAGTCTTCAAGGTCACCTTCCACATCTTCTTCCCTTAGGTCTTCCAGTAGTCTGTCCGAAACAGATGTGGATAGAATGGTGAGGAAATTCATCAGAACACAGATCCAGATAGGGGTTTTGCCAGCTCTGTCTGCCATTGGATCTGTGAGCCACCAACCTTATTTTAAACTTGTAATTGCTCCTTCTCCAATCTGATCAGCCATTTCAGAGTCCTAGGATCCGAGAGTCCTGGGAGTCGAACTATTGGATCTGAAAGGTATTTCATCCTCGACTCCAGCTACTTCCCTGACATGATTGGGTCCTACACTGTTGGAACATGATGGTTGTTAGATCCTAAACATCGGTGTAAGATCCAAGGTGTTGACTTTGACTCCAAAGTTTTCAGAGCCATCGCTTGTCTCAGAGCTTTGGTGATGGATAGCTTGACTCCGACCCCCCCCCTCAAAGTGGGGGTTTGGGGGTTGTCTGCTGTAAGAGCCTTGCCTCTGGTGGGATTGTTCTTGGCTTCTCTGCTTTTGGGGTGGTGAAGAGGACTTTCTTTCAACCCAGAATCATGTTGACTCTCATATCCTATTCTATCTCTGAATCCTGTGTCTGAATCCTTGCATCCTGCAACTCATGGACAGCCAGCCCGGATGACCTGCAAGCATTTCCCACCAGGGAACTCCCCATCTTTCTGATACCTCCCTGGAACATCCTACTGAATAGGTCCTTCAGAAGAGGACATGCAAGAGGAGGCACATGAATTCCCCTACAGGAATCCCTCACAGAAGACACCAATTTTGATGAGGGAGAAGGGTCCCCTAGATCTCCACCTGAAGATGTCTCATTTGGAGACATCTTAGAGATCTTTCACCAGAAAGATGGTTGGTTTCCCAAATACTTTCCGAGGAGAAATCAATGTTCTTGGAATGCTTTGGGTCTGGCCCATCTATGTCATGTGTTACCCCGCCTGTGGATGAGCTTATAGACCTTGTTTCCCACAGGGCATGGAAGGACCTGGACTATGTGGAACCTATTCCCAAATGCCCTGATAAAATCTTAAGCACCCACACTGATAGACAGTACTGGACTAAAGGGATCCCTGTAGGTAGGTAGGTACTAGGCTATTGGCCCTAGATGCCATGGTTATTGTTGCAACCACCAAAAAGGAGCTTACCAAACAAAGCTCCACTCTCCATCCCCCTCACAGAGAATCTGTGGCTTTGGACAGGTTTGGGAAGTGATTGGGAAGTGATTGTATGCATCGGCAACATTTCCCTGCAATCGCTGAAATACCTGGCACATTTCACCAGATTATGGATGGGACTTGATAAAGGAACTCTCTAATTCTGCCCCAGTGTCCAAGTCCGCAGAAGAACAGAAGTCCTTTTCTGAATAGCCACCCTACAATCAATTTCAAACGTGTCCATGCGGTTGATTTCACATGCTGCAGAAGGTACCTTGAGGCCATCCTGTTCAGGCATATTCATAAGGAGACATACCTGGATGTGACTGTGCAATTTTGCAGAATCATTCAAGGCATCATTCATCAGTGCTCCCTTTGATGGCCCATCTTTATTTGGCCAAAAAGTAAAAGAGACTCTCTCCCACAGTGAACAGGACAGAAAGACCTTGTCTACCATCGGAATTCGCTTTTCTACCGTGCAGAGACCTTTCTCTAGAAACCAATGTGGTTCAGAAAATCTCAAGGCCCTTTCCAGGAATCATGTGGGGGATTTTCCCCCAGAGGCAGAGGGGGAAATAATTACAGTGGTAGATGTCACCCACACACCAGAGGGAGTCTGCAGAACCAAGGATCTTGAGATTCTTTCAAGGACAGATTCTTTCAGCATTCATGAAAGGTTGTCTGACTGTCCCTTTTTGGAAGCAGTCAGGGGGCTCTTATCCTTACACCTAAACACCTGACTAGCAATCACAAACAACTCTTGGGTGCAAAGGCTCATACCTAGAGGATATTTCATTCTCTTTTTACAAATTCCAGTAAAAACAAGGAAAAGTCTCCCGATGTTCCACCCAATCAGATAGAGCTTGCAGCTCATGCGATCACAAAGTTGCTAGACAAAAGAGTCATCCAGGAAGTCCCCAAGACCACACATGATCCAGAATTGACTCAAGGTTCTTTTTAGTGCCAAAAAAGACAGGGCACCTGAGATCTATCTTGGATCTAAGTTATTTGAACCAGTTTGTAAAGAATTTCAAATTCCAGATGGTCACAATTTAGTCCATTCTGCCCCTTCTTCAGAAGGTTGACTAGATGTGTTGAATTGATCTTCAAGGTGCATACTATCACATCAAAATGAACAGGTGCTCTCAAAGGTATCAGCCCCCAGGGTATTTAGCAAATACATGGCAATTATAGCAGCTCACCTGAGACTTCTTGGATTCAGAGTGTTTCCCTGTTTAGACAACTGGCTCCTTATTGCACCAACCAGACTTCTACTAGTAAATGCCAGGGATTATTTGCTTCAGCTGTCACTCTCACTGGGAATCACCATCAAAATGCACAAATCTGAACTTCAGCCAGTTCAAGTTGTGGATTTTATAGGGGCTCACTTATACACAGTCAATTGCCTAGCTCATCTGCCTCAAAACAGAGTTCATACATTGAAGACAAACATGAAACAGATTTTTTCCATGCCCCCCCCCTGCAAAACCAATCCTAAAATCTCTAGGGTCAATGGCTTCTGCAGTAACTCTAATTCCCACTGCTCACTTCCACATTTGAATTCTTCACTGGACCCTGGTGGTGCAATGGTCCTTTCATTGTTATCCCTTAAAATCACCTAATAAAATTGTTTCAAATTTGCAGAAAGTCTGTTCTTTGGTGGATCTACTCTGAGGAGATCAATCAAGGTTGTTTATTTATTCTTCCTCCCCAAGTGCTACATTGATCACAGATACCTCCCAGTTGGGGTGGGGGGGAGTAATACTTGAGCTGGACTGTACAAGGCATGTGGTTCCCACAAGAGACCAATTTGCATATCAGTAGCCTAGAGATGAGGCCGGAGCTTCTAGCATTGTAGGCCTTCTAGAGCTGGGATTGAGCTCTACATTCGTGTTTTCTACACCCCCCCATTTCGTATGCCAACTAAAGGGACCTTGTCATTCGCCAAAAGACCATCATGAGACAAACAGCGCTTATGTGCTGGTGATGTCTGAGAAACCTCATTTTCAGTATCAGTATGGGAGGATAAATCATCTCCCGAACCCTCACTTATGGTCTTTTTCAGGATAGATTTTCTTTTTCTTTTTTATCTAGGAGTATAGACATTTGTCATATACCAGTTCTATTGTGGGTAAGATGCCCAGGGAGGAATTGCTTACCTATCAATGTTCCCAATCCCATCAAGGATCCAAAATTAGGTTCACTACCCTTTTGGTAGGAATACTAAACATCTTACTCAGTGGATACAAAATCACTGGGATATTTTAAGTTCTGATGAATAGTTGGCTAAATATTGGACAACAGATGTGCTTTTTCCTATCGAAGAGGGATTACTCTAGGGGGATATTTAAGTTTTTATAAAAGACATTCATCCTCCAAGTGAGAACTCAATGTACTTTAGATGGTACAAAATTGTTTCCCTGTGAACATTGTACTTTCTGTAGCTATGTACTTAAAACCAAGGAATTTTCCACTAAAAATACAAGTGTTTTTGAAATCCGGACCCTTACGAATTGCAGCAGCAGTTGGGTGTTCTATTTGGCTGAGTGCCACTGCTCTGCATTTTATATAGGTCAAACATCTAAGTCATTTAAATTATAGATTTCAGAACATTTGAGTAAAATCAGAAACAAAGTTATTACTAATGCCTTATACAAACATACACTAGTTCATAAAATGGCAAGGTTCTATTGTACTATCATTGATAAGGTTGTGGGTTCTAAGTTCTCCAAAGATAAATGGCATGAACTTCTAAATAAAAAAGGTCATGGATCATTTGTCTGGGGGGGTTTGTTTCCTCCTGGATTAAATGAACACCTTTAGAGATATATATTAAATATAATATCAGTCGAGCAAATTTAACAGACATGACCTCCTTTTGATGAAACCAAACTGTGTGGGATCGAGTGATTAAAGGTTGCCAATGTCCTTGTTAATGAGGTCCATGATAATCAATTCCTAGTCTTGCAGATCAGGTTAGATAGTCTGATGGGTCTATAATTTCCCCAATCAGTGGATGCTCCACTTTTGTACAAAGGGATGACAGTGTCTGTCCTCCACTCAGCTGGGATGAAACTGGTGCTCAGGCTTTGGCTGAATAGGACACCTAATGGTGCTGCAAGTTCCTGTAGGATACAGCCTGGGATGTTATCGGGTCCCATGGGGTCTGTACTTATTAGTTTTGAGAGGGCAGTGATGACCTGTTCCCTAGATGTAAGGGGAAGGGGGCAGGTAGTGGGAATGTCCAGATTTACTGATGGGGGACAGAGGGTGAAGTTTTCACTCAATCTGTCAGCCAGTAGGTTGGCTATATCTACAGCATTTGTGTATGTATTGTCCTTGACCACCAGTTCTGAGCAGATCTGCGTACTTTCTTTGAGATTGCGGACATATGTGAAGAAGGCCGTATGATTGTCTGTAACAGATGTGGCCAATTTGGACTCGAAGATTGCTGTGGGGGATTTTACTAGTGCTCTTATTTGCTTGTTTGGGCTAAGGAGAGATTGTTTCCAATTGGTGACCTGCTCCTTCTTGGTCCTGGACAGCAATGTTTTCCTTTTGTTATAGAATTTATTTATTGCAGATGTCCACCAGATACCTTTATTCTTCCTTATGAATGATGATTTTGCCCTGCCGGGTATTCCTGATTCCATGCATTTATATAAATGCTAAACTATTTTCTAAAAGACCAACCACAATGAAAGGTATATATGTATTTAATAATAAATAATAAAATAAGAAACATGAAAATAGTGAATATCTATTTGCAGAGTTTCAGTCCACATGAAATATAAAAAATAACACAGATGGAAAGACTCAGACAGATACAGAAAAACAATATTTTACTAGTCTCATTATTTTCCTATCTGACTGAAGAATTACTGTTCTCTACTTACTTGCTAGAACAAGGCAAGATGAAATGGATGAGTGTCTTTTTTGTCAGTTCCAATAACAGAGTGCTGAGTTTCACTATCTCATCTCTCACTAATATCTAAATGCAGTTTCGGTGCTGGCTATAGAATGACATCACATCTGGTCACCTGCCTCTGTGGTTCCCACACTACCCCCCTGACTAGAAACTGAACCAGAATCTAGCACAGATGTGTCACAATACACACCTAGGACTTTGCTAAGGCATCTGTAGACTGTAAAACAATTCTAACCCTTTCATCCTTCCTGTAGAAACTAACTAGCCATACTCTGGCATGCCAGGGTAGCAATTAGTTCACCACCAAGGACAATAAGAGCCTAGGCCTTTCCCAGACATTATGTCTCTGGCTGCATTCAGGCCTGTGAGATAAAATCTTTGCAGCCTAAACCAAGTAATTTTATTCCTGGCTATTTTTCTTAAGGTAAGCTGAGCTGAGCTTAACCCCTTCCCTTCCAGCATTCTCTGTTAACATATATACATTTCTCAGTTACAACAGTGCAGTCTGATATAAATGTAGATTTCTTTTCTGTCCAGCAGGACCCAATGTTGATACATTTTTTAAAACAAGCAGCTTTACAAATACATTTTTAACATAAGCATCTGTACAAACCAGTTTGATATACAAATGACATAAAATTCTTTACAAAACTCCAGCTAGTTATGATGGCATAGCTGGTACTACCTCATATTGTCACAAAGGCATTCAACTCTCTGAATCATCTTTAGTCCCTGGGACTACTTCAAGTAGTTGCAGACAATACCACATCCAAGTAGTACCTCAACAAGCAAGGCAGGACCAAATCATAACTCCTTTGGAGGTTAGCCATGTTAGGTTAAGAAATAGCTTCAAAGCACAGTTTCACTTTGCAGGCACCTTACATTCTGTCAAAGTATAATTGTGTGATAGACAAGCTAAGCAGAACAAGGGCAGACCCTCATGAATAGAATATAGATCATGGGGTCTTCTAAGATTTGATCCATCTGTGCGGAGATCTACAAGTAGACATATTTGCCTCCTCTATGGACAATCAGCTGGCAAGATTCTGTACCAGGACTCCATGCAAGAAAGCCTGGGAGGCAGATGCCTTATCTTTTCCTTGGACAGGAATGTTCTTGTATGCTTTTCTACCCTTTCCACTTATATTCAGGGTACCTCTGAAGATTCAGAAAGAATCCTTAAAGATCATTGTTGTGACTCCCATCTGGCCAAGGCAACAGTGGTTCTCCCTTCTTTCGGAAATTGCCAGGGGCAATTAGCTCAAGCTTCTTCACAGACTGCATCTACTCACACAAGATCTGGGTGTTTGATAAACCCTGACCCCAAAAAATTTTAATTGACTGCCTGGATGATAGGGTCTTAATTCCTTTTAGGTACCTTTTACTGAGGATGTTCAGCAGGTACTAATAGATGCAATTTGCCTGCTACTAGAAAATCATATATTAGCAAAGGTTTCTAGTTGGTGCTAGCAATATAACCACTCCCATTCAGGGCTAGTTGTTCTCCGGATTTACAATATTTGTGTGAGTTATTGTCTTATGGCTTTTCTTACTCCTCCATCAAGGTTGATTTATTGGTCATTTCAGCATGTCTGCTCATGGATCCTCCTCTTTCAACCCATTTTCATGTTAAAATGTTTTTGAAAGGAGCTTTGCATAAGAGGCCTCCAAGAAACCCAGTGGTCCTTCCAATAGAATCTTAATTTTGTGTTATAAAAGCTAACACTTGCTTCATTTGAATCAGCTAACCTGGCTGACTTAGGTTGTTAACATGGAATATGGTTTTACTGATTGTTCTGACCTCTGCAGCAAGGGTATTTGAGTTGCACACTCTTATGGTGAGTCAACCCTATCTCATTTTCCACAGGGACAGAGTTTCATTGAAGACTAATCCTTTTATGCCTAAAGTAGTATGTGAGTTTTCTTCAAGCTGAACTATCCATCTCCCTGTCTTATTTCCTAAAACTAAATATGAGAGAGAAAAGATACTTCATATGTTGGACACCTACAAACAACTCAGATACCATCTTGACAGAACTACATTTTTCAGATCTTTGAATCAAATATTAATTTCTTGTGAAGGTAAGAAGAAGGGGCAACCTGTATCAAAGCAGACTATTTCCAAATGGTTGTCTAAGGATACTACCTTTTGTTATTCTCGCCACAGCAAAACAATTCCAGGCTGGGTCAAGACCCACTATAACAGAATATTGGCTTCATCTATGGTTTTTTGGAAAGGATTGCATTTTAGAAGTATTCTTGAGGCAGCAATTTGGTCCTCTGTACATACTTTTACAAAGCACTATAAGCTTGTTTACGTCTGTAGGTCTAGATCAGGATTTTGCTAGGACCATTCTTCAGAGCTCCTGAACTCTTCTCCTTCCACTTTCAAAATTTGTAAGCTATGCTAATCTATTCATATAACATAGGCTTCTTCAGCATAATCAGTACAAAGAATGTAGTACAGTTGTGTTAAGTGAAGTTATCATAACAGCAAATGTTTGAATGATAATTGCTGCAGTAGTCACTTTCTCACTCCATCCCCCTTGTTTATTGGTGTACTGTATCTGCCAGGGTGTGGGATTTTATTGTATGTTGTTCCTAGCATCACACTACAGGTCTCAGCCTTCCTCTGTATGTGGACATGAAAGCTCTGAAGGGCTGTCTTATGGTCTAGGCACCTGGAAGTCTATAACAGATGATGGGGATCTTTTGAGTCACATATCTGTCTTACCAGCATGCTCTATTTACGTTGTAGACAAAGTTAAAATCCCTGAAACTAGTGTTTCTGGTGTTGCTCATTTTGTAGCTGTGCAAAAGTTCTATCAGGGCTGGATCTAAGAATACTTTATATGCTAAACACTGATCGTATCTCAACAACCTGTAGGAGACCGAGTACAGAGACAGGACTGTGCATAGGAGACTATGTTAATACCCTGGATTCTCTTGTTTTGAAATCTCTGTGGGTGTTCCGGCCGATGCATATACCTAGTCAGGTACATGGCAAAGGGGGCGTTATACTCACTGATGGATCTGATAACTTATAAGTTGGACAGTGTAGAACGATCTTCTTACTTCCTTGGCTATATGTTGGTCAAAGGCCAAATTACTTTCTTCTTATGTTCCCAGATATCTAACTTCTGGGTCAACTCTTAGGGTTGTCTTATAAATGGAGTAATTTGCCTGGTAAACATTTTCCCAAAAGGCACTATAATGCACTTCTTTGCACTGAGCTATAAACTGTGTGTTTGGCATCAGTCATTTATCTGTATTAGACCCTCTTGCATGATGTTAGTGTAAAAGGGAGAATGTGTGATACCTCCCTGCAGTCATATGTGAACCTGATGAGCTTGGAGCCCTTGGCATTAGCCTTGACCTCCAAGAAGTACAGTAGATGGTAAACAAGAGTGGGTCCAGCACGGAGACATGTGGTACTGCACTGGTGACCTGCCTCTTGGTGGAGGTGGTCTCACTAGTCTTGACTTCTTAGTTCCTATCTGTGTGCCAACTGACAATCCAGCGAGTTATGTAAGGATTTATACCTTGTTCAGTGAGTTTGCCCACAATACCCAAATGGGGTATTATATTGAATACCTCATCCAGGTCTAGGAAGGTGGTATACATTATTTTCCCTTCATCCATTGCCTTGGTTAACTTCTCAAAGAAGTTTACCAAGTTAAGTAGGCATGACCTTCTTTTGACAAAACCAAACTGTAATGAGTCCAGTGTCTGTAGGTTGCCAATGTATTTGATGATCATTTCCATGATAATTAGTTCCATAGCTTTGCATACTAGACTTGTTAGTCTAATTGGTTTGTAGTTTTCACAGTCATTTGATAGTCTAGCCTTATGAAGGGGGATAACCATGCTGTCCTCCATTTGCTTGGTAAACATAGCCTGTTTTGATGCAGTTGTTGAAAAGTTACTCAAGTGGTCCTGACAGGTAATTTTTCATGCTATTTAGGAGGCAACCTTGGATAATGTTGGGCACCAATAAGGCTGTGTTTTTAGCCTTAGTGAGCACCACTATGACCTTCTCCCTGCTGATAGCTGGTTGGGTGGGAGGGTTATGCCAGTAGGAATTTCACAAGAGCTAATGGGGGGTGGGGTGATGGTGCAAAGTGTATGCTGAATATATTGGCCAGTAGATTCACTATGTCATGCTGTTGTTTCAGATGTAGCTGTAGAAAACCTTGTGGTTGTCTTTAGCCTGAGAAGCTGTCTTGATCTCATAATTTGCCTTGTTGTATTTAATTAAGCCTCTTAGTTTCCTGTTTAGTTTTATTAGTGAGCTCTTGTGAATATGAAAGCTGCTGTTTCTGACTTTGGTCATGACTTTTTTTTCCTTTTGTTATATACCCTATTAAGATTACGATTCCACTAATGTAGTTTGTCTTTGGGGTTTGTTTTGGGCTTACTTCTGGTAGGTACAGCTGCTTCTGTGCAGCCATTTACATGTCTATACAGTGTTTGTGTGAATAATTCTGCATAGGCTATGAACTCTGGGATGGGCAGGCCATGACAAACTATTGCTTAATAGAATGTAATTTGCTTTAAGATAGCTTCTAATTATAACCAGTTTTGCTGGGTTTTCCATGTCGATTTTTATTATGAATGAGACAGTTTTGTGATCCAAACTCACCAGTGAGGCTGTGACATGGTGTGTGTGTGTGTGTGTGTGTGTGGGGGCATTGCAACACTCTGCCATAGTGGTGAGATCAAAGTCCAGTATATTTGAACCTCCAGTTGAAGTGTGCACTAACTTATCAAAAACATTTGTTTTTATAAAGTCCTGGAAATGTTGGGCCTGCAAGCTGCAGGTAGTGTATGTTTCCCAGTCTATAAAGGGGTAGTTAAAGTCTCCCATGAACAGAGTATTTGGTTGGATGGAGATTGACTCCAGTAGGTCTAGATAAGAGTTGTGAGATTCTTGAGACATGAATGGTGACCAGTGATATGGCAAGGAGCTCTATCTAAGGGGATTTGCAGTTGGATGAATTCCAGGGTATTATCATTTTTAACCACCCTTGAGGTATAATTGTTGGTAATGTAACTCGAGACACCTCCACTTTTAGTCTCTGTCTGTATGGCTGGTGGTCCAAATGTGTGGAAGTCACTGTAGCCGTGCACTGCCAGAATATTTTCTGCGGCTTTAAATCATGTCCCGGTAATGGCACAGATGTTGATATTCTCCAGTGAGGAGGGTTAGTAGTGTGTAGTTTCTTGTTAAGGCTCCAAGCACTGAGAAGTAACACCTTTAGGTTCCTTGGGGTTTTTATGCTATGTCAGTAGGTCTGTCACTTTGGCATTGCATAAAAAAGTCTCTAAGGGGGTGGATATAATTTTAGTCAAAATCCAGAAGCGAGGGGGGTACAGGTGTAGGCCATCTTTGGCAAAGCAATGTGGTCTGTTGACCATGTCTTTCCAGGCTGAAAGATATTGAATCCCCTGGACTGATACCAGACACTAAGCCAGTTGTTAAAGTCAATGATTTTTTGTTCATACTGTGGTATCATCCTTGATGAAGGTAGAATACTGCTGAATACAAGGCACAGTCTGAGACACATGTTCAGAGAGGTCCATAATGTCTCTCTTCATATAAACAAGAGACGTATGTCTCAGGTCATTTATGCCCACATGGACTATGATAGAATCTTGCTGGTACCTGTGATGCATTGACTTGAATGGATGTGTAACTTGATGGATCCTGGCTCAAGATAAGCAACTGACTATAATCTTCTTCTTGTCCAGTCTGGTGAATGGGGCATCTGTGTGCTGTACAATGGAATCCCTTATAACTAGAGTCCTGTGTAAATTGTTTGCTTGCCATATGGAGTTTGTTTTCTGTAGTCCTTTGGGTGTAGGCTTACATGTTGTGTTTGGTGCTGCTTCTGATGTATGCTTTAGAGATTGCTGAGGAAAGGCATTGCTGTTTCCTGATTTAGGAGGTCTTTGAGGTTTGCGGAGATTGCATTTTAGTGCCTCAGGATAAGATGGTCTATGTGTGATGGATGTAGTGTGTATGTGTTCTTAACAACCTTGTTTGTATGCAAGTTTTTTGCCTCCAAGGAAATTGTGTATGTACATCTCTCGCATACTGTTTTGGGTTCTTTAAGGATTAAAAGGTTGTAAGTGAACATGAGACAATTGTGACCATACCTCTCAACCATACCGAATTCCTCAGTAAATACTGGTTTTGAGGGCAAAATATTGGGCTGCCACAAATTCCCGAGTGGCCCCTTTAATTTCTAAACCCCCCCCCCTTTTTTTGAATGAATGATGTCATCATGTGCAGGGCATGCGTGATGACATGCAGGCAGGCTGTTAGAATGCCCGCCAAGGCATTACTTAATTTAACTTGCTGCATACCGTGCATACCGGTCCGCATGTTATACACGCAGTGCATCTTCTTCCCCGGCTCCTCTAGGTAAGGCAAAAACAAAAAGACTGTGGTGGGGCTTAAAATTCAAATTCTAAAATTCTAAGCTGTTTTATGTGCTGCATGGGCTGGCTCTACTTTTCGAAGGCAGTCGGTGCTCTACACTTACATTCTCACTAACGTGTGAGAGAAACAGCAGCTACATACATTCTCTTAGGCATTGATTTCTTATATGCAACAGTGCAACTTGCAAGGAGACTGTTAAGCTGTGTGCTCCATTATTTTCCAAAGTTTTCTTACATACAAGAAGACTGTTATGCTAACAGTGTGCAAGCAGACTTAAGCTGTGTGCTCGATAATTACTTTCCAAAGTTTTGTTAAGCTATGTGCTCACCTGCTCGATTACTTTCTAAATTTTTTCTTATGTGCAGACTGTTAAGCTGTGTGCTGCATGGGCTGGATACTTTCTGAAGGCAGTTGTAAGCAATAAGCATTGATTTCTTACATTGTCACTTACTTGAGAGAGAAACGGCAGATACAATTGTTAAGCGCATTTATTTCTTACATTCTCACGAGAGAGAAAAGGCAGTTACATTTGTTAAGTGTGTGTTCCTTACTTTCTAAAGGCAGTAGTGAGCATTGATTTTGTAGTAATCATTGATTTCTTACATTCTCACTTGAAACGGCAGTTACATACATTCTCTAAGGCATTGATTTCTTATGTGCAACTTGCAAGGAGACTGTTAAGCTGTGTGCTCAATTACATTCCAAAATTTTTTTTATGTGCAAAGAGAGTGTTAAGTTGTGTGCTGCGTGGGGTGGATACTTTCCGAAGGCAGTCATAAGCATTGATTTCTTACATTCTCACTTACATGAGAGAGAAATGGCAGTTACATTTATTAAGCTACTTTCCAAAGGCAGTTGTGAGCAACTGACAATGAGCATAGATTTCTTTTTCTTAGGTGTAGAGAGAAAATCCGGGTCTATATCATAACATCGAAGTTCTCTAACATTGAATGTTATAATATCGAACCCTAAACACCGAAGTGTGAAAACATTGAACAGTCAGAATAGCGAATTTTTTTCCCAGGGAAAAAATTCGCTATTCCGAGAAACATACACACAGCACAAAGACACACAAAAAACAGCCATCCACACACATACACTTAAAGTCCTACAGCTAAACTAAACTTTACATACAGTACTAGCTATCCACTTACCTTAACCCAACCCTAACCCTAAGGTCCGTCATTATCGCACACTCACCTCACCCGCACCCTAACCCGCCCCCTAACCTACACACAGTCGCACATTTACCTGACCCGTGCCCTAACCCTAACTCACCTAACCCACCCCCTAACCCTAACTTACACACAATTGCACATTTACCTGACCCGTGCCCTAACCCTAACTCACCTAACCTGCCCCCTAACCTACACACAATCACACACTTACCTGAACCCTACCCGTAATGCTCCAAAATATCGAACACTGAAAACAGCATAACCCCAGCAACGGCCCACCGAAGTCTTTCCCTGGGAAAGAATTTGGTGTCCTGCACCTTCGCTGTTTTCAGCATTCGACATTACGGGTTCGATATTATAACATTCGATGTTAGAGAACTTCGATGTTATAATATTGACCCGAAAATCCAGTGGCAGTTAAGTACGTAAGTTGCTTTCCAAAGGCATTAAGTGTATAGAGTCCATTCTGAGAAATGGCCATTAAATGTGTGTGTTCCTTACTTTCTAAAGGCAGATGTGAGCATTGATTTCTTACATTCTCACTTACATGAGAGAGAAACGGCAGTTACATTTGTTAAGTGTGTGTTCCTTACTTTCCAAAGGAGTAGTGAGCATTGATTTTGTAGTAATCATTGATTTCTTACATTCTCACTTAACGTGAGAGAGAAACAACAGTTACATACATTCTCTTGGGCATTGATTTCTTATGTGCAACTTGCAAGGAGACTGTTAAGCTGTGTGCTTGATTACTTTCCAAAGTTTTTCTTATGTGCAAAGAGACTGTTAAGCTGTGTGTGCTGCATGGGGTGGATACTTTCCGAAGGCTGTCATAAGCATTGATTTCTTACATTCTCACTTATGTGAGAGAGAAATGGCAGTTACATGTGTTAAGCTACTTTCCAAAGGCAGTAGTGAGCAATTGAGCATAGATTTATTTTTCTTAAGTGTAGAGATAATCCAATGACAGTTAAGTACGTAAGTTGCAGATGTGAGCATTGATTTTGTAGTGTACATTTGTTAAGAACATTGATTTCTTTCATTCTCACTTACGTGAGAGAGAAAAGTTACATTTGATAAGCTACTTTCCAAAAATAGTAGTGGGCATAAATTTCTTTTTCTTAAGGGTAGAGAGAATCCAATGGCATTACGTTTGTGTTCCTGTGTGCAAGGAGACTGTTAAGGGGTTCTCTTGTGTGCAAGCAGAGACTGTTAAGGTATTTTCTTATGTGCAAGCAGAGACTGTTAAGGGGTTTTCTTATGTGCAAGGAGAGTGTTGAGTTTTTCTTTTGTGCAAGCAAAGACTGTTAAGCAGTTTTCTTGTGTGCAAGCAGAGACTGTTAAGGGGTTTTCTTGTGTGCAAGGAGAGACTGTTAAGGGTTTTTTTGTGTGCAAGGAGAGACTAAGGGCTTTTGTGTGTGTGTGTGTGTGTGTGTGTGTGTGTGTGTGTGTGTGTGCCCTACTTTTACCACAAAACCCACATACTGCAATTCACCAAAAACAGAATCCTAAGGGTCCTCATCTTCTCCCTTCCTCCCAATGAGCATCATTCCTACACATTTCAAAAAAAAATGGTTACCATTTACTACAGGGTCTGGGGACATATTTTGGTTGTCTGTTCTTCAGTTTGCATTTGAAAGCTGGTATCCCACAATTCCATCAGAGTGGACGGGGTTACATAATTATGTATGCAAATGTTGATCAGATTTGTACCTATTTTTCATGGGCCATTGTCCAGATTTTTGATGTTTCCAGGTTGAGAGGTATGATTGTGACATTGTCTCAGGATGACTCTATCTACAAAATTGGCTATGGAGACGTTGGAAGTTGCATATCCATGTTGTCCAGACCTGTATTAGGGTGGTCTATTTTTTGAGGATTGGGTTTTACAGAAGTCTCCTAGGGTGGTCTCTAGGTTTGGAACTAGAACTGAATAATGCTAGGATATGGTATTAGGTAGTGCTAGGATATAGTATTAGTGCTATATGACAAGCAATCTAGCAACTTCTGAGATTAACTTTGTGCAATGCATCACTATATTGCAGGTTACAGTCCTAGTACTAGTTTTATAGGTAAACTACTGTGTTTTCCAACTCAGATAGACCAGTCCACCACCTACTGCCATTAGATGGAATGTCCCAGTCTTCTTAATGTAAAAGTAGAAAAGATTGCTTGTGAGTGTATGCTACCACAAAACAACTTTAACAAACTATCTAGACAAGGCAATTTCAAGTCAATATGACCAGTAGCAAGACAGTTTTTATCTACCAAGGATGACACAGGATTTATTCAGGACCATTTTAAGAAAGTGACATGGATGCTAAGCAGATGGGAGCTTTGTAAAAATGATGATTTGTAGTAAGGGGAGGGCAACTCAAGAGCAATACTAATTTGCTGAGTGGACTCTCACTATTATGATTCTAGGTAAAATGATGGGTGGTAAAAGTTTATTTTGGGGAATATTAATAAGTAAGTTCAAAATAAGAACTATTAGGACAAAGGAACAAACTAAATAGAAAGAAAGTAAAATGAAAGTGTAGAAAGTGAATAGGTAGAATGGGGGTCAAGAAAGTGTTGTGAACATTAAAATTGTATAACAACACTAATCAGGAAAGAAGACAGAGTAGAAATTAATACCTTAGAGAGGTAGGATATAACAATTTGCCTGCGTGAGTAATAGAAAATATACTATAGTATTTACAAAAAATTTACAAAAAATATGCAAGAATTACTTGCAACTAAAGTGGTATCATTTTGTTTGTTTTTCATGTATATAAATGTAAGATTGCCTATGCCATATGTGAAAATTTAATAAAGATGTTTGTTTGGAAAAAAAAAAGAATTACTGTGAAATTAGAAAGCACCAGAACAATAAGATTATGCAAGAGTTAGTCTGAAAATGATATGGATGAGAATAAGGAAAATTAGAGAACAGACAAAATTTGTCTGGGAAGCGTGAACAAGGAAAATCTAGGAGATTAGCAGGTGTGATTTAAACTTGACCTTGAATTTTTAGAGAAGCTGATATTTATATAATGCTAGTAGGGAGGCCGTTCCAGGTCTTTATAGGGAGACGCAATAACTGTTATTTGATTTTTGCTTGGTGGTAAGGTTTGTATCTTTAGAACAAAGATATCTGGTTGAATATCATTGTGCTAGAGAGTAATGGGATGGGCACTTGGGATAGTAAGGCATGTTACGAACAATCTTTCATTGAGAGTAGCTCAGGAAGTTGAGGATTTCCATCCAGTTCAAGTGTTTAAGTACCAAGCAGTCATGTGTTCTGTTGGCCATCTTGGCTGCAACTTTACTAATTTTATTGTAGCATTATTTAATTTATTTAGTTGGAATGCAGTAATATTTATAAAAACAGAAGAGGCATATAGCAAACCAGATAAGAAGTAGATCATACCTATTGATTTACATGTGTATTCAGTGAGGAAGTTAAAGATTTTGTAAAGCAATCCTACTTTTTCATGTTTGTATGACATTTTGGATATGATTATCAAATTTGAGTTGCCATCAACAGTTATGCCTAATAGTTTAGCTTGAAAAACTTTTTCTAGCTGTACAATGTAAAAGGAAAGAATCTTAAAACTGGACTGTTCACCTGAGTGTGATTTAGAAATAAAAAGCATTGCATTAGTTTTGTTAGGCTTTAGGAACAGATGAGTGTTCCATCCAAGTCTCGATGGGTTCATAGGTTTATAGGTAGGTACTAGGCTATTGGCCCTAGGGGCTATCATGGAGATTACATTGCAGATGAGTGAAAAGTCATCAGCATACCTAATAAGAGTAGCCTGACCAGAAACATAAATAAGCTTTTTTATCACTTGTAAAGGTCCCAAGGATAGATCCCTGAGGGACACCAATAAATACAAGAAGATATGAAGACGTCTCTCCCAAATATTCTTTAACAAATTGTCTTCTGCTTTCCTGCAATGTGCCCAAGCCACCGTAATCTGTTCTCTTTGACATAGTCTGCAATTGCAGCTACTTTGGCTTCTGTTTTGATGTCATCATTTCTTTGTCTGTCCCACAGTGTGCATCTTACCATCCATCTCAGGAACTTCACCTTCATCACATATGCCTTCACTACCCTGGTTTCTGTACCATGCAGAAGTACTGGTCACATCACTATTTTGTACACATTACTTTTCAACTTCTTTGGTATTCTTCTGTCACACACTACCCCAACAGTCTGTGTCAGTTGCCTGCAGCCCATTTGATTTTAGCTTTGACCTCCTCATTCAGACTTCCCTTCTCTTTAACAACCTCTTCCAGATACTTGAAACTGTTAAGCTGTTCCACTGTATTCCATTCTATCTCATTTCTCAACGTCTTCTTCTGATTCCCCAACTGTCTTTTTTGTATTCAGTTTCATTTCATGCTCTTTCATGCCTATAATCAGTTTCAGCCTATGTGCCTTCAAATGTGGATTTTCCACCTTTATGTAAAGAAAGAATACAAGTTTGTTTCCAAAACACATGGGCAGAGGATTCAGAAATAGACTTGGGACCAGGATGTGCTAGGGGTTCTGTTCAAAGTGTCAGGTATTCAGCAGGAAAGCTATCAGCAACTAGAGTAGAAGTTTCTGCGTAGCCTTGCTGGGACTGGTTGAAAGGTGAAGGAATTGGTGTTAGTTGGTTCTGACTGAGATGAAGGTATAGAGTGAGTTAAAGGGCATTTAATTAGCCCTGGAACTGTACCAATAATATGGCAGTTGAACCTGCATGGTATGTTGAGTTCTGTCAAGTTGGGTAGGGGGTTAGGCTGGGAAGTTTTATCAGATTTTAGTAGCTTAATAATTGATCAGAAGGATTCATCATTAGAGGTCTGAGAGTCTTATATTTTAGTATAATACTTTTTGTCATCCAGGATGAGCTCTTCTGAGAAGTTAGATTTCTGTTAGTGTGCCAAAGTTTCCGTGCTTTATATATTTGTTGCATAAACTTTTTTGTTTCTTGTATTAACCAGAAAGCTGGGGTGCATTTAATTATTTTCCTTCTAATGTGAGCATGATTATTGATAATGGTAAGAAAAAGAATAATTAATGCTTTATTTGATTGTTCTAGAGGGAAAGACTTAAGTGCAGACCAGTTACACTGTTTGAAGGTGTTTTGGTCAAAGTTTTCCAGATTTTAACTAGGTTGAAGCAAGTATGTTCATGTTTTTTGTCCCATTGTTAAATGATGCATGTGGGCATATAATAATTTAATGAGTATGGGAGGGTACCAGTTTGAGTTATCCTGTCAGAAGTATAGATTAAAATCTAATCCATAGTTGTATATTCATTAATGCATTTGTTAAATCTTGTGGGTGTATTTAGAAGCTGAGTAAAACCAAATAGGTTAACAGAGAAGGGTAATGAATCCTGACTAATGACAGTCTGGTCATTATTAAAGTCACTATGGATAAAGTTTTTTTTAGATGAGGTTAGATACTGAGCATGAAAGAATTTCCTGAACTGTGGAATGGTTATTGTTAGAGGGAATGGATTAGTATTATAATGGACAGAGAGAGACATTTATTGAAGTTAATTTTTAAAAGATTAATATTTCAACATTGTTAAAAAGGGGTATATCATGCAGAAAAGGTGAAATGCCTAGCAGTTTGGAATAAGTTATGGCACCCCCCTGCCCCTTTTGCCTTTATGGTCTTTTCAGATGATTTTATATTTGTGGGGCAGGATAGTGTCATCCTTAATTTCAAGTTAGAATAATGATTCTATGAACTCAGTAATATTGGGAGAGTACTAATCCATACATGCAATTCTGAAAACTTAATGGAATGACTATGGATAATGATATTAAAGAGCTTGAGTACAGAGCATTTAGGAGAAGAAACAGGAAGAGAAACATTGTTGGGAGGTGAGGAAGTATATATTGGCTGGGTGGTAGGACCTGGATTTGGATGGATTTCCCCCTGGAAGTAACTGAGATGAAATAAATGAAAGGTTTAAAGGAAGTTTTGGGTGTGTTTTCTTGCAGTGTTTTTATATGTTTTAGTCAGAGAAGTATATGACTGTGTTTATATGATGGAATAGTTACACTTACTGATAATTTGGTGTCCTTTCTAAATTCATTATCTTACAAATTAAACAAGGATGTGTTAATGAGGCTGAAGTGATAGAGTAAAAAATGTCCTTATCAGTGTAAATATATTTGTTAAAACATAGGATATGAAAGAAAAATGGTAAGAGGTAAGATGGGATAACCAGATTAGAAGCAAAGAAGAGAAAAAGCTGAAAAGTTTTCTAAGAGAAAGGGGAAGGTATAGTAAAGTGATGTTTTGTTCTTAGAAGCAAAGAAGATAAGCAAATGAGAGTACATTAGAAGGAGATTCAAGTGTATTGGTGATCCTTTAAGATGAATTTATAATGTGAAAAAAGTGGAAATAGAGGAATATTAGTGGAATGTTCCAGAGTGTCTGGCAATTTGAGGAAGGGACAGGAGTGAAGCAGAGCACCAATCAATGAAAATGAGTGTAGCCAATTAGCGAAGGATGGGAGGGAGCTATGACAACAATGCGGCACAGAAGACCAAAGGCATATGCCCACCAAACAGCATACACACTGCAGCTTTGGGGATACACATGTGTATGGTGATATGCATGCACTGGCTTTGGTATTGTGGGAGTTCAGTGTGTCCAAGAGTTACCACAAGGAATAACAGGGATTAGGCTAAGCAGGTTAAAATAAATCAAAGGCACACCCAGAGGTAAGTATAACTGTAATAAAATGTCTTAAATTGATTGTCCAGGTATTATATCCGTCAGGCTGTGAGATGTAATTATTCATGTAGCTGCATAACTAAGAAAGGCTTACTGAGCAGCTGTCAGTAGTGTTTAGAAAACTTGGATTTCTGCTGACTCTAAAGCAAAGTCCTCAAACCCACTGGCTAGTTCATTAATCTAAACACATTAAAATAAATGCAATGTTTCATCTGTTAGCTGAAAGTCAGCTCTAGAAGGGACATGTTACCTATGACAGCACTTCAGGCAAAATCCAGTGTTGGTTTTCCACTGAAAAGGTAGTGAAGATGATTAGGAAGATTCACTATGTTGCACTTATCAGTTTCTTTATTTTTATGAATGAGCAATTGCCAGCTGACATAAGGATGTAACTCTGAACTAAACCTGGAAAATGTCCAATTGGATTAGTGTTCAACCCAAGTTAACAAATACATTTAAAAACAAAGTTTCATGCTTTGTATATTGAAATTAACATAGTTTGGTCCGTTTATCTTTACAACCTTTACTTTTCTAAGTTATTTCAGAGTGTTATCAACTAAAGATAGACTGTTACCATTATTTTCTTTCTAATTTCATCTGCTGTGCCCCATTTCATACCTATAAATTATATAAAATTAAACAAACGATGACATGAAAAATGATAATCATGTGGGTCTGTTGGAGGGCTTGTTGTGACTGAACAGTTGTATTGTGTGACTCTAGGTTCAGTGTAATACTTTTTCATGATTTATAATAGAATAGCATTCTTAAATCTGTGCATAGATGATTTCTTTGTATCTTTGAATGACCCTATAAACGGCAACATACATTTAGGAACATTTACTGCTATGGTGGGGGTAAGATTCATTTGGGAAGCAGCATCAGAAATGTGATGAAGTTCCAATAATAAAGGATGCCAGATTATTTCGCTGTGCAGCCTGGTGGTTTCCAGCTCCTACTTAAATAAGGATAATCATGGCTGGAACAGACAGGCCTAGTAATCATATGGATTCCCATGTTCTAAACTGTAAAAAATGTTAAAAATAGTTAATACTAATGTAAAATCAGACACCTCCATAAATGGAAAGCCCTAATCACTAAACATGGTAAAATAACTTATAAATAAACTGTTTTCCATTTTTCAGTTTTGCTTGTGTACTACAGCATCCTTTGATAATTTAGCAATAACCCACTACTAGGTGTGGATATCACATGATTTACCCATGGTTGGTGTGGTTTAATCACCAGGGCTAGGTCTGAGTGATTAAATAAAGCCAACCGTGGGTAAATCCTGAAATACTCACATCCAGGAGTGGGTTATTGCTATTTTACAATGACATTATTTAAGAAAAAACTTGCTTCCCTTTCTTAAATAATGCCTTTGTACAACTGCAGTTTAGTGTTATTCCATTGGCTTCCTGATTTACTGATGTACTGCGTATGCATATGGTGCATAGGTTTGCATGCATTCATAACACATCAGTCCAGTGCTAGGGAGTTGGCATAGAAGAGAGCATACCAATGTCGGTTTGCCTCTGGATTTTTTAAAATTATTTAGAACTTGGGAAAGTATGGCAGCATTACCGGAATAAAGAGCGAGGAGGCAAACATATGAGTAAAATGTGGGACATTCAGTTAAAGTCAGGACAGTTAACCAAAAATAAAAAAAAAAACAACTCAGAACCTAAATGTACACCACTCTTCAGTTTAATCACACGTTAAGTACTTTCTTACTAGTACATGAACTTCCTCAGTACAATAATACAAAAATACATTTCAACCATGCTAATATATAATAATCACTCAGAATCAATTAAAATCAGAAGCAATATAAAAGTGAAAACGGGAATACATAAATGTGAGTACTGCAAACAATGTAGCTTTATCTTGGAAGGCTCAACCTTTTTTGTAAAAGATTATGGGAAAATTACCCCTTTCTACAAATATTACTGTTTCAGTAAAGGTGTTGTATATATTGCACCGTACCAACTATGCCCTTGTTTTTATGTTGGTAAAACAATTAAGTCTTTGAAAGCAAGAATTTATAGACAACAGTAACAAAGTCGAGCACAACGCTCTTTCCAAGCAGCTTAAAGAACACCCAAATGATAAGTTTAAGTTTTGTGTTATCGATCATGTTTTCATTGACAATGGCGGAGGGAATTTAATGAGTTGCTTGAATTAAAAGAATTAAAATGGTAACTGGTACTTGCAGTCTTAATGATATGTTACCGGTTTCAAGTATTTTGAAACTTAAAGATATGTATTATTTGTATAAACGTTCTATGTGATGTATTCTTTTATTTTGATTGTTATGAATTTTATAGTAACACTTAATATGTTTAATAATATGACTTTCTAGTTGGAATGCTTTAGAAGGTGAGTTAACTGTTTAACCAATGAGATTTTGTGATTCCTAAATGGTGTGTTGTATCCAGTCTAAAAGTGAGATAGGGCTTGTTGGTTTGTTAATGTGAGTAGTAGTGGAGATTATGTGGGAGAAACCATGTAAATTAATATATGAGCTTGGAGTAATTGAGGAGAGGGATAGCCAATTAATGCTGACATCTCCCAAGACAGTGGTTTCATTATGTGAGTTTCAAGAGAGAGAGACAGGAGAGAATATTTTCAAGTATAGGGATATTTTCCCCCGGAGGTATGTAGATTGCAGTTATGGATGATTATACTGTGGGCGTTAATTTTGCAGTTGGCGACTAGAATTTCAGGTGGGGAGGTTGAGGGGGAGGGGATAGCTAGAGGAGTTACTGTTAGATGGTTAGAAAACAAGATAGCCACTCCTTCCCCTTTTTTCTTGGGTCTATCTAAATGTAGGATGTTGTAGCCAGGGTGTGGGGTTTTAGCCAAGTTTCTATAAGGGTAATGATATTGGGATAGTGATGGACCATTCAAGCATGGACTTCACTGACGTTGCTGAGTATGCTTCTGATGTTCCTTGAGTTCCTTGGGAAAGGAAGGAGGAGAGTTTGGGACATTGGGGTTTATGTCAGAGTGAGAATGATTGTAAGGTCCAGGGTTAGGGTGGATGTCTCCAGATAGGAGCAGGATACTGAATGTAGGAGAAGAGTTGCGATATGAGGGGAGGTAGAAATAATATTTCACTTTATTTTTAGGGAGGGTAGTGGAGAATTGGGGGATATTGATATTGGGAAGAGGGAGTGTTGTAGAAAGGCTAGAGAAGAGTGAACCTGAGTGAATGAGTGTTGGGATTGTTGAAGAACTGTAGGATAGACGAAGGTTGGAGAATGGTGAAGGGGGTTTAATTGAGTATTGTAGGAGGAGAGGTTGTGTAAGAGAAGTAGATTAGAGATAGACAGAAGGGATAGCAGTATCTCATAGAGTATCATGATATAGGTAGGATAGAAAGTGGGAAAGCAGAAAGCTAGTAGGATAGTGGTATATCCTAGTTAGTTGGGTAGAATAGTTGCCAATGCTAAGTTGTAAGAGAGGAGAGATGAAAGTTAAGTGTGATAAGGAAGATTGAGAAGAGTAGAAAGTGTAGTTTTCCCATGCAGATTCAGGGGCAGTTAGGCTGATTTTGAGTGACTATATATGAGGAGGAATGGAGAGGTGGTTTAAGAGATCTGACTAATATTCAAGAAAAAAGTGTAAATAAAAGTAAACTCAGGATAAGTATGGGGGATATATTGTTGAGAGGGTGATGTCTGAATGATAGTGGTGAAATAAGAGGCTTAAATTGATGATTATGTTTGAGTATGTCATTAAGTGGGCAAATGTTGCAGGGAGATTTGATTGGATGATAGTAACTGACAGGGGTGGGGTTGGAGGGGGAGTGGTAATGGGGCTATAGCTATAAATAAAAATCTATTCTGGGGTGGGTGGGAATTGGGATAGGGTAGGGGAGCAGAGTGAGCCCGAGCGAAGTGACAATGAATGGAGTGGGATGAACCACATACCATGAATGAGAGGGAAGAGAAGAAAAACAATCACATAAATAGAAGACTTTCCACCTGTGGTTATCTGAAAAAAGGGTTAAATAGTGATATTCACTTTATTTGGGGGAAAGAGTTTAGGAGAGTGTCTGAGATTGTTCTAAGTGTAAGAAGATTTGAGTAAGAGGAGGAAGAAGCTCAGGATGGCTAATACATATTATGTGAGGAGAGAAAGGTTGAAAAGTATGCTGGGAGGTATGCATGCTAAAGCAAAAAAAAAAATTAGCTAAGGGAGGTAGATAGAAGGTATGGAGATTGAAAGTATAAGGGTAGAGAAGAGAGCAAGGCTAATATTGATGTTTTAAACTTGGAGGGGGTGAGGGAGGTAGCAGGGGAGAGGTGAATTATGTTTACTACAACCTATGTTTTCTGTGTTTTAGATATATACCTTTGCATACTCTGTCAGAGTCTTTTAATGTTCTGTCTAATGTACAGTTATGTAAAGGGCACTGTAATCTGTAAACTAATTAACAAATTAAGCCTGCCCTGTTATTCCTTGAGTATATTAAATAACTATTTCTATTTATTTTAGATACTTTATCTTAATAAGCCGGTTATAAATAATTCTGTCACTTTACCCTTAACTAATGATTGAATAATGTGAAGGTGATGTAGTAATGCTATTAGAAATGTATAATGTAATAAGCCTGTTATGAATAATTCTGTCACTTTACCCTTAACTAATGACTGGATAATGTGAAGGATGATGTAGTAATGTTGTTAGAAATTTATGATATAATAAGCCTGTTGTAAATAATTATGTCACTTTACCATTAAAACTGACTAAATAATGTGAAGTAGAAATGTATAACTGAGTATTAATGTCTGAAATTTTAATTCTGAAATTTGACCGAAATTTACTATACAGAACACATAACTATGAATGTCATATTCTGAATCTTGACCGAAATTTACATTAGAGCGATACATATTCATACTGAACATTTAGAATAGCTGTGTATAAATGTTATAATCTGGAAACTCACTAAACTAATACTAAAGGAATACCTTTTCTGCCAGTGTAACCTGAACACAGAAAAAAATTGAAATCTGGTGATGTTATACTCTGGAGACTAAACTATTAATACCTTTTTCCAATATTGTCTGAACATAGATAAAGACATAAACTGAAAACTAGTACTGGTAATATAACTGTATGAAAGCATGAGAACATTTAAATAATTGCTTTAACTCATGCATTTTAATTTTAAAGAATTTACGTAGCAAACACATTTTCTGTAGATAGTCAAATTGTGTACCACAATTGTGTACTACAGTTCTTGCCAGGTTTAGGACTTAGACATCATACACACTCAATAGTCACCAAAACTGGAAAAAAAACAGCAGAATAGCTTTAGTATGGAACCACAAAGACCAGCGGATGTATTCAGAATTCAATTTTATTCTGGTACCTTGGCTTTTCACCTTCAAGGAATAATTCATTCAAATGAATCCAACCCAGTTTATACACCTAATGCTTTTCAATTAACCAATTACATACAATCAATTAATTATTTAAACAATTTAATCAAATATACTATTATTATCTTTATTTAAACATATTCTCTAAAAAATGTTTAAATAAGTCTGCAATTTTATTATATACATGTTCAGAAAAAAAAATTCTCTTTTATAAAATTACATTACTATCCAAATTCATCCCACTCAGGAATAGTGTTCTATAATTTATGATCATCCTACACTCTAACCTGTCTAGTTCCCTTTTAAAACTACCTCCATTATTAAAAGTTGGCCTTGCTAAAACATTAAAAAACAAACTATTTGCTACTCCCCTGTGTACAGAAATAAAACTGAATTTTGATAGTTATGTTTTGTCTTTTGGCTTTTCCTTTTTAGGGGTCACCACAGTGGAACTCCGGTCCGCTAATGATTGGCAGTAGATTTTTATGTGCCGAGTTGCCGGCTCTGATACACAACCTTCAACAAAGGTACACCCATTCACACATGTCTCCACACAGAAGACGCTCTAGCTGAGAATCTAACAGGACAACGTCTTGCTGTGAGGCGACGACGCTACCACAGCACCACCACCGCAGTGAATTTTGATAGCAATGTAATTTTATAAAAAAGAAAAAACTTTTTTTTAATATTTATATAATAAAATTGCAGATTTATTTAAAGTTTTTTTGAGAGAATATATTTAAATAAAGATAATAATAGTATTTTTGATTAAATTGCTTAAATAATTGATTGTATGTAATTGGTTAATTGGAAAGCATTAAGTGTATAAATTGAGTTGGATGCAGTTGAATTTATTTTTCCTAGAAGGTGAAAAGCTGAGGACCTGAATAAAACTGAATGCTGAAATGCATCCACTGGTCTTTGTGGTTCCATGCTGAAGCTGTTCTGCTGTTTTTTTTTTTTTTTTTCAAATTTAGGCCTTGCTCTGCATTGTCCCAGTCACTGCTGAGGTATTGGAAGCTGTTTTTAATGTCCCTGTGTCGTTTTCTGTGTCTCATTTTTTCAGGCCTTCCAAACCTCCCCTTTTCCATTTCTTGTGCAAGGTTGGGTAACTGATGTTTTTTTGACTGAATTTAAATTAATCCTGGAAATTATTTTTGCAAAGCATAAATAAAATGTATCAGACCTTTAAACTTGCATTTGTAGTTTTAAAGATTATAAACTGATAGCATTGCTTGTTGCCCTGTCTTTTACATTATTCTGCATGAAATAAACATATGCTGCTAATAAGTTTTTGTAATTCTGTAAGCAAACTGATAATGTACTATAGTGAACTAAACCAATGTTACTAATAAATACATTGCTTGTTGTCCTGACTACTTGCATTTTTATCTGCGTGAAATAAGCAAACTAATAATGTACTGTAGTGAACTATACTAATATTATAAATAAATACATTCTGTAACTAAACTGATAATGTACTGCAGTGAAATGGAAAGGCTTTAACTGTATTATTAAATCAAACGGAAACCTCAGTGGCATTGTTTTTTCTGTCATAACCTCAAATGAAACTAATGTAGTAATTTAACACTGTATTAATATTTTAACATTTTTTCACTTCTGCACATCTATAAAATTAATCTTAACTGTTGAATTTTGCATGTTTACTCTTGTGACCCTCAGATTCTAACATACTGTTCTGTGTGTGAAACTCCAACCATTGTCTTACTATAGCCATTACTTTAGCTGACATCATTTAGCTTTTTGGTGTTAGTGAATGCTGCAAGGATTACATAGTAAGAACTGTAAGTGCATAAACTGTCACTAAGAATATTAAATTGATATCTACCGTACTGTTTTTTTAGCATACAGTACTATATTTAATTTAACTCACTGAGCTGGCCCATCGTTTAATAAACTGTACTTTCTGCATGAAATATATACACTCTTTATATAGTATGAGTTGATCTAATTCTGGAAGTTTACTTGTCTGTCCTTTATACAAGTATGTGAAGTTTTTTTGCATAAAATATACATATTTATTTCTAGAGATGAACTGATTTAATTCTGGAACTTTACTTGTCTGCCATCTATACAAGTATAACATAGGAGCTGAACCTGTGTCTTAAATAACATATAATATTTATGATGCACTCTATTCTTGCATGGGATCTGTACTTTTAACTATACTATTACTTTTAAAATGTAACATTGACTTTAAATTTTACATTCTGTAAACGAGCAAACATTATTTAATATTTGTGAATGACCTTTTTGTCTCTGTCCAAAAGATATTATTTATGCATTGCAGCACTTTACTGCCATAATAGCAATGTCTGCTAAACAAACAATAATACAAAAATGTATTTGCCGAATTTGTAACTGTAAACTTGTAAGCTTATTATTTTACCTTATGACTAACAGTTACTTTAACAACACTCCAAATCTAACTTTGGGCAGTCCAATACATAGGTTCATAGGCTTATAAGTTAATGACTCCAAGGAGTCTTTTTAAGCCTCTCCATGCTTCCCAAATATATCTGACTAGTTTTGATACCCTAGGGTTATTTAAGGGGTAGATGTAGGCTTGGGTATGAGTGGTCAAGCATTTACAGGCTGTCCCACTGTACTAGAGTCATAAAAGCCAGACTAGGGGTAAATTTCCAAATCCCTAATCCAGTGGTTCAAGTTATGCTTGAATTGGGTTAGGGAAGAACTCTGATTCACATGGATGGAAAGCCTGTTCCAGAGAAGGGGTAGCCTAAGAGACACATATCTGTCCCTCTAACTTGTTCTATTTATGTTGCAGATGAGGTTTATGTCCTAGACTGGGTAATTATGATGCTATTTATTTTGTAGATGTACAACAGGTCCATCAGTGTGGGATCAGAGGATGCATTGTAGCCAGGCATAGATCACCTCTCAGTAGTCTGTAGGAGAACGAGTGCAGAGATAGGACATTGAGGAGCTACATGTAAGCCATGTTGTTTACCCCTGTATTCTTTTTGTGGTGAACCTGTGTGGATACTCCAGTTGTTGCATATGCCTGATCAGGTGTATACTGAAGGGGGGATTGAACTGAACAACTAGACTGAGGGCCGAGTACAGCTAAACAATGGCATCCTTGGATTTAGTTGCCCTACCCTTGCTTATAAGTTGCACAACACAGAATGCTTTCCTTACTACCATCGACACATGATAACCAAAGTCCAGGTTACTGTCTACATACATCCCCAAATCCCTGACCACTGGTTCCTACTCTTAGGGGTATATTATCAGTGTTGTAGTTTCCAGGGATAGCTGTCTTTCAAAAATATACTGTTATGCATTTCTTGACATTGAGTTTTAGACTTTGGCTCTGGCACCAGTCTGCGCCAGGCCTTCTTGGAGGGTATTTGTGTCTTTTGGAGATTCTGTGACTGTGCCTAGTTTGCAATCATCTGTAAACTTGGTCATCCAGAGGCCCTTGACATTGGACTTTACTTCAGAGAAGTAGATGCCATAAAGGAGAAACCCCAACACTGAGCCTTGAGGGAATTTGCTAGTGACTGACCTGGCTGTGGAGGTAGACTATCTTATCCTAACTTCCTGGTTCCTATCTGTTTGCCATCAGGCTATCCAGTTGATGACACAAGGGTTTATTCCAAATTTTGTGAGTTTGTCTACCATGTCTGAGTGGGGTATTGTGTACAAGGTTTCGCAACACGTAAAAGTTCCTTAGCACATATAAGTAAGATTTTCATATTATTCCCCCTTGTCGGTATTTCTGGAAAATTAGACAGACATAATGTAAACCACTGTGTTTCCCATTGGCTTGCAAAGTAGCTATTCAATAGATCTCAAGTTGTAAAAGTTCTACTACCTTCACTGAATATAAAATTGTAAATGGTGACGTACCACAAAGATCAGTACTGCCTTCTCCTTTTCATAGTGTATTTTGCAGTCATCCAAGCCAGTATCTCAGAAATGAGTTATGCAAGTTTGTTGATGACTGCAAGCTGAGCACTATTATCCACTCACAGTCATACAGTAATAATGACCAGCTGCATCAAAGGCTGGAATATGCACATACCTGTTGTACCAAAATTGGTCTCAAGTTAAATGTAAAAAAGTGCAGCGCAGTAACATTTGGCAAAAAACAAAAAAAAAAAAAAAAAAACTCTCACCTCATACATTATAAATGGTACTCCTTTGCAGATATATATAGATGCAAGAAACCTGGGCACTTTTGTGGACAACTTTCTTTCAATGGATATTCATGTTTCTACCATAATCAAGAAATCTTTCTGTCTAGTCCAGTTATTTTCCAGTCATATGCTTATGACTGCAAACTTCAGTAAACTATGCCAGAGTTCTCCAAGGTGGTCTAAAAAAAGAGAAAACACCTGGCACAATAATAATGACTTCATCTTTAATGTCAGTAAATGAAGATTCATAACACTTGCCAAAATTATAATAGTTGTATTTTATAGCTGTCAAAAAAGTAATTTGAAAGAACTTGAAAATGTACACCAATTTCTTAATAGAAAAATTATAGGGTTGTTAAGCTTGAATTATTCAGAAAGGTTTCAGGAATTATTATTATATTCTGTTTCTTACAGCCTGCTATGAGACAAAATCTGCCTTGTCTGTAAGGCTGTGGCTGAGTTGATTCTGTTTGAATGTCTGTCTGAAACATTCTGATGGTAAAACCAGTTTGGGGAACCTAAAACATACATGTATACGTGTATATATGTTTACACACTTAAATAAATATCAGTTAAAGAAAAAACATGGCAGATACAGCACCTATATATATTATTTCATAGCAAAAGCTCACATGTTTTCCTGCCACTGAAAATCACACATGATGCAGATTAAATCACATTATGTTTTGTTTACTTGCTGCATGTTTAATGGGGTAATTTGCAGCTATCAAATCTATGGCATTCTGACTCCGAAAAGAGCGGCATATTTGCCTTCACAGCTACCACCTTAGTTTAATCATCCATGAAAAGGATCAGGGACTCACCTGACTGTTCCTAGGGAAAAGAATTCCAGGAAAGCTTGCATGACCTGAAACAGTCCTTTGTTAAATGGGCATGCAATGTACAAGAACCAGTGGAAAACCAACAATCACATTTACTTTGGGCAAAAAAGTAAATCAACTGTTTAGCTTTAAAATGAATGAAATAATGTACTTAATAAAATAAAGAAACTAAATAAAAAACAAAATATTTATATGAGATATATAGGTTTTGGCAGATAGTCAAAAAGAAAAACTGACTTGGGTGCAAATGCATTTAGATAAAATGATTTTTCTGTAGTTAAAATTACAGTAAACTATACTCGAGCAATGCTGCTGTGATATAAGCTGTAAACAGTGCACAACGTATGAGCAAAGATATAAAAAAGGCTTATTATTGTGAAGAAACCCATTTCTTGCCCTTGTAGTTATCTGACAGGGACACTGTCCAGCCTGTAAAATAATTATTATCTTTCGCAAATCAAACTTTAGTTAATATTTGTCATATCTTAGGAAGATATTTATTCTTTGAAGATGAACACAGGATGAGACACTGAGGGGCTATAATATATGCCATAATATGCTTTTATACAACTGGAGCTGGTCTAGAACTAGCTCATGAAATAGTTTTTTTAGGAATGTACACTAACTGGCATTCTTTAAATAAATGAGTAATTTTTATGACCCCACAATACTTAAAAAGAATGCTTTAGGTGTTAAAACATCTGGTTTGGAGAAAAAAGTATTGCTCCTTAGCTTTAAAATCTGGCTACAAAATGGTAAGCAAAATTCATCTCTTAAGCAACACTTTTTCACTTTTCTAGTTCTCAAAACAGCATATACAACCCCACACTAAGTCTGCCACCAATGAATGCAAATAAAACAAGGAAGACACATTAAATACAGGCATAAAGAAACATTACTCCTATATGGTCATATTTTAGTTGCCTGATGGTAACTGCCATAGTTGTGTTAGTCCACTTATATTTCTGTTTGCCACATGGTCGTCCTGCATTAATGGATTGCCATTTTACAGTTGTCTACTAAACAACAAATTTACAATCTCTGTGTGCAAAAGCACATATTGGTACAGAAATGAAGAATGAATGTATAACTGTTTATTGGATAAGTGTCCCACAGATTTAAACCAAATGTATTAGGAAGTATTCTGATAGTCTGACATCCTACATAACATTAGTTTATTCTCTTTGCTCTTTGATTGTTGAGATAGGCTATGGGTACATCACAACTGTAATGGATTAAGCTTGTAGTCAGAGAATGAATTAATAAGCAAATATTAAGATGCAACCTAATTATTGCCATTTGTTGAAATAGTTGAATAATACTGAACCCATTATCCTAAGCCTAAAAACGTACATGGTAACATTTGCCTCTGTTTATGTTTGGCTTCCAAATAGTGAATACATTTCCTGGTTGGGAAAGGTGGTAATCCTGAAAATCAGTACTATGAGTACAAGTCTATATATGTGAGGTGGGGAGGTCTGTTGTAGGAGAATTAAATTGTAATCAGAAAGATGACAGTTGACTGATTTTTCTTTCTTACTGTAGTAAAAAAATTGAGAACAGGTTTTTTTCTATTCAGGTAATATTAGTGGTGGACTGAACACCTCCCAGTTTCTTGAAGTGGGCCTTTTGGTACTAAAGAATTGGATACCCCAATTTAAAAGTAAATTGGGAAAACTTTAAAAATGTCTTTCTTCCTTTAATGTAAGGTTATTGCAGGTTAGATACCTAACAGCTGATCAGCTGATGCTGAGGAACCCCACCCATGTCATTAAAATGACTCTCCTAAAGATAGACTGTTTTCTTTATTTTGGGGAAAGAATGGGGACTGCAGAGCTAAAGCAATACTGCTGTGATTTACAAATACATTTTCTTTTGTTTTGGACTGAGAATGCAGCAGCTTCTCAAAACCAAAGGTAGTCTGGAGCGGTTATAGAAATACTATGCCTGCAGTTTACAAGTAGATGGTATAATTTATCATAGGACTATATGGCTAGTATTGTAGTGTCATAAGGTATGAGGAGCCAACACTTAGGGGTGCCATTTCCCTGATGACATTCAAAAAGCTGGAGAGCCTGTGATGATGTGAGGTAGTGCCAGCTGTTCTAGGGCAAGTAGGGAAGTACATATGTAACATATGCCAGCATAGCTAGCTGGAGTTTTGTAAAGAATTATATGTCATTTGAATATCAAACTGATTTGTACAGATGCTTGTGTTAAAAATGTATTTGTAAAGTTGCTTGTGTTAAAAATTTATCAACAGTGGGTCCTGCTGGATAGAAAAGAAGTATACATGCATGTCAGACTGTATTGTTGTAATTGATTAAAAGTATAGGCAGGATTCAATAAACTCTGTGTAGGCTGCATGTAGAGCCTACATGGAGTGTATCTGTGTACACGGCCACAATGTGCTTTCGGCAATGCTCAATACATATTAATGATGCGTGGCACATCTAAGTGAGGTTTCACAGTGTGTCCCAGTGTTGTTGGCTGTAAAACCTTGTACAACAACACGGATAATTAATTTGTGTACAGGAGAGCACTGATGGTCAGCCCCAATACCTCTCAATCTCTTAGAGCAAGAAATCTGTACAAAACCATGAAATAAAGTGGAGCAAAGCCTGAGAAATGGGGACATATGTATTTATTGCCTTATAAACTTAGAAAGTTATCAGAATAAACTGTTATGCATTAGCATATATCTTCTAAAGATTATGAAGTACAAAAAGAAAATATTTGTCATTATTTAGTGGCTTCCATCCCAAATGATTATTACAAAACCACAAAATTTATGAGGAACACCGCAATAATATAAGCCAAAACCCTGGTAAAAATGCTAGAACTAGTTGTATCTGTATAATTTGGCTTTCCTCCTATTTTTTTATTTTGCCATGTTTGCACAATGAGCTACGGTGTTTGGGTATGCTTACCTTGTTTGCAAAATGACTACCAATGTATCGAGCATGACCCAGATATCCAAAAATAGAAACCAGATGCTTTTAATTGCTATTGTTTAGCACTGCTGGGCATTCCACAAACCCAGTAAGTGAGGCTGCATATCATCAAATTAACAATTAATACTAAGATACGTGACTGCATATAACAAATCTTGTGGTGGCATGTGTTAAGTGTTGGACTGGAGTGCAGCTGGTCCTGGGTTCTAGTCCAGGGTAAGCAAACTTTATTTATACTGCTGTGACATTGCAGCTTATACAAATAAAGTGGTACTCTAACAAAATAACCATGGAATTGCATTGGTTGAAAGTTATTTTCTGATACATTTGAAAAATGTGTGTGCGCTGCTTACCATTGCGCAAATTACTGCACTTGGTTTCCCATATTTGCATGATGGTAAGCTTAGCACAGCATTTTCAAATGTATCATAATGCAGACAGTGCACACTTTCAGTAAGTGTAATTGGTGGTAGCACATGCTATTTCAAGTGGAATTATTCATGGCCTTCTACAGATTAAGTATTGAACAGTTCAAGTTCACCCTTCTTTCTTTCCATGTTACCACTGTCATATCTTCCCCATTTATTTTCATTATTGCATTGTTACATGCTGGGGTGTATCGTGCAACAATGTGCAAAAATTCTGTAGTTCATGTAGAAGGCAGCCTGGGATGTCGTCTGGTCCCATGGATGCTGTGTTCTTGGCTTTGGAGAGTGTGATTTTTACCTGTGCAGCCATGATTACAGGAACTTTGCATTCTTCCGGTATAGAGATGGGTTCTTTAGGGGGTGAGTGGGGGGGAAAGTTAGCACTGAACCTATCTGCCAGGATGTTGGCAATATCACTTAGGTCTGTATATTTAGTGCCATTGTGCTGTAACTCAGAGCAGATCTGAGTGTTGCCATTGAGATTCTTGACATAACTATAGAATGCTTTGTGGTTGTCTTTGGAATCAGAGGTGATTTTATTTTCATAACTAGCTTTGGAGGATTTTATCAGGGATCGCAGCTTCTTACTGAGGCTGAGCAGGGAGCTCCTCCACTCATGGGATTTTACTCTCTTTTGCAACAGTTTCTTCCTTCTGTTATACAGTTTGTTTATGGCAGGGGACCACCAGATTGGCTTCCATTTTTTTGGAGGATAGCATCTTGGTTCTGTTTGGGATAGCACAATCCATGCACTCATGTAAGTGCTTATAAAGTGCAATTGTGTAGGATTCAGTAGTCGTAACTGTATTGTCCATCTGCATTGGTGTCATGAAGTTCACCACTTCTGTCTTAAGAAGCATGAATTTGGCTTTGGAGAAATTTTTTACCATGGTTTCCTTAATGGGGGGTGGGGGCAGGATGTGGATATCTAGGTTAATTAGCTTATGGTTGGATTGGACCAATAAGGCATTGACTTCAGGTGTGGAACACCAGTCACTCATGTTGGTAATGACTAGATCTAGGATATTGTTGCCCCTGGTGGGGGTGTGGATAAGTTGATCCAGGGCATTGGAGTTTATGAATTCCAGAAAGCGTTGAGCAAAGGAGTTGGTACATGAGTAGTTTTCCCAGTTAATGGTGGGGTAGTTGAAATCACCCATTATTAGGGTGTTTGGTTGAACCCTAATATTTTCCAGTACATCAAGAAAAGAGGAGTGGGAATCCTGGGGCATGGTGGGTGATCTGTAGCAAGCTGCAATAAGGATTGCAGTACTCAGAATGAAACGCTGTACAACGATGGCCAATGAGGTGCGATTCTCTTGAGAAATAAGTAGCATAATTAAATGATATAAAACTTGTAAAAGTGCAACATATATATACAAACTTGCATGAATTTCCAATGCTTCAATTAAATGCACTTACAAGATATCCACGCTGTGAATGCAGTTACACTGTAGCGAAATGATGGTTTCAAGATGTCCAATCTTTCAAGTCTGATATGCAAAGTATCCACACTAAAGATGTAGTAGCTGCTGTAAAACTGTAACAAATTGTAATTAAAACTTAACCAATCAAACAGTTCAAACAGTTCAAATAGGAGCTTCTGGCTTTAGTGACAGTTAAAATCCTTTTATTGTAAAAAAATTATTAAAATCTTCATGTCGAGTTAAAATCTTGGTATAGAATAAAACAGTCCATCTGTATTCCAAATAATAAGTGCTTTCGGTATATTTTTCAGTTCGTAGAGATTGGGACTGGAAGTTGCTTTTTATAGTTCTTACTTCTTTTTCTGTTGGAAGAGTCATTTAATCATCATGCTGTCAATCAGCTGTTTGAATGCACCAATACTCTTCCTTCTCAATTGAGGGTGTTCTATTTCCTATGCTTTTTGCTTTTGAGAGGTGTAACCAATCATGAATTATAAAGCCAGACACACCTCCATGTTAACTAATGGTTAGTCTTCTAGCTTTTAGTATAGGTTTCAGTGGAATGATGTTATTCAAGCCAGGCTCAGTATCAGCATGGAGGTTCATGATCCACTTACTTTCCCTGCATCAGTAATATTTTCAATGCCACCTTTTCTTACTCCACTATATACATTCTCTATCACCTTATAAGTGAAATAATGACCGACATTTCTTTCAGCATGAGTTGCTAAAGCGTTATGTGGATCTTTATTGGTAATGTCTCTTTGATGTCTTAGAATGCGTTTTTTAAACAGCTGACTAGTTTTTCCTACATAGAATGCAGGACATAATTTGCAGGTAGCCATGTATACCACATTGGGGGTTACACAAGTGGCTTTAACATTAAAAGTGTATTTTTTCTTTGTCCTTGGATGTTCAAATTCATTATTACAATCAATCAATGGGCACTCTGTACAATGGCCACACTTTGTTTTGGTACTGATAGCTGTACTTTAGCATTAGGAGGTACGCTCATTACACAATTTGGATTGCAGTTTTGCCCAGAGTTAGTTGCACTTGGATAACCTTGGCTGCATTATGCTGAGCAACTAGCCTGGAGGTGTGGATATCCTAAATGAATATGGACACACCTCCACCTTTGGTGTTCCGGTCCAGGTTACATGGCTGAAAAGTGTGGTATGAGTTATAGCCTGGTAGTGCAGGGGTGCTCTCTGGAGCCTTGAACCAGGTCTCAGTCACTGCACAGATATCGATGTTCTCCATTTTAAGGAGTGCTTCGAGTGAGTGCATTTTGAGATTTAGGCTTTTAGCATTGAGTAGCATCACCCTCAGTTTTTGCTTATCCTAATTTGAATTCTGACAGAATCATTAATAACACTCTCAAAATTTTCACAATGTGGGATGCCATCAAACCACTTTGATGAGCAACTGAGGGAATTACAACAGAAAGACTTTATAACAGACAGACTTTATAAGCATTTACATGAGTGCATGGATTGTGCTATCCCAAACAGAACCAAGACGCTATCCTCCAAAATAAGCAGAAGCGTTGTGACCCTAAACTTGTTGTTGACCACAGCATCACGCAGATCTATTTCGCAAACCCGTTCAAATACTGACAAGATGGGAGGTAAAATAATTTTGAACAAATCATTCAAAAACACGCTTATTTTCTGGTATCCACGGTTCACTTCACTCAGTGAAGCCTGTGCATAATTAACAGTGTTAAGTAATTTGAACATACGTGCTTTGTAATCATCTTCGTCAAAGAATACAAGACCTCCCCCTTTGTCGGGTTTAATAACCCTTACATTTTGAAATTTCAAACAATTCAATTTGTCCCAATCGTCCTTATTAAAATTCAGTGCTTTATCTGTGACCCTAAACTTGTTGTTGACCACAGCATCACGTACATCTATTTCGCAAGCCCGTTCAAATACTGACAAGATGGGAGGTAAAAGTGGATTATATGTACTTAAAACTCTACACTCATTTTGTACAAAACACTGTTAAACAAGATCCCCAAGTTCAATTTCCATATAAAAAGTTTCAAGACAACAAATGTCTTTGCCAAATCCACCCGTTGGTCAGGGACAAATGTTAAACCTTTCACTAGCAAGTCAGCTAAAGCAGTGTTAACAGTGGCATTGGAATAATTGAAAATCTTAAAATTGCCTTCACTGTTCAACACAGTTTTATATGAAAGACCACGGTTGTCGCTAGTCAGGTCAACAGTTACCTTTGTACTTTCTGATGCCCCCTCGGATCCTTTCTGTTGTAATTCCCTCAGTTGCTCATCGAAGTGGTTTGATGGCGTCCCACATTGTGAAAATTTTGAGAGTTATTAATGATTCTGTCAGAATTCAAATTAGGATAAGCAGAAGCATTTTATTTCCAGTTGTTATTTGTATTATTATTTTTATTCTTATTTCTCAGACGCCCACTTCAATTTGCGTCTTCCGTATCCTGACCATCAGAGTCAGCAATTGCGTCAGTGTAACTGCATCCTGTGGAGTCAGTATGCAGCCTATCAGCTGAATAGTTTGATTCATTACTATGGGAACGGCCTGTAGGTTTAAGCCATTCTTGTGTGGGTGGGGATTTTGAATAGGCGGTTCCCTTACTGTAGTCAGAACTGTCCCATTCTAATTTTTTGTTTTTGGAAGTCCTCATTTTACTAATATGACCAATAATGCTATTAAAGATGTGGTCATATTCGTATTTATATCTAAGGAACTCATTATCATTCCTAATGTACTCATCCAGACAGTCAATTTCATTGTTCAGTGTTTCAACTGAAGGAATTACAACAGAAAGGACCTGAGGGAGCATCAGAAAGTACAAAGTTAACAGTTGACCCGGCTAGAGACAACCTAGCTGGTTTGGTTAATACGAATAATGAGATGGCTCATGGTCTTTCATATAAAATTGTGTTGAACAGTGAAGGCGAGTTTAAGATTTTCAATTATTCCAATGCCTTTGTTGACACTGCTTTAGCCGACTTGCTAGTGAAAGGTTTGACATTTGTCCCTGACTAACGGGTGGATTTGGCAAAGACAGTTGTTGACTTGAGACATTTTATATGGAGATTGAACTGGGGATCTTGTTTAAAAACCAGTGTTTTGTACAAAATGAGTGTAGAGTTTTAAGTACATATAATCCACTTTTACCTCCCATCTTGTCAGTATTTGAACGGGTTTGTGAAATAAATCTATGTGATGCTTTGCTTATTAACAAGTTTAGGGTCATGAATAAAGCATTGAATTTTAATAAGGACGATTGGGACAAATTGAATTGTTTGAAATTCTAAAATGTAAGGGTTATTAAACCTGATAAAGGGGGAGGTCTTGTATTCTTTGACGAAGATGATTACAAAGCACGTATGTTCAAATTACTTAACACTGTTAATTATGCACAGGCTTCACTGAGCAAAGTGAACCGTGCATACCAGAAAATAAGGGTGTTTTTGAATGATTTGTTCATAGAATCTAGGATCTCATTACACTTGTATAATTATTTGTCAATGCTAGCACCCCTTACACCCATCATTTTTGGAATCCGCAAGGTCCATATAGACCTGGAGGACCCTACTCTGTGACCTGTTGTGGATGGGAGAAATTCCATCACTTACCCCATTGCTAAATATGTAGACACTCTGTGTGTTAAAGAAGTTTGTGGAGCAGGTGGGATTGTATTTGTAAAGACTCCTGGTCCTTTTTGGGTAATATTAACAATCTTGAATACAAGGATAGTATAACATTTTTGACCATTGATGTAAAAGACCTTTATACAGTTATACCCCCGGATACCGATATTGAATGGGTCACTAGCATCATGAAGGATAAAGGTGGTACATTAAGGGGAAAGAGAACTTATGCAAGAACTATTGTACCTTGTGTTAACTAACAATTATTTCATGTTTGAAGGAAGGTATTACTTGCAAAAGACAGGTGTTGCAATGGGCTCTCTGTGTGGGGCAAGTTTTGCCAATCTCGTGATGGCCCATTGGGAACAACACTTTGTGTTTAATAAAAACACATTTAAGGAAAACATTTACTACTACACCCGATACTTGGACGATGTCTTTATAATGTTCAACGGTGACATTGTAGACATTCTGAAGTTTGTAAACTACCCAAATGACTCCACACAATTCCTGGTCTTTACTTACAATACGGGTACTGAACATGTTGTTTATCTTGATGTGGAGTTATATAGAGATAAGGATTGTAAAACATACAAGGCTAAGATCCATAGGAGACCCACCTATTCTAATGCATTCCTTCACTATTCAAGCAGTCACCCACAGCAACAGAAGAGATCTGTTGTGAAGGGCCAGTTGGTGAGGGCAGCCCATATGGTGTCTGAAGACATTGAGTTCTTGGACGAATGCCAGACTTTGTGTGTCATGTTTTTAAAACAAGGCTTTCCCTCACAATTAATAGACGAATTGGTGAATGAAGTGAAATTGAAAAGGGCTAACGGGGTTTTCAGCTATATCCTAACATTAACACCAGGGATTGTTAGAACAGCCGTTCAGGATAGGGAGATTACCCAACATGAAAGGCAGAATACATTTAATTTTACATCTATTACACCCTTTAGCCTTGATGCATCTATTATTAGACAAATGTTTAACAAAAATTGGAATTTAATAACTTCTGACGAGGATTTGAGATTCACTGTGGGTGTAAGGCCCAGGATTGTATATAAGAGGGGTCCCAATTTGAAAAGTTTGTTGGAGAGGGTAAAGACCACGACTGTGAGGGCCCCAGGTATGTACAAATGTGAGAATTGCTCTTATTGCAGATTCATTGAGGTTGGGAAAACTTTTAACATCAGAAGTAAAAGATATTCTTGTAACAAAAGGTTTAATTGCGGGTCCAAAACTGTAGTTTATTTAGCCACCTGCAAACTGTGTCCCAGTTTCTATGTCGGTAAAACCGATCGTAAGCTGAAGGACGGGGTATATGAACATATTTATAACATTAAAAAAACGAAGTTGGAAAACACTTTAGCCAAACGTGTATGAATACCCTGAACACAACTGTACTTTTAGGGCTATTGATCAAGTAAAACAGGACCCTAGAGGAGGCCCGCTTATTTTAAAATTAGAGACACAGGAATTACTGTGGCAAATAAAACTAAATGCTTATAGCCAACTAGACTTAAATGATGCATGCTCCTTAGCCTGTATTTTAAAATTAAGAAGTCTACAAAGGTAACATTGATTAAATATATATATTTCTTGGTTGCATGGATTGTAGGTATATGTATGTGTAATTTTCATATTGAACTAGTGACTAATTTAATGTTATTTCAGTTTTATGTCACAGATGTTGTCAAAATCTATTGATGTTTACCGTCTTGTCGGGTTAGGCATATGCTATTTGTTTTAAAAGGAAAAAGTCATAGAAAAAAATGTATGTAATAAGCTTTAAATATTTTTAAGATACCCCTTTTAGGTTTTAATTAGCAGGTCAAGTGACTTACTGATTGATTTAAAAGGTTGTGTTGGATGATGTGATTTTGTCTGAAGAAGTTTTGTTCACTGAAGTAAGACAAAAGCACTTACTTCAATTGTTTTTTGGGGAATTAAAGCCCTTACGTGGAACTTTTTTTGCCTTTGTTTTTTATTTTTGAAGTGTTTCTGTGCTTTTACTAGTTTGTCTTTCATCATTTCTGTAGTAGCTGGTGTGCTCCATTTCATTTCTGCAGTAGCTGGTGTGTGTGTGTGTGTGTGTGTGTGTGTGTGTGTGTGTGTGTGTGTGTGTGTGTGTGTTATGGGGTAAGTTACACTTCCAGACTTCCCTAGAATAATGAGCAAATTCTGCAGTATCAGGGCATGGGAAACCTCAGACAGTAACTCTACATGCTAATTCCTACCCTACAAACACTTAAATAAGTTAATAAAGCAACAGTTTTACAGCATGAAAGATTTATGAGAGGGGGGGCAGTACACTGTGGAGATGTATGAAGTCCCACCCTGCTGTCATTTAAAAAATTTATACAAGAACAGTTTTGTAACAGAAAAGATGCATGAGAAGGGAGTGCACCAGGCACTAGGGATACTGTTTATGTAGCAAAGTACTTACTAAAGTTAAATGAAAAAAGTGGAACCACTATTTGAATCCTGTACTTTTGGCACATAAATCAGTAGTTTTATATTTTGTGTTAATGGAGAAATGCTTTAAATTGCCTTAAACATAAATACATTAAAGAGCTGCAAGAGGAAAAAGTTTTGAACTCTGTACCTTCAGCACACAGGGCAATACCTTAGTCCTATGCGAGTTGCACTAACATTATACCACCAGTCACCAATGAAATTCTTACATACACCTGAAGCATTAAAAAATGAATACAGTGGAGAAGATTCAAACCCTTTACCCTTCGTTCAGGGATCAGCACCTTAACAATTCAGGGCTTTATAACAACAAAGAACAATTAAAAATGATTTGTCTTACATCTTAATGTACTTTTTCAACAATAAGAAATCTAATGTCTGGTATTACTGACTGGCTGTGATAGTCTGTGAGTTATGAAGGATAGGACAGGCATAAGAAACAAAACCAGTAGGACTATGTAAAATCAGAGACAGTTGAGAGTGTTGGATTTGAGTCCATGTGTGGGGATGACATACCTCTAAGTGGGCATGTTGAAGACTTCCAGGCAAAGCCAGAAGGAACAATAGACAACACTAGGGAGGTATTTTAAATACTAGTCTGAATAGCATAACAAGTTAATACAGCTTCTTGTCTAGTATCACAGTGAATTTTCTCCACATTAAGAAGAATGATTTACAAGGGGCAGGGAAACAGTAAAATAAAGGACATGTAGGGTGTGTGTGTAAAATGCCCCAGTTATGTTTAACTGGTAGCTAGAATTTCTGAGACTCAAACCCTGTACCTTAGGTACAAGAGTCTGCATTCTCTACCTACACCACCACTTGTGATTCAGGGAGTTTAGTCCATAGGTCTCAACTGTCTAGATTTTCACAAAATATTTGGCTGATACTTTTGGTCTGTTCCTCCTAAAATTTGTATTTTTCTGGCAAATCAGTGAGAATGGAATTCACTAAATAATGATAGCCCTTTAAGTTTCAGTCTTCTTATCTTTTTTGGAAACACATGGTAACACAAAACACTATTTTAGTAACTTTCTAAGATTATATAAGCAATATTTAAAATGTGTCCCTGGTTTTGGGCCCCCTCTCCATATAAATGTTGGCTTTTTCCAGATTTCTTCTGCTGTGAAATTGAGAGATGTCACTTGTGTCAAGTGGATGGTGCAGTGGTAGTGTTGCCACCTCACAGCAAGAGGCTCTCTGATTTGATTCTTGGCTGGGGTGCTTATCATTTTTTAATGTAACATAGACAAATTATTCTTCAAGGCCAACAGCCACTTTATTTTAGATGAAACAATGAAATATAAAGTTGTTTCCTAGCAGCAACTTTTTCATTAGTTACAGATCCCTTTAATGTGCAATTATTTAGATGGTTTACTTCTGCAGAGATTTTGCGCATTTACTGATATTGGTGGATTGTAATGACAGAAGTTTGAGTGGCCTTTTATGGCTGAACTTTTCTGAAATGGCTAGCTTTGTCATTATTGGTTCATACATTGTGTTTCATTGCTTACTAGAAGACTGTTCAAAACTACAAATTTAAAACATATTCTAACAACTGGTGCTGTATTATACAAGGAATATAATTTAATACAGTCAGGAAGGTGAATCAGAGAATGCATACATGTATGCATGACCCTAAAAATGTGTTTGAAAACAGCCCAGAGGAAAGTGTGAAAGGCTCAAAATCATAGGCAAATTTTAAGCTTTAGCCTTGTTACCAAAGCAATGGATGAAGGCAAAACAATTCACATTGACCTGGCAAAGCCTTTTGACACAGTCCCCTACTCAGGTGTATTACAAAAGATGAATAATGTAGGAGCAAACACTTGCATCACTAGCTGGATTGCCAACTTGCTCACAGGATGCAGGAGGTCAAAATAGGGGAAGAGAGACCAATCACCAATGGAGTCCCCCATGGTTCGGTGCTGAGACTTTTTCTGTTTGGCATGTACATCTCAAAAGGAAAACGAAATACCAAAGGGCTTTGGCCGGCTAAGTTTGAGATGACTGCAAGCTAGGAACAGTTATTGAATCCCCAAATTACTCAACCATCATGCGGGAAGGTTTGTCCCAAACAATAACTGGTGCCATAATCATGACGATGTCCTCTGAGAACTGACTCAGTTGTTTGGAATTCGGGACCTTGTGTGTAGAGTGACCTAACTTTTGTCCAGCATGGGACCAAAGTCATAAGAAAGTCTTTCTGTATTGCACATCTTATAAACAAATTGATTGTGACTAGATCTAGAGATGTTGTTGTCCCCCCTTTACAAAGCTCTCATTAGGTCAATCATTTTGTATAATGCTTACTTTGGCATGTATCTGTCCAGCCCCATGCAACAGTTGGAATACCTTCAGAGATACCTTACTAAAAGGATAAAAGTCCTAAACAATAGGCCTTGCATGGACCACCTCAAAGATTTATTATTATACTCAGTATCCTTCAGAGTGGTTAGAGGTGACATGTCATAACATACAAGGCATCCTCCAACCTAATACAGATGGACTTACTGAACATCAGCAAGTCAAATGGCATCAGGAAATACTCAGTCCAGGTATCTAAACTGAATGCTGTTGAGAGATGGATATATATCACAGACACAGAGGCTACCACTGTTCCCGAACAGACTATCCATAAAAATAAAACAAAGCTCATCCATCCATATTCAAATGCAACTTGGATCTAAGGATGGGTAATAGAAAATGTAATCCAGGATTGCCCCTCATGCCACTAATGGATAGAGATAGTTCCTAAATGCTGCATCCCTTACAAGGGTCCCCTCAAATTATCTGTGATATGATCACAGTTATTCTCCTTAGGATTAATATATAATTATCAGCGATGGGATAGGTAAGACCAATCTGAAAATGTTAATTCAAGCACCAAAAGGGAACCTATGTTGTGATCATAAATAGTTATAAAAAAATTGCCCTTTTTAGATCACTAAGTGCCCCTCTCACCCTCTTCCCCTCCAGTCTTCAACAGGTTCCGGCGCCTATGTCAGCCAAGCTCAGCAGTGCATAACTAAGTAAGGCATGCAAATATTTTATATTTTCATCATTGCTGTCATGAAATGTACATAAAATGCTAATTACTGCTAATTACACTTAATTTTTATAGGCTGCAATGTCAAAACAGTATGAGGAAAGTTGACATACGTTGAACTTGAACCCAGGACCATCTGTACTCCCAGTCTAATACATAACACCTGTCACCACAGGAATAGTTATGCATAATCCCATAAGAGGTGGAAATGAGCAGAGCACAGCTCTGCTTACCGGGACTGCAAGATACCCAGCAGTGCTCTGCAATATTGCTTGAATGCATCTGGTTTCTATTTTTGGATGTCTAGCCCATATCTGATATATGGGTGGTCTGATCATGTAAACAAGGTATATATCACCATAACTGTTTGCGTGAAGTAGTGCACTGCACAAACATGAGTAAAATAGCCCAAAATACAACATAGTTACCTGACACACCCCCCAGATGTCATTGACATCCATGGGAAACAAACACAAAGTGAACATCGCTACACAGTTCCTACTTTTTGCAATTCAACAAATCCACTGATTTTTGCACTAATTTGCATAACAACCATGCTGACAGCCTAGAAACTACACGGTTAGCAGCCATGTAAGCTGGACAACAGCATTGGAGCACAGTTTTAAAGACTCAAGGTAGGGTATTACTCTGCCTATTGTGACACTACATTATACTCCTCTTTTTCATGACATTTATGCTTGTATTTAATGCCTTTTACTGCAAGAGGCACACTGCACAAATATGTGGTAAAAATAATTTATGTGTATACTAATCTGACACACCCCCCCTGATAATTTTGGACATCCACAATGTATACATTGCTCATTATATGTGTGTTGTTTCCTTTTCATGGACTTTCTGTCCATATTTCTGGACTTTTACATGCCCTTGCTTCCGTGTAGCCTGTATGTGGAAAATTTCCACGTACACTACCAAAATGGACACGGAGTCTACACAGTTGTGTTTAAGATTGTTGGATCGCTCCACCATGTTGTGTCTCTTCATTAGCATAAATGTCAGCTACTTATAATGAAATTTGCATTCCAAGAAAGTTTCCATCATTGTGCATGTATGAGCATGATTGAGCACTGCTTCACACCTGTGTTTGCATCACGCCATGACTCCCATTTGGAAAAATGACTGTTAGCTTTATTGAATTCCCCCCTGTATTTTTTAACAGAGGATACTGGAAGGGAAGGTGTTAAGCTCATCTCAGCTAACCTTAAGAAAAATAGCCTGAAATTAAATGACTTGGTTTAGACCATAAAAATTGTACCTCACAGGTCTGAATACAACCAGAGATGCCATGTCTGTGAAAAGCTTTTATGCAGGAAGGGATGACATTTTGGAATTATTTTATAACTTCCAGATGCTGTATTAAGCTTTAACAAAGTTCTCTGTGTGTATTGTGACACATTTGTGCCAAATCTTGGCTCAGTTGCTAGTGACGGGGTAGTGTGTGAACATCAGAGTCAGGTAACCAGATGTAAAGTCATTCTGTAGCCATCACTGAAATTGTAATACTAGTGGAAGATGTGACATATACACTTTGTTATTAGACCTGACGAGACAATTATCTACCATTATCTTGCTTTGCTTTAGTAGGTAACTAAGGAACATAATTATTCAGTCAGTTAGAAAATATAGTGAGATTAGCTAAATATTGTTTTTCTGTGTCTGTCTTAGTTTTTCCATCTGTGTCGTTTTTTTTTTATATTTCCTAGGATTAAAACTCGGTTGTTTATTCTAAATATATATTCGGTATTTTCATGTTTTCTTTGTTATTATTTATTATTAAATATATCTATACTGTTCATTCTGGCAGGTCCTTTAGAAAATATTTAACCTTTGAGAGTACTTGCATTTATTTAGTGGCACTGGGCTCCGTGTTTTTGAAAGCCTTGCTATTTGGTCAAATACTACCATTTGTATAAATATTACTTTTACTAAGTGTAATTGGGTACCTTTATAAGAGCATTAGAGTAGCTGGCTTTGGGTGTTCTGGTGGCAGTGTATCTACCTTATAGTGTGGATGGAGATGGCAAAGTGGGTATGCTGTGCCAGCCTTTCCAAGATGTGTGTGTGTGTGTGTGTGTGTGTGTGTGTGTGTGTGTGTGTGAAAATCAAATATCAAAGAATGTGTGTCAGCTACTTTGGGAAAGGACACTGAGAACACTGATTTCACAAAGAAGGTGGTGGAGGACTTGGCTTGGAACACCTGGCTAAGGACTCATCTCTATTCGCTGTGTCAGAGGGATGTCTTATTTGGGGCCTGGAGAGAAAGCCCACCCCCCAGAACTGGAGTGTACATTCCCTGTGTGCTGTTAAGTGAAATTGTACTTAGTGCAGGGAGCTGCATCTGAAAATATTGTGTGTGTCTATTTTTTTCTCAGTGAACGTTCCTCACTGGAGTCATTTTTGAGGCTTGAGGCTCCTTGATCATTGGCCCAGAGGAGGGATGTCACAGAGTCCACTGTATTAATATCTTTTTTTCCTTTCAGTACTGGGTATTTCAGGCACTTGTTGCCTTGTTGTTCTCTCTTGTCTGCACAAGATAGTCTTTGTGTCACTTACAGATTGCAGGTCTTACACAGACTACATCTGACTGTATAAAGGTCCTGCTTGCAAACCGTTGCTCACTGTGCATTGGTTGACAGCAATTTATAGGGCAGACTTTCTGATTGTAAGTATGACAGTGTTGCAGTGATACCATAAACACAGTACCGGTCTAAATCCAATGGTATGAACATCATCAGATTTGCAAAAAGTTCTGCTGTTTTATGATGTCAACATTTTAAAACAAAATTCAAGTGCATTGGTTATGGCATTGAATGCCGACAACTAAAATGGTATCAGCTGGAAAGTACGGGATACTGGGATTAGATGGTTCCGCAACTATCAAGATGATAAGATGTTCAGAAATTATAGTTTTCATAGCTAAGCCATTGATCCCTTCACTGATGAGGTCCTTCAAGAAAAAATGTTGGGGCTAGTTTTATTTCAGTTCTAATTAACAGTTTGATCAAAGATTACTTAGAAATACTGATTACCATCTATGCGGATGATCTGACCATGTTAAATGGTGTTAGAATTTGCTCCAAAATTAAAAAAAGAAACCTGCCAAAATGTTAATAACCTATTTAGAAGGTAGAAAAAACATAGTGAATCATTGCTGTTTGGTCCACAACAAAGGTTAATTGTGGTTGAAGCTATTAAAATAGTGGACACAGAAAGCAACCCTATATCATTGGTAGGTCCCCAGCCATGTCCCAAGACTCTCACTCCACATTACTAAGCACCCTGGAAACTAATTATTAGAGTCCAACCCAACACTCTCATACTAGGTGACTTCAACTACCTCTCCATCAACTGGGAAAACTACATGCACCAATACATTGGCCCAATGCTTCCTGGAATTCATCAGTTCCAATGCCCTGGACCAGCTCATTCTTACCCCCACTAGAGGAAGCAATATCCTTGACCTTGTTATTACTAACATGGGCAACTGTTGCTCTACACCAATAGTCAATTCCTCCCTGATTAGATCTGACCACAAACTAATCACCATGGAAATCCACATCTCACCCACACCCCCTGCAAAGGTAACCACCATGAAAAACTTCTCCAAAGCTGACTTTGGGCTGCTAAAAACAGAAGTGGCTAACTTCACGGCACCCATGTCAAAGAAAAATAGCTGCATGACTGCCAAATCATACACCAATGCACTGTACGAACACGTACATAAATCCATGGAACTAGCTATACCCAACAGAACCAAGATGCTCTCCTCCAAGAAAAGGAAGCCAATCTGGTGGTCCCCTGCCATTAATAAACTCTACAACAGAAGGAAGAAACTGTTGCAGAAAAAGGTGAAGTCCCAAGACTGGAAAAACTCCCTTAGTAGCCTCAACAAAAAGTTGAGATCCCTCATCAAAACCTCTAAAGCCAGCTATGTAGGCAGAATTGTGGCAGACACTAAAAACAACCACAAAGTCTTCTATAGTTATATCAAGAATCTCCATGGCATTACCCAGGTTTGCTCTGAGTTACTGCACAATGGTACCTCCTATACTGAGTCAACAGATATTGTCAACATACTGGCCGATAGATTCAGTGCCAACTTTATCCCCCCCCCCCAAAGGACCAATCACAACACTGGAGGAATGCCAGGCACACAGCATTACTGCAGCACAGGTTAAAGCTGCATTGTCCAAGGCCAAGAATGCAGCTTCCAGGGGACCCGAAAATATCCCTGGATGTGTTCTACAGGAACTACAAAGTGAACTGGTACCAAATCTTTGTGCTCTGTTCAATCACAGCCTCACCTCAGGCTTTGTCCCTACTGAATGGCGCACTGCTACATTAATCCCTTTCCATAAAGGGGAAGTGACTACAGACCCTGGGAATTATAGCCCCATTAGCCTGATGAGTCTGATATGTAAGGCTATGGAGTGCATCATCATGGACCTAATTAACAAGGATATAGGGAATATGCAAACTCTAGATCCCTTGCAATTTGGTTTTGTGAATGGTAAATTATGCCTGCTCAACTTGGTTGACTTCTTTGAGTCAGGCACCACAGCTGTGGATGAGGGGAAGGCAGTTCATACAGCCTACCTTGATTTGGACAAGGCCTTTGATACCATTCTCCACTCAGGAATTATTGATAAACTCTCCAGACTAGGCATTGACCTCTATATCACTAGGTGGGTTGCAAATTGGCTCACAGATAGATCCCACAGTGTGAAAGTAGCGGACTCCAAGTCAGACGTCTGACCAGTCATGAATGGAGTCCCACAGGGATTGGTCCTGGGTGCTCTCCTGTTTGGCATCTACTTCTCAGAAGTTCAGACCAACATGAAGGGACTCTGGCTGACCAAGTTTGCAGACGACTGCAAGCTGGGAGCCATTATTAACTCCCCAAGTGATGTAGACATCCTACAGAAAGGCCTCACTGAGACGAATGACTGGTATCAAAACCATGGCCTTAAGCTTAATGCCAAAAATATGTGTTGTCATCCCCTTTAGGAAAAACTCAGTTCCTACTAATTACCACATAGATGGGAGCCCACTGAACACTGAAGGCATTATAAGAGATCTGGGGAGACAGTTTGACAGCAACCTCTCCTTCGACCACCACATTGCCACTGTGGTCAGAAAGTCCTTCTATGTGGCCCATCTCATGACCAAGGGTTTTGCATCCAGGAAGAAAGAAGTCATCATCTCTCTCTACTCTTCCCTCATTAGGCCAGTCATCGAGTATAATGCCCCATTTAGCATGTACCTCACTAGAAACATGCAACAGCTGGAAAGGCCACAAAAGTACCTCATGAAGAGGATCCTAGGTCTTAAACACATGTCCTACACAGACAGACTAAAAAAGCTCCAGCTATTATCTGTCTCATATCATCTACTAAGAGGCAATATCTGCTTGACTTACAAAGCCATGTCTGACCCAGCTCTGTTAGAAATGCTACAGCTAAAGAAATCCAAATCCCTCTGCACCACACGCTCCAGAGACTTCAACCTCATTACCACAGTCAACAGAACATGCTGATGGGACTGTTCATAACCCAGAGATTGACCATGCTCTGGAATAAATTTCCCATACATGTCAAGCAGAGCACCTCACTGGCACTCTTCAAGAGAAATCTTAATTAGTGGATGGGAAATAGAAAGTTAACCCCAGGATCACTCCAGTGGCTCTACTTGATAAAGGCACTGGGAGCTAATGTTGGGCAGCACAATACCAGGGCACTTCTATGGGCTAGGCTTGTAAAGGCTCCAGGGCCATTAGCCTAGTACACACCTACGAACCTATGAACCTATATGTTTCATCCAATAGCATAAGCATTTAGTGCTATGGCTAGACCTTTCCTAGTGATAACCTCAGGCATTTCTCTTGACATCTAATATTGCTACCTTATATTTACAAGAATAATTACAAAACCATGCTACATACAGACTATTGAAAGATTTCTTAAAGTTTACAATGATGGTTGACACAGCTGCATTGAAATTTGCCTCTGTCTAGTGCAGCTAAAGCAGTATTATATGTTGTTCATATATTATTTATTTGTATTGCTATAGTTCTGATATTTCTCTAAATATCTCAACAACCAAGTAACAAAGAAAACTGCTTATCCTCATATTAAGGCTCATAATGCTGCTTGGCAGTATGCATGTAACCTGAGTGTTTACTGAGGTATTGTTAAGTTGTTTACAAAACACTACAAAAATAATATTTACTGTGTTTATTGTGTTTTATAAATGTCAGTTTATGACCTAGTAGTTTTTAATGAATGCTATTACTGTAAAGATTACTTTGTGCTGAACATTTTTCTCTTTATACATTTCCTTCTTTGCAATACTGACCATCAAGCCACCCCAAACAGGCTTGAGTTCATTCATTCATTCTCAAGGGGTGGAGCACACATATCTGTTGCTGCAAGAATTATCTGCAGGGACCATGATATAGATAAGCTTTGGGAAGTTTGTGACCTCAAGAGCATTCTGAGAGTGAGGGCATTATTTGTAACCTAAACCCTTGTTATGATGGTAGCATTACCACTATGTTCCTCCATCCACGTGTGTCTCACACACACACACACACACACACACACACACACACACACACACACACACACACACACACACACACACACACACACACGCACACACAGACATACACATCAAGTACTGCTATTAACACTTTGGGTGGCCATGCCTATGCCTTGCCGATCTGGCTAATTTTGATATGACATGCCTTCATCCTCCAGCTGAGGCTCTGTCATTGGAGCAGTTGCATGAGCCAGTCAGAAAACACAAAACCCATGAACTAATGACCAGTGCTAGATAAACCTGTAACCTGATAAGAGAAGCACCATGGAAATAGCCAAAAAGCACCACTGCTTCTTCCCCGTGACTGTACTCTCATCCCTCCTACCTGTGCTGCCAAGCATCTGAGACACTAACCTAATGCTTAGCACCTGGGTTGTATATTAAGGACTTTAATATCGTATCCTGTCTTTAAGAGATTTTTAGCCTTCCTAGATATATAGAGATGAGAGAATGTGTGTCTATAATATATGGCATAATATACTTTTGCAAAAACAGAGTTGGGCTACAAGTGCTCCATGAAGTAATGTTTTTTGAAACTTATACTAGTTCACATTCTTTAAATATTTTTATGCTTATGTTTATGTGACACATAAAAGGATAACTGAGATGTGAAATCATCCAGTCTTGAAAAAAAAGTATCATTCCTTATATTTGAAGTATGGTTGCAAAAAGACAAGGAGAATTCAACTTTGTTAACACTTTTCTTAGTTCACAAGATAGGCTATGCTCCTTTCCGTCTGCCCAAGTGATTCTTGTTGATAGAGCATGGATTATTGGCAGTTTCTGAAAAAAAAAAGATGATTAACCATTCATTTTCTCCATCTCTATCTAACAAATCCTTATCCAAGTTATAATCAGTGATGTAGGATAAAGCTAACACCTCCCTGCGATCAGTTTTAACATTAAGGACATTATTATTGTCAGAATTATTTTGACTTAGTGAGCCCATAATACTGTTCCTACTGGTAAAAACCTTATTAATTGCCTTTGTTAAAATGAAATGGATAATTTCTTGCCTCATATCTGCTTATATGAGTTTCAACTTTGTGTGAAAAGACATGTTGCAATGTTAGTCGAGCACACGATTTAAAATGTCAGTGGAGATTATCTGGGAGTCTATATAGTAGAGTGCAGCTTAAAATCAAGTTGCCCAAACTAGTTATCATGCATGGCTTTAAAATTAATAAAATTAGTTGCTTGTCCCATTCTATGGACAATTGATTCCAGAGTCTTACTATGCTCACAGGGGAAAACGATCTTTAATACAGTTTGAAATATGCCTATATTAATCAATAAAGATCTATTTTCAGTGTGTAAACCATAGGAAGTTAATTGAATGCCAGCTGTAGTCGCAAATAAATTATCTTTCAAACACTTGAATGCCATGGTTAATTCTTTTCTAACTGAGAATACAATGAATGGGGTATTAATCTGGATCAAGATATGTTACAGATGATGCATTTCTAATTTCCTTGTATTTGTTGTGTGGAAAATATTTATACTCTTTCTAAACTTCTACTGCTTGCCAGATTATATGTGTAAAATATGGCTCTGTATACTAATTATTTTATTATTTATTTTACATTTGTTTACCAGGAAAGTCCAACTTGGAACGAGCCAATTATGAGCAGCGGCCCAGGGAGAGATGCTCCAGACACATGTCTGTGTAACGTGGGAGGAAACTGGAGCACTCAAAGGAATCCCACACAAAAGCAGGGAAGGCATGCAGACTCCAAAAAGAAGGCACCCAAAAAGAGAATTGAATTGGAGGACCTCTTGCTGTGAGGCAGCAACGCAAACTGCTGCACCAGTGCGCCATCCACTTCTGATTCTAGATGACGTCAAATCAAATTTATGTAAAGAAGGAGAGACCATAAAGAAGCTCAACCAAATGACCCAGCACTAAAGGGAGACTTAAAACTGCCCCCTATTAGGATCATAGGAAATACAAAACAGTTTAGTCACAAGACCATTTACACCTGCCAATACCCACCCTTATGCTGAAACCCCCTTTCTGAAGAAGAGTGAAACAGGTTGGTCTCAGAGTAAATTTATTGATGTCTAGCCAATCATCCAGGGTTAATATAAAGGATGCTAGGTTACCACTTTAACTTGCAAAGAAAGCTTGTACCAAAGGTGGGGTAGATTAACTAGATTTTCCTCATATATCCCAGCTGGAAATTTGCAAAACCCTATCCAGACGGGTTTTAAAGATTGTTAGAGAAGTATTTTGTTTTATATGTTAGGGCAGCCTACTCTGCAAACAGGAATATGCTGGACTAAGGGTTGTGTAGATATGGTAGTATAGGTTTACATTAGTTTTACCATTGGTTCTGTTTAGCTGAAGGAGTTCAAAGAGTGCTGGGCCATTCCTAGGATGGAAGGTTAAGCAGAGATCATCTCTCAGGATTCCATAGAGCACTAAGTAGTAAAGAGACAAGGCTTTTAATTTGTTAGATTTGCTAAGAATACTATGACTAAAGATGTTTTTGGTAAGATGTCTAAAAATGGTTTAGGTGCTTAATAAAGTATATGCCAAAGGGGGCATTGTATTCGATGAGGGACATAATAATGTTGGACTAGTATCATCTTTCCACCTTGAGGAGTTACATATTGTGCAAAGTAGAATAATTTTCTATCTCCCACAGAGACATAATAGTCAAAGGTGAATCTGTTGTCAACAAAGGTACCAACGCCCTTGATAACTGTGCCGTAACATGTAGACCTCTAGAGGAGAGAGTATGAAGTATGCCCTTATTAATAAAACAGCACCTTCTGATAATAAAGTTAAAATTTACTTCAAAATTCAGCTTGTAATCCACAACTGCTCTTTCATCTTTGGTCTGGGTGATTTCAGTTGATAGTGGTAACAAGTGGAGTATGAATATTCCATCATGTGTGATCCAAAATGCTGCATTGACTAGCACTGAGTGAAGTCTGATTAACATGGGCAAGTGATAAATCAGATGGCCATATGAGTAACATAGCTATAACCTGCTGTATGGTCATGTGATCACGTATCCCAACCAGGATAGACCTGCATTTTATGTCATTAGCAATTTTGCATCTAACCCTGATTTATTGTAGGCAAAGCTGGTATGAATCACCGCACTATACCAGCATAGATGCAGCTGTGCCCCATATTAACAAGTACAGTGCAAACCTCAGAAACAAACCAACATGGTGGATCCATAATGTCAACAACCTTTATAATAAAAGGAAAAGAATTTTGATCAAAAGTAAGAAATGTAGTTCTCTAAATGTTAGAGCTCTTGTCACTGAAATAAACCAACAACTCAGGAGCTTAATAAAACCCACCAACGCTAGGTTTGAGTCTAAAATAGCTACCCAAGCCAAATACAATCACAAGGCATTTTTTAGTTATGTTCATAATCTCAAAAGCACAATGCAGCAATGCTCTGAGCTGATTGTGAATGGTATTAGCTGCTCTGTGGCTGAAGATATAGTAAACCTGCTGACCAATAAATGTAGATGTAACTTTGCCCACTCTCACCTCTGTCTGTCCTTAAAGGTATACCTGAAACTGGTTGGTCTCCAGCTATCTCACAAGAACAAGTCCTAAAAGTGCTATCAAAAGCTAAAAATACTGCATTGATGGGTCCTGACAATATCCCTGGATGTATCTTAAATAGCACAAAGCATGATTTAGCCACATCCCCAAAAACACTGTTCAGTCTCAGCCTCCATGCAGGTTTTGTATTGAGTGAATGAAGAACAGCTACAGGTATTTTCCTGCAGAAGGGAAAACTTTCCACAGAAACAGACAATTATAGACCCATACATCTGAACAACCTCATATGCAAAGCCATGGAAAAACCTATCATGGAATTAATCAATCAGGACTTAGGGAAACTCCAAACACTGGATCCATCTCAAGTTGGATTTATCAAAGGCAGGTCATGCTTACTCAACTTACTGGATTTTTTTTTTTTTGAAAATGGAAATGCAAAATGGTACACACCACATACCTTAACCTGGTCAAAGCTTTTGCACAATTCCCCACTCAGGCATATTAGAAAAGCTAAATAAACTGAGAATAAACCTCTATGTCACCACTGGATTGTCATTTGGCTCACAGATAGTATGCAGATAATGAAAACAGGGAAAATTACCTCCGCAAACAGACCAGTCACCAGTGAGTTCTAGGCTGAGACCTTTCCTGTCTGGCATCTACTTTTCTGAAGTAAAAGCCAATATCAAAAGGCTCTGGCTGAATAAGTTTGTAAGTAACTGTAAGGCATAGGAGCAGTCAGTGAATCCCCAAATCACTTAGCCAGCCTCCAGGAAGGTATGTGTCAAATAAATAACTACCACCAAAATCGTGGACTGAAATTCTATGTCAAGAATGCATTATTGTATCCTTTAGGAAGTCACATGCCCCAGGAAACTAGCACATTGACAATATGCCCCTAAGAGCAGACCAAGTTGTGGACAGAGACCTAACTTTTAACAAACATATGTTTATTGTTGTAAGAAAGTCCCCGAGCTTATATATACTAAACAATCCTACCTTGGCTTGAGATTTACTGTGGAGCTGACTGGTAAGAGAAGTTTTATTTGAATTTATATTTCATTTTTATCACTGTTTTTGACTGTTTGCAGGAAGGAAGGGATAACTTGTAGACAGGAGGATTTACTTTGATTTATATTTTGTTGTTTTACCCTTAATTTTCAGTGTTGGTTGTTAGAAAGGGATAGGCTTTAGACAGGCAAGCTCTAGCCATCCAAAGGGGCCTAGTCAGCTATAAATTCAGAAAGACTACAGAGAGGACAATCCAGAGCTTATCTAAACAATGCTATCCTGGTTTGTGATATATTGATCATTACTGTTAAAAAGAAGTTCGACTGAGAGAAATAGTAAGTGGAAGCTTCTGCGTGCATTTGCGAGCGACATAAAGGAATTACAGCTTTTGTCTGACTTTTAGAATTTGTACGGTCAGAATAACTTTACTGTACTTACTTTAGTATTTAGTTGTATATTGCTTGTGTGATTTTTGTCATAGAAGTTGATTTAAGTTCTCTTTGAATTCTGTGGTTACTGATTTTGCTTATTCTTTTCTTTTATAATATTTTATTAATTTGAAGCTGAATATGGATTCCTTAGTTGAGTAAAATAATTAATGATTTGCTAAAACACAAATATCTTGTAGAGTGTAATAAATGCTATGTATATTTAAAGGTAACATCTGATAACACTGGTGATCTGTGTTCCTCATGTCAAAAGTTGGATGATTTGCTGACCATTTATTAGAAGTAAATCTAGACTTACAGATGACGATTGCACTTGTGCAATTGGCACGTCTTGAAGAACTATTGTTTCATATATTCATAACTGGACTGATGAGATAAATAATGTTATTCAAAGAGCAAATAGAACACATTTAGGAAATGATTTATCTATTGTCTCTAAAGATAAGTCAACCCTTATGAAACAAGATGATGCCCTGACAACTTTGGATTTCTGGATGCAAATATTCAGCAGTCTGAGGATTTGGAGTGTTTAGAAGGAAACAAAAATGAAAGAAAGGAAGAAGTTCACAACAAATAACAAAGAAGAAAAAGAAACTGATAAATGTCTGTAAAGTAAAGAGAATATATACTAAAAAGGACACTGCTTTGTTATGTAATATGCAGATTACAGGGAGTAATAACATTTTTCTTTCAGAAAACCTTCAGCCTACAGAAAAAGGCATCATTTTTTCAAAAGAGAAGGTAGAAAAAAGAGGCAAGGGGCAGATGAAAAGGAATAAATCAGAAGAGCAAAACGGATGTTGACTATATGGCTCAAGCTGTGGATGTACAAATCCAACCTGATGAGAATTGTATGCTTGGAAATTTAATACACAACGAAAACACTGGGATTAATAAGACTAATGGTGATGAAGATCATTCCTTTGTAACAACTGATAGGGCAGATATGTTTGTATTAAATACTGAAGATTCTTCAGATCTGGTCAGAAAGATATTCATGTAATTGTAGATTGAATTATTAGAGGAACTGATACTTATATTTGCAGAGAAGATAATGAACATCAAAAAGTGTTATGCTTGCCAGGAGCAAAAATAGAAGATGTGAGACAAGACTTGGAACACCTCAATGTAAATAAGTACAGATATGATTGTTTTTATTCATGTCGGTACAAATGATCTTATCCATAAGGACTCTCTGACTGTTAGTAGGGAACTTACAGCCCTCTTAGACAGTATAGCTCGTACTGGTGTTAGGACATATTTTTCACAAATCACATGTAGAAAAGATAATCAGTTCACTGTGAATGAAAAGATTTTTTGGGTAAATAACTACATGGAAAAAATGTCCTGTTGGAAAAAGTGGAAATGTGCAGAGCAGCCATGCCTAGTTTTGTCATAGATGTGTTCAGACAGGATGGCATGCATTTGTCAAGATCAGGGAAGAGAATTTTTTGCAGGAGATATTTTGCAATATTTGGCAAACACTAGGCAGGATTTTTGCCAGGTAAAAATTTAACAGTTGACAGATAGCAACATTTGATACATCTCTGATGGTTATTAATGCTAGGAACATTAATAATAAAGTAATTTTATTGGAAAATGTGCTATGTTCCCACAAGAGTGATGTTGTTATTGTTTGTGAAACATGGTTAAAGAACAATGACTAGGTCAGGGTATAAATGTATTTACTGTAACAGACATTTCTAACAAAAAATCAGATGGAGGTGTTATGATAGGGATTATGTTCAATGATAACACCAATACTGTAGACTGTGTAACTGTGACAATAAAGACAACCCTGGAACATATAACAATGGCTGGAGTGTATAGACCACCAAAGTCAGGTGCAGATGTCCTAGAGGAATTCATACATTTTTTACATGAAGCACAGGAGGGAAGAATATTATTACTGGAGACTTAAATTTACCAGAAATAGACTGGAATAATATTGATTCAACAATATTAGTAAGGAAATTATTTACAACGTATATTCAGGAACACCAATTGTTTCAGATTGTAAAACAACCTACCTCAGAATGGAACATACTAGACATTGTTTGTGTTCCTAAAAAAATACTGTTACTTCAAGTCATGTTTTACCACTGTTGATGTGCAGTGATCATAAGGTTATAAAGGTTAATTTGTTGCTAGGTAATTTTGCCAAACTGAAATTGAAACCAATGCACAGAAAGTTAAATACAGGTTATATGGAAGCAAAGCAGTTACTATGTAAAACTAACGAGTGATGTCTTCAGTAGAAAAACTGCAGATGGAATGTGGAAAGTTTTGAAAGAGAAATTAAGTGCAAAAAATCAGAAAAATGTTTAACATCACAATCTTGGCATACAATGTCAGGGGGGTATATTTCCATAAGAACAAGATACCTGATTAAGGTGAGAGACAAAAAATATAAGAAATGGAAGAGAGAGAGAGGTCGAACTACAAGTTTGAAAACTGAAATAAACAAGCTGGACATACAAATTAAGCATGGTGTGAGACAATATCAAGAAAAAATTGAAGAAAATTAATATAATGATAATGAGCATAATAGGAAACCTTTTTATAGATACATAAGATGTGGAAGGGGTAAAGACATACAAACTGATAAACTGTGCAGATTGTATAATTTCTTCTCCGACACAATGGATTTATAAATATATTTACAAAATCTTGTGCAAAACAGTTTGGCTCCACAAATCGGGTGATAAGTTGTCTAGTGACATCCAGGTAATCTGAAGTACTGGAATCCAATTACATTATACTGAAAAAGAACTGCACAAATTGGATTCAAACAAAGCATAGGGAGGAGATGGAATTAGTAATTTTGACCTGAGAACACTTTACCAAGAACTTACAGTACCATTATATCTATTATTCACTAGGTCATATAAATATGGGGAGATTACTCAAGATTGGAGACACTTGCTTATTAAACCTGTCTTTAAGGGAAAGGGGAGTATGACAATCCCAGAGTCATATAGACCCTTAAGACTACTTTCCTGTTCTGGAAATATAATGGAGAAGGTAATACTGGATAAGTTATTGTCAGAAATGGATAGGTTGGGACTTGAAACCATATATCAGCATGCATATGTTGAAAATAGATCTATTACCATGTGTAACATGATGTTCTATAACAATACAATGACAGCTATGAACGAAAATTGTGCTGTGATGTAATTTACATAGATTTAACTTCAGCATTTGACAAGAACATACACAAAACACTCAGCAATAAATTAGAACAACTAGGTATTGATGTACTCTTGATAAGATGGATTGCTGCGTGGCTTACAAGTACGACATGGCAAGTATTATATAGCAACTGGGCAGGTGAAATTCTTGGTTACAGTCAAGGTGTCCAACAGAGCTCTGTCCTAGGCCCTTACTTGTTTAGATTGTATCATTCAGACCTAACTTTTTCATCTGAGGTGTTCTACAGCCTATATGCAGATGACCCAAAATTGGGTAAACTGATTACATGTGTTACAGATAAGGCATGTCTGTGAAAGAACTTGACTAAATTGACCATTTAGGCACAAGACAGTAATATGCTGATAAATACATCAAAAACTAATCATATGAGATTTGGGAGACATAAACTGAAAGGTGAATATTTAACACAGCATAAAGTGATTGAAACTGTAGACTCATTTAAGGACCTGGGTAAATGGGTAGATACAGCTATGAGTTTTTCTAATCATATCAACCAGTTGGTTATTGATAGATGTGATGTTGTCAGTATCGCCTTTATTCTCACTGATGGGTCAGATCTGATCCATCGGATCCATCTCGGCCATCTCAAAGGCTCGAGGCCTTCAGCAAAGACTGTGGGCATCCTTCCTTACCCATAGTGCAATTTCCTAACTTCCCCAGATCTGGTTTGCCGCTCTGTGAAGGAGGTTCTGTAGCAAGCTCTAGGCTAAGTATTTTACTTTATATACTATTTCTTCTTGTTAAAGTTAACTGTAGTTTACTATTTGTCCCTTAAGATATCTTTAATATTTACACACACACACACACACACACACACATACACACACACATATATATATATATATATATATATATATATATGTGTGTGTGTGTGTATATATATATATATATATATATATATATATATATATATATATATATACTTATTCATTTTTCTGTATTATAGAGTGAGTGGTAGACCTTTTACTTTCTCCCGTTGGGGTCCATTTAAGCTAGAAGACGTCTAACTAGCATCCATTTAAGTTAGAGGACGTTTACCCCTTTCTTAATATCCGTTTTAGTTAGAGGAAGATTTTTTTCTGTGTCTGTTTAAGTTAGAGGACTGCCTGCATTTTTGTGTGTGTGTTTGTCTTCTGTAAACCCCCTTTCCTTTTCTTCTTAACTATCTAAGACGTCGCAAAAGCAGGAAGGGAAACCTCTTGGTTTCAAAAAGTGCAAAAATTGTGGAAAGAAAATGTCCCTCAGTGATTCATACACCTTATGTGTGTATTGCTTGGGGCCTCTTCACCTCCAAGAGTTGTGTTCCATATGCCTTGGTTCCAACCAGAGGGCACTTACAGAGCACAAAAATAAGCTTATTTTGAAGGGACTGTTAAAAACTCCATTTTCTGAGGCTATATCTTCGGAGTCCGGTTATAAATCAGACAAATCTCTGAAATGTATTGGCATGGAAATCATCCTCAGAGCTAAAGCAAAAAGCTCCAAAACTGTCAGATCCAATAAAATATTCAGAGCAGACAGTCAAATTTGGATCCAAGACGTCCTTGGAGCAGTTGGAACCCTCAGCTCTGAAGTCTTTCTTACCTACAAAAATCGGATATCAGAGCCATTCATCTTCTTTGGAACCGATCCCTTTTCATCTCCGGTCACTATTTTTGATGAAGTCAAGATCTCTTACTCTTTCTGCTTGGTCCACCAGGAGTTTGTATGATGAAAATCTGGGCAGGCAAGTGCAAAAGCTGCTAAAGATACTGGCCTTGGCCTTTCTACTTGGTCCACCAGGAGTTTGTCTGATGAAGACATGGACAGGGTAGTGAAGAGGCTGCTAAAGATACTGGCCTTGGCCAAACTGTTGTTGTATCCGAACCCAAAGGAATCAGATCAGACACAATCCTCCTCCGATCCATTCTTTGGTTTTGGATCCAGAAGATTCTGATGTCCAGCTTGTGTCTGTATCAGATCAGGGACCCATAGTTTCTTCAGATCCGATGTCTGCCCTGAGCATTTCTGCCCAGTCAGAGCAGGAGACCTCTAGGAGCCAACACGCTCTGGTCAGGTCCACAGAGCTGGTTCAGTTCACTCTAGATCCAACCCTGCCTCTGGGGTCTTTGGTGCAGGTGAGTTTGGCTTTCACCTCTGCTTCAGAGTTTCTGTCTTCTGCACCTGAGATTCCTTCAGCCGTGACAACCCTTTTGTTGGATCCTGCCAGACTGCCTTTGATGTCATAAGGAGGGTTTTGACTACTCCCCAGTCTAAGACACATTCCTTCTTGGATCTTCATCCTAGTTCTGCGCAGGTGTCTTTGGCTTCTCATGTGCCCTCCCCACAGGACTGCAGTGACCCCAGGCCTCAGGATGTCCCGCAGGGGACTCCCCCCTCTTCTGAAACCTCCCCAGATTATCCCACTGAGGAGGTCCCTCAGAAGAGGACCTGCAAAAGGAAGCATCTTGATTCCCAGGAGGAGTCTGTCACTTACGATATTGACCTCAGTGAGGTAGAAGGGTCCCCATGGTCACCTCCTGAAGATGTCTCCTTTGGAGACATCCTGAAAATTTTAAAGCAGAGAGATGATCGGCAATCCACATCCCCTTCAGCTGAGAAGTCAGTATACCTGAAGGCTTTCAGGTCTCACCCTTCAACCTCTTGGGTGACCCCTCCTTTATGATGACCTTATTGATTTAATCTTTCAGAAGGCTTGGGAGACTGTAGATTCCATAGACCCTACTCCTAGGAGGCCAAACAAATACATTACTGCCCCAAAGGACAAGCCATTCTTGATGAAAGGTGTAGCAGTTGATGTCATGGTTGTGGGGGCGGCCAATAAAAAGGAACTATCTGAAACCAGTTTCTCTATCCATCCTCCAAATAAGGATTTCAAGATCATTGGATATGTATGGGAAGTGTGTCGTTCCATCAGCAACCTTTGCCTTATGGTCACTGAACTACCTTACTCACTTTACAAGATTACAAAGGGGCCTGTTGAAGGAAGTTTCAGACTCTCTTCAAGGAGCTGCAGTGGACTCAGCAGCAGATAAAGTCAACACTCAGCTCGCCACCCTCAATTCAGTTGTAAACTCTTCCATGAGGCTCATATTGCATGCAGCAGATGGAACGAGTAGGGTGATGGGTTGAGGAATTTCTATCAGGAGGCAGGCCTGGCTGCGTTATTCAGATTCTGCAGAGCCCTTCAAGTCTTCCTTCATTAATGCCCCTGTTATAGTCATGAATAAATAACATTAAGAATTTACCTTATATGCCTTTTGTCAGGAACAGCACTTCAGGATGTGCAAACAAAATTTTTATTCTTACAGCACTGGGAGACAGTCTTCATAGCAAATGTCAAAATAGTCTCTATGAACAGAGCCAAACCACATTTTATACACTTTTCTTATCAAACCTGGTCATGCACTTTCATTACATTACAATGACTGTGGCCTATAGAAAACTTTGCAAATGTCCTCATCCCTTATGATTTTTGCCTCAGACTTCATGTGAACACCTTCCTATACATGATCCACCTGCTTCCAAGGGGTCTTGTTTCTGACCTTGGATGTTTCAAACCTGCCCTAGCAACAACGCACTCCTAGCCTGGAGGAGTCAGGCTACAAATTCCTTTTGTAGTAACTGCAACACGTACTATTCTCTTTTATTACATACTAAAAGAATGCAGTTTAAAGACAGCAATACTGTGACTTACGAAGCTGTATTTTTCCCAGCCCTGCATACAAATTATACTTGCTTTTTAAGAATCATATTATAGCATTGTTAATAAACTGAAATTAATATACATTTTTTAATAAGCTTGTCTTGTCCCATAACAGTTTCCTCCCTCTGACACTATCAGTGTCATACCATACATGTAATTATATTTTTCTTTTTCTTAACTTGATAAAATACTTCTCAGTGTCATAGTAGTCATAATTTTTTGTCAAAATAGAACTGTCATTGATTTGCGCATGCTATGTCATTTCATGTGAAGGTGAGGTTAAACATCTTGTAATCACAACCTTTAGAATAGAAAATGCTAAAATGATTACAAATATAATAAAAAGTACAATGACAATACCCTGGATTATGCTAGTTTCCAGGTTTCCAAAAATACTGCCCAACCACCCAAAAAGTTTCCAGTTTATGGATGTGCTGTCCAACTCTTTGGCCCTTTGTTCCATGAAGTTTGCCAGTTTTTCCTGTTCATCATGATAGTCACTAATAGCAGTAACGGCTCCCTATGAGGGCACATGATGTCACTTTTGCAGCAAGCATTATATCAAGTGTCATTTGATTTTGTAACACCATAGTTTGCATTTCAGTCATTTTTTGATTTGCTATTTTGATGTGATGTGAAATTTTGTTGGCCACCTCCTGTAGAATTTGGGCAAGCATGGTGATTTTAAGCATTGTCCTTTGCACTACATACCCAGGATTAAAAATTGAAAATACTTGCTCTGTCCAGTGGATTGCTCACTTATTTCTCAGTCTACCTGCTGGTGGGTGTTCGAAATGTTGAATAGCAGGAGTAATATAGCCTACAAAGCAACATCCAGAGCAGTATGTAGGCAATCAGGGGTAGACACAATCACCACAGATGTAGTAACAGTCACTTATCATGCCCATGCCACACCCGCAGTCATAGCTTTTTAAGTGCAAAGAGTCTAACACACTTTTATCCATGGCGTCATTACATTTGATTTTTCCTACTGGTACAGTCCCATTTTTGGCATAACATGTGTCTCCATGATATGTGGTTGCAAGTTGAAGAGACACAACCTTTGAAAAAATAGTTACATTATGCCTCATTAAGCTGATGTCATTAAGGTCCTTTACAAATGACACCTGTGATGCAGGGATGAGAATCATAGGAATCCCTGCCTTAGAATGATGAAGTATATGCAAACATATCCAACAGTTTGTTTTGTTTAGATTTCTGGCATATTACCGAAGGACCAGCAAGAAACTGTTTTCTCTCAACCAGTTTATAGAAGGGAACAGCAGCAGAAATAAAGCAAAAGTACCATCATGGACTGCTACTGAAGTTGACCTTTTTACTGGGCAGATGATCTATCTGTCACACCTCTATCTCCCTCTGTTGGGCTGCAATAATTCATCTGGGGTCCCCACATGATAGGTATTCTTGCAATGAGATGAATGGATCCATGTTGGAAGTCCTGTACAGCGAACTGCAGTCAAAGTGGTGAGCAAGACCTGAAAAGGCCCCTTCCACCTTAGGCTCAGGCAGTTTTTTGTCTGAAAACTTATCACATATACCCAGTCATGTGGCTGTAGTTGATGACAGAGTTGGTCAGGAGGCTTTGGTAACAGTACTGCTGCAAGTTATTAATGCGTTTACTAGAATAAGAAATTATAGCATCACCTGACAAAGTTAAATTAGCATTTTCCACTGAAGAGGTAGCTGGAAAGGTCATGGGTCTCCCCATTAATATTTCATATGGACTCAATTTTCTGGTAGCACTGAGTGAGGCCGTCATACATATTAATGCTAAGGGAAGGACTTTGGGCCACTTTAAGTGAGTTTCAGCACAAATCTTTGAAATTTTAATTTTAAGGGTCCTATTTACCTTTTCCACTAATCCAGATGACTGGGGATGGTTGGGACAGTGAAGACTCAATTTAGTATTAAAAGCTTTACATAACTCTTTAAACAGATTATTATTAAATGAGTTCCCTGGTCACTGTTTACAATGCTGGGTATACCAAATTTTGGTATATAATCAGATAACAATTTTTTTAATAACTGTGACTGCATCAGCTTTAAGACATGGGTAAGCTTCAATCCATGCTGAGAACATACACACTACCACCAAAATAAATTGTAAATTATTATTCTTAGGCATCTGGGTGAAATCCAGCTGTATATTAACAAAAGGCTCCCAGGGTGGAGGTAAACATGGAGATTTGCTGTTGGCATGTTTGCTTATGTTATATTCCAACCAAATACTACAATTTTGTACATACTGAAGTATCAAAGAGGAGACATGAGGGGCATACCAACTTTGGATAATTTGATTAAATCAAGCTGTCTTCCTTTTTTAATTTCTCCACGTCTTTTGGGTTTCTAATACCATGACAGGAACGGACCCCATTCCTAAGTCAATGTACGATCAAAGTTCATGAAATTAATATTGTTTCACTCTTTGATGTTAGCCAAAAGTGCTCTTCGCAGCAACCACAATGTGCCCAGTAATGGCTCCTTCTGCAGTTCGTACGGTGTTACATGAATTGGTAACATATCTAGATATGACTGTAAATTATTTTTTATAAGACCAGTTGTTCTTACTACCATTGGAACTGTCTGGGTATCTTTCTTCCACATGGCTCTCATTTCTACCTGCAGATCGAGGTATTTTATGACTTTGTGTCTCTCTGTACGCAAGACACTGTAGTCACTAGGTGTGGTGATTTCACTGATCAATGCTACTTTTGTCTTTTTTTCTTGGACCACTATATCTAGTTTTCTAGCATCTGTCTTTTGGACTGTTGGTATTGGGTGATCCCATGTGATGTAAACTTCATAATTTTCTATGATTCTCTGTGGCTCATGTTTCCAGTGTTTTTCAGCCACTTTAATACCATAATATTTGCACAATCCCAGTGTAACAATCTTGCCACATTATTATGCCTTTCAGTATACAGTCCCTCTGCCATTAGAGAGTCGCAACCAGCAATAAGGTATGTGACTGTTTCCAATTCGGTTCCACAAAACCTACATATGTCTGTTTCTCCCACATGTTCAATGGACTTAGTAAACCAGCATGTACATAGCCCACTATCTTGGGCTGCCAATATTAACCTTTCATTTCTTGATGTAACTTCACCCCTCCTTAACCATTCCTGCGTTCGTTCTTGATCAACATGAGGATCTTCCAGAAGTTTTCTATACTTGCAACTATATTTATGTTTTTTCCACATTTCTTGCCTTCTCATCTGATCCTTCACCTTATATTCTTCATTTTGTTTTTTAGCACATTCAGTTGCTGCCTGTTTTTTATCCACTTCTGGTTCGATTTCCATTCCTGCTTGACATTGATATGCTTCTGCTAAATTAAGCATAGATGTCATCTTAGATTTATTTTCCTCATGTTTCAAAACTTTCACCACATTTGGATCTTGTGAGGTCAGTAGATATGTGTGGAGTCCCACGATTGCAGATCTATATATGTAATCAGTTTCAAGGAGGCCCATCCCTCCTTTAGAATGGGGAATATATAATCTTGGTATACACTGATTTTTATAAATCATTTGTTGAGCATGAAACATCCTTCTTGTTTTAATATCCAATCTATCCAACACTTTTTGGGGCCAGTCAGTCACTCTAAAACTCTAAGTTAGGACAGGAAAAGCAAATTGATTTATAGCTTGGATCTTATTCCTAGGTGTCAATGCTGTTTTCAGGATTAATTTAAGTCTTCTAAAGTCCTCCTTACTAAGCTTTATTCACATTTGTTCATGTTTTATTGCTGATCCTTCATCAATTCCCAAGTATTTATACACCTCCTCTTGCTCAAGTTCTTTTATATCACATTCTTGTCCAAAACTGATGTTTTCCTGGTACTGCAATTTTCCTTTTTTAAAGGTTGCTTTTGCACATTTATCAAGACAAAATGGCATTCCAATATCATCTGAAAATGTTTTGACAACCTGCAGCTGTGTTTTGCGTTCCTAATCTGATGAGCTATACAATTTTAACACAAACCAAGTTCTATGCAGGTGGGGGATGCACGGCCCAAACCAAATATCCAGAAAAACAGACAAGACAGCAGAAAAAGCAGGAATGATGCAGAGTCAAAAATACAATATATAAAGGTTTATTTGTAAATTTGGTTTATCCGTCTGTAACACACTGAGGAAGGCATATTCTGCTGAAACCGGTTTGTGGTTATTTGGGTTTACAAATAAACCTTTATATATTGTATTTTTGACTCTGCATCATTCCTGCTTTTTCTGCTGGCCTGTCTGTTTTTCTCTATACAATTTTAAATCATTGACAAAGAGAAGATGAGAGGTCATTAGACTTTGTTGTTTTCTAGAAGCCAAATTATAGCCATGACATAAGCTGTTAAGTAAACAGCTTAATGGATTAATGGCAAGGCAAAATAGCAAAGGTGACAGGGAGTCACCCTGGAATACCCCCCTTTGGATTTTTATCCCTGGGATAATAATCTGTCCTTTATTATGATTTAATTGCAAAGTGGTCTGCCACTGTTTTATGGTTACTGTAATGTAATCAATCAGTGTAGGATGTACCTTATACATTTTAAGCACTTTTTTATCCATGAATGTGGGATAATATCAAATGTTTTTTTATAGTCAATCCATGCCATACTTAGATTCTTCCCTTTCTTACAGTTCGCCACTATAACTTTATTTAACAACAAATGATCCTTTGTTCCATATGACTTTCTTTTATTGCCCTTTTGTTCTACTGTCATAATTGAGTTTTCTTCTAAATGACTATAAACTCTGTCGGCGTCAATCCCTATGTATAGTTTATAGGTCATCGGAAGACAAGTTATTGGTCTAAAATTTTTAGGGTAGCTTGCAGGTTCACTCTTAAGTAAGGGCAGTGTTTTTCCTGTTGTTAACCAGTGCGGTGTCTGTTCTGGGTGTGCATATAAATAGTTCTTACTCATGGCTAGATCTTCGTGTAAAGAAGTTAATACTGTCTTACCTGTATGGGTAGATGATATGCCCTTACTAGGTAAGGTAGCAAAGAGGCAGGCACCATCAGTTGGCCGTCCGGATGTCGCCATATGCCATCAGATGATTTTTTTTACATCCATCCTTGAGCCATCTCAGAACTTCTCTCTGTGATGCCTCAGCTTAAAAGGCTGACAACTTTTCAAAATCAAACACATCATTGCTGTTGCAGTTTGTTACTATTAACCTACAAAGATGTTTACAACAATTTACTACTGCTTGTTTAGCAGCTTGGTCTGCCAAATTATTACCTCTGTTAAAAACATTCTTTTCCTTTTGATGTGCACAACATTTGATTACAGGCAGCTTTTTAGGTAACAAAAGTACATTTAGCAATGATTTTATGTACCCTGAATTTTTAATTTGATTTCTTGAAGAGGTCAAAAACCCTCTCTGTCTCCAAAGTTGCCCAAAATCATGTACCACCCCAAAAGCATAACGTCTGTCTGTAAAAATATTGGCCATCTTATCTTTGGCTAATTTACAGGCTTTTTTTGCAAAGCCACTAGCTCAGCTATTTGAGCAGAGTGAACACCCTCTAATCTTTTTTTCCAACAATATTGTTGTTTTTGGTGCAGACTGCTATCCCTGAGATCAACTTTCCTGTTTGTTCTCTTCCACAGGAATCATCCACGAACAGATGCATGTCAGCATTGGATATAGGAGTGTTCTTTAAGTCCTCCCTAGGAGAATGCAAATAGTTAGTTACACACACACAATCATGCTCTTCACCATCCTCAGCAGTAGGCAACAGAGATGCAGGATTTAGAATAGGACAGCGGATCAGAGAAATAGATGACTCAGAAAGAAGTGTAAGCTCATATCTAGTTAGACATGCAGTCAAGAAGGGATGAGTTTCTTTTAAGTAATAAAGATGATTCAGAGTGATGGATAGCTACAGTAAGACCTACTCTGAGATATTAAATGACCAAGATAACGTACCTGAGGTAACCATAGATGTATTTTTTTTGTGACACTTTGTGTCCTTTTCTTGCAAGGATAGTCAGAAGATGCAAGGTATCCTGTTAGTACCAAATTCCTTTCAGCAATGTTATCAGTAAATCATTTACATATTGTACTAACACAGACCCACCCAGAAATGTCACATTCTCCAAATCTTTTGTAGAATTTGAGAAAATAATGAAGGAGATTCAGTATATCCTTGTGGCAACTGTGTCCAGGTATATTGCTGTCCCTGATAAGTGAAAGCAAACAGAAACTGACTGTTATGGTGAATAGGTATAGAAAAGAATGCTGAACATAAATGTATCACAGAAAAGTAATTAGCTGTAGGTGGTATGCAAGTTAGTATTGTTGCTGGATTTGGAACAACAGGAAAAGTAGGTAGTACTGGATTATTTACAGCCCTTAAGTCTTGAACAAATCTGTACGTATCCTTTCCTGGCATTTTCACTGAAAAAATAGAGGACTGTTACAAGGGCTTTTAGCTGGTATTATTATTCCTTGCTGTATTAGAGACTGAATTACAGGTTTGATTCTCTGTTGTGCTTCTGATTTCAGTGGATACTGTGGAATTTTATGGCGAAGTTTTGATAAATTTAATTTTATTTTACATGTTTTGCAGATTTTAATATACCTACTTTATTAGCATGTTTAACCCATAAGTTAACAGGTACCTGCTGCAGCAGTTTTTAGTTGTCTGTATGCCTTCAAATGGCTTTTCTTAGCTTTTGCTAAGAATTGTAATACTTCCCCTTTTATTGTTGGAACATCTAGATACACCCCTTCTGGTGTACAGTAAATGGTACAACCTAGCTTACATAACACATTTTTTTCTAATAGGTTTACTGGTCTGGTGCAGTAGTACTCAAAGGAAAGAATGTTTTTCTTCGATTGGACCTAAAGAAATATTTATAGGTTTTAAAACAGGATATGTAACAGTAGCATTTGTTACACCAACTGCCTCTACTCTGTTTTTATACTGGTATTTAACTGTCTAAAGTAACTTTTAATACAGATCCAGTGTTACCAAGAGTAGAATTGACTTTGTATTTATTTTTTCTTTAACAAAGGGTCTTTTTTTTTTTTTAGTGGCAGCAAAGGGATTAAGATTTATTTCTGTTTTAGTACCCTGCCATAGTCAGTATGGTGATTTTCAGCACTTAATATGGTAAGTCTTTTTCCTGCCAGTTTATAAGCACTTGGTTTATTTTATTTTGTACAGGGCTTGCAAACCCTGCACAAAGGCAGCTGCAATAGCTGATTTAGCTTGTTCATGTGGGTCTGGTATTTTTTTTCTCATTTTTTTTTTATTTTTCAAATACATTTGAATGAATTCCATAGAATTTATACATAATATCTTAAATAACTATGTACAATATTTACATTAGCCTGACACTATAACAGATCTTAATGTATACAGTTACTTTATAAGTATGTCCAATCCATTATCAGAGTGTCTGATCAATTATTGTATAGTGTTAATCAATGATAAGACTTTTCCCCAAGGGTTGTTGATAAATGGCTTTGAATAAATTCTTAGTTCTTTAATTTTAATTTCCAATAATGCTGTGGTTTACAGTAGGCTATAGAAGTCTTCCAAAGTTGGTACTGTGTTTGTATTCTATCTTCTTGTTATACACTTCCTTGAAATTGCAAGTATAGTCCATACTAGATACATGTTTGACCTATTCAAATGAGGACCTTTGTTCACATTTAATAATACAAGAGGTTTAGTTAAATATGATGATTCATTAAATAAATCTTGTAGAAAGTTATTAATACCATTCCAAAATGGCTTAATTTTAACACAATCAAAGAAAATGTGGTTGCAGTCTGCATTGTGTACTTGCTCACATCTCCAACATATTCCTTTTATGGAAGAACTAATTTTGCTGATTCTGTCTCGGGTTAAGAATGCTCTGTACAAGCATTTCCAATTAAAAACTTTCCAGTATTGTATAAAGGATGTATATTTTATCGATAATAAGATATTTGTTTTAATATCTTCAATTAAGAAATACCAAGTAAAATTCAAACAAACCAAAGAAGCACAAATAGGCAAAAAAAACCTCTCAGAGCCACAAGAAATAAATGTTAGTTTAGCACTTTCATTTACTGACATAAGCAAACTTCTTCAGACAAAGTACAAACAGCACTGCTTCATTAAATACAAACAATTTATTAATTACATCACCAACAACTAAATTGAGTTCCATGCCCACATTTAAAGAAATAGTTAAAAAAAAAAAAAAAAAAAAAAAAATATATATATATATATATATATATATATATATATATATATATATATATATATATAAACTCAGTAAAACCATTTCAACACATGAAATGCAAATTTTAACTTCAACATCCCTAATAAATAAAAGTTAATAATTAAAGATTACATGATTTCCAAGAGTGCATATAATATTCACTAAAATCAAACTTTTAAAATTATAAATGCATCAATATATTGAATAAAATAAATGCATAACTTGGAAAATCAGAATTCATCTTTCAAGAGATTTTAATTAAAGAATACATTTAATGGAAAGAAAATCATTGAGGCCCGGAAGTGCATGTGCATTGAGCCTTAATTGCCAAGCCAACTCTTTCTCATCCAGTCTTAAAGACTAGGGAGCCCCCCTACAGTTCTCTCCTATTTTCTCAATAACACAAAACAAAAATTGATGTGTGGGGAAAGACATTACATGCCTAGCCAAAGCATTGTTCAAATTCAATTTATTCATGTCATAAACGTGCTCGTAAATTCTCTGCTTCAAGCACCTTTCGGTCTTACCGGCATAGAAAGCAGAACAACCCTGGCACAAAGCTAAATATACCACTTTGCTAGATTCACAATTAAATTTATTTTTCAAATAAAACCTCTTATTCCAAACAGTGAATGACTTAGTCACATTCACATATTTACAAGAATGGCACCTACCACATTTCACCTTCCCACAATGGAATGCATTTGTGACCATAAATCTTTCCAATTTTAGTTTCAAATTACAACCCTTCCTAAAAATAATTTTTGGTAGGTCACCCAACTTATTCCCAATACAGGGGTTGTCCAAAAGGAAGCACCAATTTTTATTCAAAATCACCTTTAATAATGGTGCGTCCATTGAAACGGTGGTAATGAAGCTGGTAGTTATAGCCACATCTGTAGCGGGGACTTCTACTCTTAGGGCTGCTACAGGGAAATTCCCCACAAAGGAATCAGTGCTAATTATATATTCATTGGATTCAAAATGCAGGGGTACAGACCTCATATCATTGGGTGCATGAGAATCAATTACCATGCTGTTCTCAGGAAGTAGGGGTTTATAAATTCCCGCTTTCCTTTTATGATGAACCTCATCCATCAACTGAGTAAATAGGCCTGCAGGCTATCCCTTTTTAATAAACATTTTCATTAATAAATCACATTCCATCAAAACTTCAGACTCAAGTGACACCATCCTAGCAGCTCTCACTAACTGTCCCTTCATTACTGCTCTTTTCTCGTGGTAAGGATGTGAACTTGAAACATGTAGGAAGGCATTCGAGTAAGTGAGCTTCCTAAAAATCCTCGATAAATTCCGCTTATTAAAATTATCTTTTTATAAATCAATATCCAAATAAGTGATATTGTCACTACTAAATTCCCAAGTGAAATCAAGGAACCCAGTAAATCTGGTAATGTGCTCAACGAAGTCTGATGCCAATACAGAATCACCACTCTAGATGATAAAAATATCATCCAGGTACCTGGTGTACCATACCACCCTCTGTTTAAACATAGCATCTTTGAAGAGAAAGGTTCTTTCCCAGTGGGCCATAACTGTGTTCGCAAAGGTGGCTCCACAGGGTGAACCCATGGCTACACCCATTTTCTGTAAATATAATTCACGATTAAACATGAAATAATTATTACTCAAGGCCAAGTCAAGCAAGTATTCAATCAAATTAATTTCTTTATCATCCACTTTTTTATCCAGCAAAAATTCCCTTACCATTCACTACCTATCACTTAGGGAACTGTGGTGTATAAATCACGAACATCGATGGTGAGAAAATTATAGCCATCATGATAAGGGAGCTTGGCAACAGAATCAAGGAAAGCCCAAGAGTCTTTACAAATATGCAATTCACCCCTAAGATGTTGTTTAAGTTTACTGTCCATGACCTTAGCGCAATGAAAGGTGATGGATTGTCTGCCATCAACAGTTGGGCGCAGGGGTGGATTTTCCAAATCCTTATGGATCTTTGGCAATCCAAAAATGACTGGTGTCAGTGGGCACACAATGCTTAAATAGTTATACATTTCCACACTAATAGATCCCTCAATGAACAAGTCACTAATTAAACCCCTAACACGTTGGTAGGCTCAATTAATGATATTTTTAGACACTTATTCATAAGCCGGACTAGCCAACAGTGTACACATTCTCCTGTTATAACCGTTTTCATCCATAAAAATTAAACTGCCCCATTTATCTGGTTTAATAATGTGGATGCCAGCAAATTTCACCCCATCCAAAGCCTCCGTCTCACCAGATGACAAATTATAAAAAAATCATGATGCCCATTACCCAATACATTTCTGATGTCATTTTTGCACACTTTCTCATACAACAAGACAGAGTTATGCAACAGAGGATTATAAGTACTCGCCACTCTAAAATTTTCAATCACATTACTAGTGTTACCTAACAAAATGTTTAAGTTAAGCTTGTGAGTGTAACTTTTAAGATCAATCATAGTTTTCACTAAATCAGAATGAGCAGATGGCACAAAAGTTAAACCTCTCACTAACACTTCAATTAAAGTGTTGGAGGGGACAAAAGAAGAATAATTAAATATCTTAAAATCACCCAATTTGTTATAAAAAATTCGTACAGCAGTCCCAAGTTCATCATTCAACAATCCATTCAAATGAAGGTCGTTCCCTTCTGTTATCTCCTCCGCTTGTTCTGCTTCCTCTTCCATTGCCTTCCATTCGCTCTGACTCTTTGTTTGAATTGGTGGTTGCCGTTGGCCCCGCAAAAATCCTGGGGGCCTGATTGGTTGTTGGAAGTAGTGGTCGAATTAACAGAATGAGTGGAATTCTGTTTAATAATGAGTCTTTCGCTCCACCTCATGGGCAAGTTGTCATTGCCCATGTCGTTAAAGGAACCGCCAAAAACAGTTTGTGATGCATGGTCATCACTATTGTTACTAAACCCATGCCCACTCATATTGACATCAGCCAAACTGTTCTGTTTGTTAATCGGAGGGGAGGGGTATGCCAAGCCATGTTCATAATCATATTTGTCCCTGTTAAGCTTCTTGATCTTGATTCCTTTAAGTCTAGTTAGCGAAGACTCAATGCTACTGAATATCCGAGAATGTTCAAAACGGTAATGGGAAAATTCGTTATCAGCTTGTATAGCCAAATCCAAAGGGGTTAATTCAGTCTTAAGTTTTATGAATTGGGGATGAGACTGGTTGGAAACCGCCATTGTCTCAAACCCTTCGGTACTTGTTGCCTACACAAACACTCTTGCAAATATTGTATTTCCAACTGTAATTTTTTAAATTTAAAAAGTTTCTGGTCAAATAACTTTAGGTTAGTAACAATAATATTCTCACTAGTCACAGCATTATCAGGTAACCCAGTTAAAGGTCCCATTTCCAGGCAGAGTTGCACAGAATTCTAAAGCCAGTCACTCAAACAAGGGACCACACAACTTGAACTGCCCGAAAAAAGTTGAGGACTCCCTGGTCATTGTGCCACATTAACATTATTACCAGAAATGGTAGTCGGTGGTGATGTTGAACCAGGCTCGGTCAAGCTCAATGGAGGAACATTAATGTGAGTGGATACCCTCCCATCCTGCGATCCTGGAGGCTGATTAGATGAACCAAATCCTAATGGAATAGTCACATGTCCAGCAATCTGATTAGACAAAGAATCCACCCGTTGGGTGAGACATTGTATCAGCAAGGTAAGTTTCCCAATAGAGTCAGTCTCCGACACTGACTCCACACCCTCATTAGAAAACAAGGGTTGGTTGAGCAGAGAGTTTACAAGCATGTTTATGACATGAATAAATTGAATTTGAACAATGCTTTGGCTAGGCATGTAATGTCTTTCCCCACACATCATTTTTTGTTTTGTGTTATTGACAAAATAGGAGAGAACTGTAGGAGGGACCCTGATCTTTAAGATTGGCTGAGAAAGAGTTGGCTTGGCAATTAAGGCTCAATGCACATGCACCTCTGGGTCTCAATGATTTTCTTTCCATTAAATGTATTCTTAAATTAAAATCTCTTGAAAGATGAATTCTGATTTTCCAAGTTATGCATTTATTTTATTCAATATATTGATGCATTTATAATTTTAAAAGTTTGCTTTTAGTGAATATTATATGCACTCTTGGAAATCATGTAATCTTTAATTATTAACTTTTATTCATTAGGGATGTTCATGTTAAAGTTTGCATTTCATGTGTTGAAATGGTTTTATTGAGTTTTCTATATATATATTTTTTTCAACTATTTCTTTAAATGTGGACATGGAACTCAATTTAGTTGCTGGTGATGTAATTAATTAATTGTTTGTATTTAATGAAGCAGTGCTGTTTGTACTTTGTCTGAAGAAGTTTGCTTATGTCAGTAAACAAAAGCACTAACATTTATTTCTTGTGGCTCTGAGAGTTTTTTTCACCTATTTGTGAATATCTTCAGTTAACTGTATTGAGTGTCCTTTTGTTATATATTTACAATATGAGGTTTTTGGTGTTGTTTCATAGTTTATCAATATTCTGTAAAATTTTGAAATACTATTTCCCATGTCAAAGTCATTATATATGATTTCATATATGTATTTCATAAATGTAGGTATTTCTTTAAATGAAGAATTGTTAATCTACTTAAATCTTGGGAATATGACAGGATACTCTGTAAAGTTAGCCAGTCCTGTTGTGGAATTTTGTATGTTGTTTTTATTACTTGGATATCTAAAACTTTTAGTTCTTTGATACATTGGAGCCAACAAACAAATCCTTTCTGTTCCCAGGAATTAATAATTTCTCTATATATTTTATGTGGAAAGTTCTTTGTGACTATAAATGGTGTTAAAAGATCAAACCAGATTTTTAAATCTACATTTGCATTAATAATTTTCCTAAATGAGTCAAGGTAATAAATAATCACATGAGTTTTAGTTAGTTTAGTTATGTTATATTGAATACTAATACATAATATGTGCCATGGCAAATTGTTTTTATCTGTTGAATTTTTTTTTGTAAATCAAATTCATTTATTGATATTACAGTTAGTAATTCTTTCCAATTTGCAGAGTAATTTGGACTTATCCAGTCTGAGATTGTTTTAGATATTGATGCTTTTATATATGTTTCTATATCAGGAAAGCTTAATCTTCCCTGTTTTGATGGTCTGATATGATGTATTAAAGCTATTCTGTTTCTTTTGGGAAACCATACAAATTTTATTATGCATGAATTTATTTCTTTAAGTATATTCCTTTCTGGTAACAGTTGTATTGCCAAGGCTATATATAAGATCTTGGGCAGTAAAACCATTTCTATTAACTGCAGTCTATCTTCAAATGTTAATATTATTTTGCTCCATTTTTCCACAGAGATTTTAATTGTATTAATGATATTATTTTAGTTTTTAGACACTAATTCATTATTATCCTTGTATAACTCAATTCCTAGATATTTTAAGGTAGATTCTTGTTTCCCTATAATGTGATCCACCTTAGTCTGCAGTTCTTTTTTTTTTAATTTAAAAATAAAACTTTTGATTTTGATTTATTGAAATGAAGTCCTGAAGTCATGTGAAATTTATCAGTTAATATAGCTAATTCTTCTAATATCTCTTTTGTATTAAGATAATGTTAGTAATATGTCATCAGCAAATACCATTAGTTTAGAATTGTATTGTTCATAAACATCTATTCCTTTGATTTTTATATTGTTATGAATTGAATCTGCCAATATTTCAATAGCCAGAGCAAATAGAATCGGTGACATGGGACATCCTTGTTTAGTTCATTTTGTTATAGGTATAGATTCAGAGGTAAAAGGACCTAACATGACATACACTAAATTGTTTGTATATATATTCTTTAGGAGATGAACAAAGGATGCAAGAAATTCAAATAGCATTAGTATTTTGAATAAATAGTCTCAATTTGGGGAATCAAAGGTTTTCTCTATATCTAAGTCAATGATGAGTGTTTATTTTCTTTATTGAGACATTATCCTTTTAGTATTGTCATGTGTTTATCTATGATATATAAATCTAGTTTGATCATTATTTATTGTTTTAGATAGTGGTATTTTCATTCAGTTAGTTAATATTGTCATAAATATCTTATAGTCATTATTTAACAATGATATAGGTCTATATGAGGTACGGAGGTTTGGGGATTTGTTTTCCTTTAGGATTGGTGTGATTAAGGAATATCTCCAAGAGGGTGGTATTAAAGCTTGTGACTGAATTTCTAGTAGAGTTTTTTGGAAGAGGGATAGTATCTTTGAAGGAAAAAGTTTATATATTACCATAATTATGTCATCTATACCTGGAGCTTTATTATTTTTACCCTCTTTTATTCTATCTGTAATTTCTTTGTAGGATATGGGTGCTTGCAGATCTAATTTTAATTTTTCTGTTTTTTTTTTATATTAGAACATTTTTCATTTAGATTTAATTGATCGATATGTATGTTTTCTTTTTGGAAATGTTCCATATAGTGATTTATATAGGCATCAAGAATGTCACCTATATCCGAGACATTTTCCCTTTCTTTTCATGGAAGATACTTTTAATGTTATTAGCTTTTGATTGTATTTTGATTTTTGTGTATAAATTATGTAGATATCTGGGAGAAGTGGCCAAGGTATTAACTTTTAGTTTTTCTAAAGCTAAACTAGTTTTATGTGTTAGAATTTCATTGTATTTATTGTTTAATAATTTTACTTTCTTTTTCATCTCCAAATGATTTTGATTTTTTCAGCTTTTATTGACAAAAGTTTGGATTGTAGATCTAATAATTCAGAATCCCATTCTCTGATTTTTTTATACCAAGTTAGGGTTTTTACCATATATGTAAGCTTTTAATGAGTCCCATGTCATTATTTTATTTATCTCTGTGGTGTAATTAATATCTAAAAAGAACTGTAATTCAGATAATAACTAGGGTTTGAACTCTTTAATTTTAGTTATATATGCTGGAATTCTGGAGTTAAAGATTAATGGTTTGTACCCATTTTTAAATTTTATTATCAATGGTCTGGAAAGGGGCAGGGAGTGATTGAGAAATTAATGATCTTAGACTGTTAGTCATGGGCAGCAAATATTTTATATGATCTAGTTTGGGTACCAAATCTGTGATTTGATGGGAAAACAACACATATTTATCTTCTTTAAATTTGAAAGTATCTGCAAGATTAAATGATTCTACCCACTTGTTTAAAGCTTTTGCTACAGCAGATGTATGCAGTGGTCTTTTATTTGTAGTTTCAGAAATATCAAATATACAGTAAAACCTCCTCTTAATATTAAGTCGCCTTTATAATTATTAGAAATGAAATCCAAGTGTTTTTTAATAGTTCCTGTTCCAATGCCTGGGAACCAGTATAGAGTGGCTAGGGTCCATATTCTGTTATTATATTTAACTATTACTAATGCCATAAGGCCTTCTTTATCTTCATACCAATAAATGATTTCTGGGTTAATCACATTTGTTTTCCATAAAATTGTTACCCCTTTTGTCTTTGTCTAATAGGTGGATTGCGCCAATATCATACATTCCTTATGATTCCATTTGTAATTGTCATTTGTTTTGAAATGAGTTTCTTGAAGGAAGACAATCTGTGCTCTGTTCAGTTTTAAATATTTCAGTAGATTTGATTTCTTGCTAGGATTGTTTAAGAAATTGGTATTTAAAGGTAATAAAGCTAACTCCATTGTAGGTTATTTAGACTATGTATTTTTTGTTTTATTGTGACTACTAAACATTTTCCTCTGATAACTATAAAGTATATGTTTGAGCTTTTAAAAGAAATTATCAGTTTTATATTTTGAGTGTTTACCAGTAAAGTAATGTTTTGGTCAGGCATACTAAAAATGTTTTTGTAAAATAAATTTAAATTAATAAATGTTAACAAAACTAAGAACTGCACTAGCCATGGAATGAAAATCATTCCTAATCTGATGGATAAACCTAAGTCCATCAGATTATCACTCATACCTTGACAATCCAAAACATCTGAGCTCCATAAATTGAATTATCATCTGGAGAATATTTGTAATAGGAATAATCAATATTTATATTATTTTGAATAGATATAGTACTATTGTAGATAGACAGAATTCTAATACAATATACATGTCTACTTTTTGTATAAGGAATTAATATTTACATGAAAGATAGATGACAAGTAATTCAATCATAGTAAAGTAGGATGTATCATATGTAAAACCTCAGTAAAAGATTGTAGCACACAGGTATTTAACATATTCACCCTTATTAATGAAGTCTTTCAAAACGTATTACTTAATATAAATAAATGGTAATAATATTTATACCTAATGTTTTTAATACAATGTATTTTACTGGATATATCAGAAGTTATATTTCATTGTTTGCCAGCATTTAAGTAATCACTTTGTTGCTAACTTGCTTATAGCATCAAGTTTGTTTTATGTGAACATTGATGAAAGTTAGTGTATTTTAATTATCAGTGCATCCCTCTTCCCCCCAATTTCTACACATAAGGATTTTCATATCTATCATTTCTTATTATAAAACAAGTGAAATTATAGGTTAAATACAACAAATTCACTTATTGTGATTAATGATTACAAGTTTCCTTTCCTTACTCATAAATTGCCATTTTATGGCATATACTGAAAGTTTTTAGATTTAAATGGCAACATTCTATTTTGTATAATCAACAAAGGTTAAACTGAGTGATTATTGTCAGTTTAATACTATTTGTTCAGAATGTGATTGTTACATTCTGTGACATTCCTAGTTCAGGCTTCTATTGCTTCCCCTGAACAAATTTGTCAGTTTGATGTCATGTATAAAACAGCTTAAGTATTATGTACGGTCAAGATGTGTTACAAAACCACAATTCAAGTTAAAGCAATTATATGACTTCTTATGCACACTTACTTATAATGGCAAATCATCATCATGCTTCCTCTTGATGTTCAATATAGTGTATGTCATTTATGAGAAGTTAAAACAGCAGTGTTATTATACACAAGCCCATGTTATTAAACTGTCTATTGTCAATTTAATACTATTTGTTCAGAATATGATTGTTACATTCTGTGTCATTTCAAGTTCAGACTTCTATTGTTTCTCTTGAATAACTTTTTCAGTTTGATGTCATGTATAAACATTTGTTACCTTGGTAACCGCTTAAGTATTATATATAGTCAAGATGGGTTACAAAAACTGTAATTCATGTTAAAAGAATTACATGACTTGTTATGCATATTTACTTATATAAGAAAATCATCATGCTTCCCCCATGATGTTCAATGTAGTGCATGTCATTTATGACATTAAGACAGTAATGTTATTATACACAAGCTTGTTATTAAATCCTGTCTTTAATGTCTAAATTCAGCAGACTGCTTCATGTTATATGACGATTATATATTTTATGTCTAAATTTACTAAAATCATACATTACATAACTATTGTGTTTTTTTTTTTTTTTGGCTATTGCTTAATTATTTGAGAGACCACAAGCTGTAAGGCTTATTCTTATTATTAGCTCCTTCCAAGCATGTTTATACAGTCCATAGACTTTAAATTATGAAACCCTTCTAGTTTCTTATTTGTTATAAGTATACTTCCATCCTTACATACACACATATCAGTACTTCAAGCACAGGCAACAATGCCTATCCAGTTTTGCTAGAATACAATTCACTAGTTCATGTGGTGTGTTTCCAGACTGTTCTTAAAATATCCAAACCAATATTTGTCCTGTTCCATTTTACCAGCCTGTTTCATGCAGTGGGCACTCTGCCAGTGAACCACTCAACACACCTTCCATTCCCACAGATATTTCCATGAAGGAAATCTGATGACTCTCTAGCACTTTCTGGCAAACCAAAACACCCCTAGAATCAGCTATCCCCATATGTCTAACACGTCTGAGCAAGCTCACCTCCCAGACCACTCCAAAGGGTATTGCACAAGACCAAGTGCTCTTAGTCTTACACAAAAACCCAGACTTCCACTCCTATGTAAGTCCTTAATGTGTTTGGACCAAAATAAATTTTAAAAACAAAATTGTGCTTATTATTTATTTTTTTGTTTTTTATCTATCAAGAATCAACTTAACGAGCTAAACAAAGTGTTGGGAGACCATCAATATGTGTACATGTGGTTTAAAACAGCCCAGCCCTTTTATTATATATATATATATATATATATATATATATATATATATATATATATATATATATATATATTTAAAACTAAAAACTTCATTGCCGAGAATCATCTTGGAGACTCCTCAGAGCCGTTAAGCATTAATCCTCACTCTGTATCCGTTACCATAGCAACCTGGGAGGTTCTGTTTCTGTTAGTGTGTCTGTGTACTACATACCAGAGGCTTGTGATGCACCTGAAGCAAAGCTTCACTTCACTGCAACTTCAAGCCTAAATTCCCTCCTTTTCAGCAAGGCAGCAGCCAGAAAAAGTACGGAGAGCAAACAGATCAAAACAAAAAAAAAAAAAAAAACCTCCCCACAAGCGACCACAAGAGATAACACATTCGTCCAGCCTTCCCACCTCTCACTCAGCAGATGTATAAACAAACTATTCTCTGCCAAAATATCCCAAATCACAGTTTTATCCACCCCCTTCCCCTAGATCCAGGCTAAACCACCAAATGTCTCTTCCTAATACACAAGCATCAGTAAACCTCGATCACAAGCTCCAACCCACAGCTTCCCGGAGATGAAAACGGCAACATACAACAGCTGCCAGACACAGCTGCATCCACACACACCATGTCAGTCTTAATCAAACAGCACTCAAAGCTATAATACCTGCCATAATTGATATTAACTATGTTTAGACAGAATAATAGAATAATAATGACATTTGTACTAGCTGCCAGACACAGCTGTATCCACGTACACCATATCAGGATTGATCAAACAGCACTCACAGCTGTGATACCTGCCATAAATGATATTAACTATATTTAGACAGAATAATGATTACATTTGAACTAAGAGCTTGCTATGATTATTTAACCAGGATATACATGACATTTCTAAATCATACTTAAACTGAAGAAGGCATTAGTCTCCAGGACAGCATTTCTTTCAAAATAGTCTACTGTTACTGCTATTATATATGATGTTAATTTGTTATATTTGAGTCTGAACTCTGCTGAATGGTACCTTGTTGAATTTGTTAATTAATTACTTAAATTATTATAAGTAAAAACAATGGAAAATGCACAAGATAAGTATTCATTGAGTTCAAGTAAGGGACTAGAAACTTCTGTGTTTGTATTATATGTTGCTTTGTTTGGCTTGGGTTGCCGCAGTGGTGCAGAGGTTAGCATTGCCACCTCACAACAAGAGGTTCTCCGGTTCGATCCTCGGCAGGGGTGCCTTCTGTGTGGAGTCTGCATGTCCTCCCTGTGGACATGTGGGTTTCCTCCGGGTTCTCTGGTTTCCTCCCACATCCCAAAGACATGCTGTAGATGGATTGGACACTCTAAATTGACCCTAGGTGTGTGTGTGTGTGTGTGTGTGTGTGTGTGTGTGTGTGTGTGTGTGTGTGTGTGTGTGTGTGTGTGTTTGTGTGTGCCTTCTGTGGAAGGTTGGGTGCCGAACTGGCAACTCGACACCATAAAACTCCACTGCCAATCATGAGTGGACTGGTGATCCGCTGTGGCGACCCCTATCTGGGAAAAGCCGAAAGAAGAAGAAGAAGTTGCTTTGTTTGGCTTATATATAATCTAAATAGTAACCCATCTTGACTTGCCTTTGTTTGCGAAGAATTATTGGACTCTGAACATTCTGAATAAATCATTACCGTTTCTCAGTTGTTTAAGAAATCCTTCTTTTTTTAAAAAAAAAAAAAAACAGATGACAAGTGATGTCCCATATCAGCTGTTACTTTATGATATGCAAATAAACCAAAAAATAAGCACCCTGGTAGTCAGTCTCCAGTCCCCAGTCCATTTTATTGTATAAAAAATCAGTTAAGCGCTTTCATCAAACACAGTTGACTTCATCAGAACAAAGGCCTTTTCTTAAAAATCAGTTTAAATAGGTTTAAAGCAACCATACTTGGTTAAAAAAACAACCAATAAAAACCATTAAATTAGCATAAATCATGAATAGTAATTCAAATAATCAGAGTAGGAAAAACCATTAGGTCAATATTATTCACTGTCATATTAGTAAAATGATAAAACAAATGGAGGGACTTAGACTTGTCCTGCTTTTTCTTTTAATACTGGCAGGATAGTCAAGTAATCATTTAACCCTGGATGTACATTTGCAGCCAACCTTAACTGCCACAACAGCTCTTTTTTACACAATACATTTTGCCAACCCCCCCTCTTGAATCTACTTGCACAGTATCCAGAATGGCAAACTTAAAGCCAGAAAAACCTTCACACTGTAAACTATGTCTAAACAGGGCATTAATTTCTCTTTTATTTTTTACATCATATAGATGCTCATATATTCTGGATTTAAGAAGCCTCTCAGTCTTTCCAACATAAAATGAAATGCAGGTATTACAGTTCGCAAGATATACTAGTTTTCTGGAAAAACAGTTTCTTTTCCTGAAAAACAAAGTATTACCATTTTCATTAGCCAAGGTAATAGAGGTACCCTGTAGAATGTAATGGCAATAAGAACATCCACCACAGGGTCTGGTACTATTTAGGTTGTTGTTAGCTCCACCATTACTAATTTTCCTTTCTAAAACCAACTTTAAATTAGGTCCTATTTGGTAGTAAAAGTGGGTTTTTCACCCAAAACTTGGTACACCTCTTGGAATCATTTTTTTGTTTCTTCTTTCTAGCATTAGTCCATGGATTTGTTTCTTTTATTCTTTTGAGAGTAGGGGGCATCCATTCTGTTTCTTTTGGGATAGACACTATGTTGTTATTTTTGATGAATATAGTAGCTTATTCTAAGTCATTAAAGGTTCTCATCTCATTGGCAAAAAGTATTTCTATCTTGGCTGGAAAGGCCAGCTGTGCTTTAATGTTGTTTTGTTTCAACAGTTTTATTATTGGCTAGACTTTTTTCCTTTGTTCTAGTATTCTGAAAGAGTAATCATTGTCAAACCTTATCAGGCTTTGATTGTATTTTAAGGGTGATTTTTTTCCAAGCAGATTTTAATATTAGTTCCTTGTCCAGAAATAAAAGACATTTTAGAACTATGGATCAAGGTGGAGTATTTGTTGAATTAGAAGCAGGTTTCATCAGTGCTCTATGCACCCTTTCAATTCCAAATGAAAGTCCCTCTTTCAAGTCTAAAAATTCAGGAATCCAGGTTAAGAATGAAATAATGTGTTCTCCTTCATTTTTTCAGGCAGACCAAAGATCCTTGTGTTATTTCTCCTTTCCCTGTTTTTTAAGTCATCTATTTTGTTAAGCAGCCATGTATTCTGTTTAAGCAGAAATGCTTTTTTGAATTCTTACTCTTTGAGTCTCCTTTCAATGTCATTTAGAGAAGTCTCTATATTTGTTATTTTTGTATGGTGTTGCTATAACAGTTCATTAAGAGTATCAGCCTGTTTTTGAGAATTTAATTTGAGGTTTTCTAAGTCGTTTTTAAAGCCATCCATCTTCAAAGATAGTTCCTGTAAGGTAGATGTCATCAATTGCAGTTCTTTTTTTAAAGCAGCATCTGGATGAGAATTCATTGAGTTGTTCATATTCAGTGACTCAATATATCTCCAAGTTACTTGACATTAATTTTTTTATATCTCCACCAAAATTTATATTTATGTAGTTTAGAAGTTTGTCTATAGATTTCTGACATTTTAAACTTGAAAATAATAAAATGTTCCTATATTATTATAGTAGTTTATGGAGCTCTCAAAATTCACTGCTTTCATTTGGTCATCTAGGCTCCGCCCCCTGGGTCTGGTATTTATGAATGTTTAGAAAACACTGCTTTAAGATGACTCAAATAATCTGCAGGGGCTTTCTCTCTATTTTGCCTACATGCCTGACACACGTTTATAATTTACCAGTGCTATCCTTTTATTTATTAGTGCATTTCCTGTGGGAATAAAATTTATTTTAGCATTTTCAAGTAACTGTGTTCTTATTTCATTGGAGTAACTTCCCAAAGCAGCTGGTTTAAAGATGTGAAAGTAGGGTTGTAATAGTTTTTTTTTAATTCCTCCTTAAACTTCATGGATTTTTTTTTTCTTCAGTTAAAAAACATTTAAACATAGTATGCAAATTAGCATTACCCCCCCCCTTTTAAAGGTGTCAAAAGATATTTTGGAGAGGCAGTAGCCTCTTGTTCTACCCCATCATGTGAGCACTTGTCATGAGCCACATGAGTGTCAAACACTAGTGCTCCTGTTGGAAAGGTAGAAGCTTGTTGAGAATGAAGAAAGAAAAAACCCACTTTTTAACTGCAGATGCCTGTTTTAGAGATGAAAGTTGAATAGGAGAATTAAGTTTAGATGTAACAGTACCATGCTGACCTTGTGTTCAAAAATACAGAGGTCTGATTAACAGCAGAATCTTGTACAGGGGCCACCCGTACTGGTACATATGGGGGTGGGGTGCAGTAGCTACTGCAGGATTATCATCCTCTTTAAAAGTCTCTGCTTTCTGGCCATCCTCAGTTTGTTCCAAACCTGCTAAGGCAGTATAAAAGGTCCCTTTTTACTGATCTGTACTGCCTTTTTAACCTCTTTTACTTGTTGCAACAATTTCTTATTAACATCATGCAACCCTCTTAATGCTGACTCCATTTCCCTTTTAAGTACTTCACTGTACCAAAAATAAAATGCTGTCATTTTTCCCCACTTACTTTGCTTTTCTTCCAAAATACCTTTCAGTGTTAGCAATTTAGTCTTATCATAAGTTCCATTTAATGGAAATACTCCACCACCACAATTCTTAGTAAGCTGAAACCAGTCATGCAAATATTTATAACTTTCCTTCCCATAATTAAAATATATATAATATGCAAGTGTTCCCTTTTCAGGGATTTGATCTTGCTTGCTTATCTTTGCTCCCATTTTTCTTATTTTATAAATCAGTAACAATAAAAATGTTAGGCTTACCTTACAACTCCTGGACCCTGGCAGTTCAAAAGACAGAAAATAACTGTAGGAATCCACACACCATACAGAGAGGGAAAGGTAGGAAGTCTGTTGGCATGCAACAACAGAGGAAAGGTTTCGATCAGCCTTTTCCTACAGCACCCCCTTGCTTTCATCCCTGCGTGAGCTCAATAGTTACATTGCTGTCAGGATAGCAGGGTGGAGAGGTACTGTGTACAGAATTGACCACTCTTTTGGACCCTCTGAGGGTATTTTCACACAATCACACTGTTAAGTCCCAGTATGCTTTGGGCTCATGAATTTATTTTAAGAATGCATACCTCTACATCCTATCATGTGGTAGACTCATGAATTTGTTTTAACAGTATATAGTCTACGTCCCAGTCATGCTATGGCCTCATGAACTTATATAGTCTACGTCCCAATCACGTGGTGGGCTCATGAACTTGTTTTAACTTTACAGTCTACGTCCCAGTCATGCGGTGGTCTCATAAACTTGGTTTAACATTACAGTTTATTTCCCAATCATGTGGTGGGCTCATGAACTTGTTTTATATTTATTTTTAACTTTTAACTTTTTCTTTCCTGTCTCTCATGCATTCATACATTGACAGAAATAAAAACATCTCTCAGACTTCTTACCTTTCAATCCTGAGGGTGCCACCCTCGCCACAAGGCACCTCCTTGTGGAAATTTGTCCTTTACTGTATGTGCACATTTGCTATACACATTTATTGTGGTGTCCTCCCACTACTACTTGTATACCTTACAACCACTCAGTCAAACAAAAATGCAACCATGCACTTATACTACAAACACAGTCATGCACTTGTACTACAAACACAGTCATGCACTTACATTTTCTAAAATTGTCTAAAAAAAAAGAAGAAAAAAACACAAACCAACCCTTTCCCCACTTACAAAACAATTCCCCTGCCAAGGCTAGTACATTTGCATACCCTAGTCTAGTCCAGATACAGATTTGCTATATCCAGGAGTGTTGGTAAGCTTCTGAGACCCCAAGCCTTTGTGTGTTGGAGGGAAGCCTTCTACCTTATTAGTGAGAGTGGTAAGCACTAGGTAGCCTATCTACCACAAGAGGAGTAGTTTCTGGACAAGAAATTGTAGTTTATCGGCTGTTTGGGCACTTTTTTCAACTCTTTCAACTTTCTGGTTTAAAAGCCCATGTTTGCACTTGTTTCCTGCCTTTCCTGTAACTAGTCTAGTCCAGGTATAGATGTGCTGTATCCAGGACTGTTTGTAAGATTCTGACCCCCCCAAGCCTTTCTGTGTTGGAGCGAAGCCTTCTATCTTATCAGTGGAAGTGGTAAGCACTAGGTAGCCTATCTACCATAAGAAGAGTGGTTTCTGGCCCAGAAATCGTAATTTATTGACTGTTTGGGTCGTTTTTCTATCTCTTTCAACTTTCTGGTTTAAAAGCCCACATTTGTACTTGTTTCCCACCTTTCCTGTAACTAGTCTAGTCCAGGTACAGATCTGCTGTATCCAGGACTGTTTGTAAGCTTCTGAGCCCCCCCAAGCCTTTTTGTGTTGGAGGGAAGCCTTCTAGATTATTAGTGGGAGTGGTAAGCACTAGGTAGCCTATCTACCACATGAGGAGTGGTTTCTGGCCCAGAAATTGTAGTTTATTGACCATTTGGGCAGTTTGTCCATCTCTTTCAACTGTCTGGTTTAAAAGCCAGCATTTGCACTTGTTTCCTGCCTTTCCTGTAACTAGTCTAGTCCAGATACAGATTTGCTGTATCCAGGACTGTTTGTAAGGTTCTGAGTGGTGCCAAAGTCTGCTCTTCAATTTTTCCCTTAGATCTGCTAGTTCTTTCCTCTTCTACACTTTTACTAGCTTATTAGTTTAGCACTTTAGCAGACTTCTTGTAGCAATTATTGTAGCACACACAAGCACTGCCAGCACTAAACATTCTACAAGGAAACAGCTCCAGTACTTATTATTAATGCCCACCCCTCCAGGCACGTTTAAAGATCAGTTCCCTGTACTTTCTCCTATTAACCTGGTGAACTTGGGCATCCTGAGGCAATGTAGCAACTGCCTCATGTACACTGAAAATGCCCTCCTCTTACCTCCCAACACTCAGACTTGTGAGAGATGCAGTTATATATCCAAATTGGAAGCCACACACTCTCCAGCCAAGACCAGAATAGCTGGTCAAGAGGAAAGGGTCAACACTTGCACCACACCACATGGAGCACATAGCCCTCCAGAATACATGCCAGCACTGCCTTCACATAAAAACACAAACCACACACCCACCTTCACAGAGGCTCTCAATGAAAATCTACCCAAACAACAGAGACCTCCAAGGCAGAAACGCACTTGACCACCAGAACACAACACTAATCATGAGACACATAACTGTCCTAAACAGTGTGCCACTCAGCCATAGCCCCTAAGGCAAAACAGCATGCCCAACATAATAGTCATAGGTGACTCAATAGTGAGGCACACGGATGTCCCACTCACTAGGTTGAATAAGGAGAAAGTAACATTAAGCTGCCTGTCAGCCACCAGGATCTGCCACATAATGCATGCACTTAGGTCCCTCAACAACAGGTACAAATATGACTCTGTCGTTGTAAATGTGGGTGTGAATGACCTGAGACATACCTCCCTAGACTACATGAAAAGAGACATGGAGGAGCTCTCAGATTATGTAGCCCGGGTGGGTATGACCCTAGCCCTGAGCAGCATCCTACCATCACTCAGAATTATATCATAGTACAAGCAGAAAATGATTGATTTCAACAATTGGCTAAGTTTCTGTTGTCATTCTAAGGGGATCCAGTTATCTGCCTGGGATGACATGATTGACAGACCTTGATGCTTTGCCAGAGATGGCCTGCATCTGTCACCCCTGGCTTCCTGATACTGGCCAAGGCTCTTGCCATCCCCATAGCGCTTTGTTTAGGTGGTGTTCCAAAGACCAAATTACCACTGTAAAAGTTACAAACAAATGCAATATGAGGGTCATGCTGCTCAACGCTAGAAGTCTAAATCTCAAAATGTACTCACTCGAAGCACACCTTAAAATGGAGAACATCGGCATTTGTGCTGTAACAGAGACCTGGTTCAATGCAGCAGAAAACAACCCTGCACTACGAGGCTATAACTCATTCCACACCTTTTGGCCCCAGAACTTGGACTGAAGCTCCAAAGGTGGTGGTGTTCCATATGCATAAAGGATGCTCAAACCTCTAGACTGGTAGTCCAACATGATGCATCTGAGATATTTCAGGTGCAGCTAACATTGAGTAAGACACCGATTCAGGTCATAGCCTGCTGTAGGTACCCAGCCATGTCCTAAGACTCTCACTCCACATTCCTAAGCACCCTGGAGAATATTAGGGTCCAACCTAACACTCTCATACTGGGCAACTTCAACTACCCCTCATGTACCAATACAATTACCCAACATTTCCTGGAATTCATTAATTCCAATGCCCTGGACCAGCTCATTCTTACCCCAACTAGAGGTAGCAACATCCTTAACCTGGTCATTACTAACATGGGCGACTATTGCTCCACAGAAATAGTCAACTCCTCCCTGGTTAGACCTGATCAGAAACTAATCACCTTGGAAATCCCCCCCCCCCCCCGCAAAGGTAACCACCATGAAAAACTTCTCCAAAGCTAACTTTGGGCTGCTAAAAACAGAGATGGCTAACTTCACAGCACCCATGCAAATGGAGAATAATTGCATGACCGCCAAGTCATACACCAATGAACTGTACGAACATGTACACAAATACATTGATCTCGCCATACCCAATAGAACCAAGACACTCTCCTCCAAAAAAAGGAAGTCAATCTGGTGGTACCCTGCCATAAACAAACTCTACAACAGAAGAAGGAAAATGATGCAGAATAAGGTAAAGTCCCAAGACTGGGAAAACTCCCTTATCAGCCTCAACAAAAAGTTGAGATCCCTCATCAAATCCTCTAAAGCTAGCTATGAAGACAGAATTGCAGCAAATAATAAAGACAACCACAAGGCTTTCTATAGTTATGTAAAGAATCTCCACGGCAATACCCAGATTTGCTCTGAGCTACCATACAATGGTACCTCCTACACCGAGCCAACAGATATTGCCAATATACTGGACGATAGAGTCAGTGCCAACTTTACCCCTCCCTCCCCTCCTAAAGGACCAATCACAATACCAGTAGATTGCCAGACACAGAGTGTTACTACTGCACAGTTTAAAACAGCACTGTCCAAGGCCAAGAATACAGCTTCTATGGGACCTGACAATATCCCTGGCTGTGTTCTACATGAAATACAGAGTGAACTGGCACCTCATCTGTGTGCCCTGTTCAATGACAGTCTCACCTCAGGCTTTGTCCCTATCAAATGGTGCAGTGCTACAGTCATCCCTCTCCACAAAGGAGGGGTGACTACAGACCCTGGGAACTATTGCCCCATTAGCCTGACAAGTCTGATATGCAAAGCTATGGAATGCATCATCATGGACCTAATAAACAAGGATATAGGGAATCTCCTAACTCTAGATCCTACACAGTTTGTTTTTTTGAAGGGTAGATCATGCCTGTTCAACTTGTTTGACTTCTTTGAGTCAGTCACCAGAGTTGTGGATGAAGGCAATGTGGGTCATACAGCCTACCTTGATCTGGCCAAGGCCTTTGATACCATTTCCCCACTCAGGAATCATACAAAAATTCACTAAGCTAGGCATCAGCCCCTATATCACTAGGTGGGTTGCAAACTGGCTCACAGATAGAACCCACAGTGTGAAAGTAGCTGATTCCCAGTTGGACTGCAGACCAGTCATGAGTGGAGTCCCACAGGGTTCGTTCCTGAGTCTTCTCATGTATGGTATTTACTTCTCTGAAGTCCAGGCCAACACGACAAAGTTCGCAGATGATTGCAAGTTGGGAGATATTATTAACTCCCCAAGTGATGTTGACATCCTACAGAAAGGCCTCACTAAGACCAACCACTGGTGTCAGAACCATGGGCTTAAGCTCAATGCCAAAAAATGTGTCATCGTCCCCTTTGGGAAAAACCCAGTTCCCTTGAATTACCACATCAATGGTAGTTCACTGAACACAGATGGGTTATAAGAGATCTTAGAGCACAGGTTGACAGCAACCTCTCTTTTGACCACCGCATTGGCACTGTGGTCTGAAAGTCCTTCTGTGTGGCACATCTTATTACTAAGGGTTTTGCATCCAGGAAGAAAGAGGTCATTGTCTCCCTCTACTCTTCCCTCATTAGGCCAATCATCAAGTACAATGCCTCATTTGGCATGTACCTCACTAGACCTGCAACAATTGGACAGGCCACAAAAGTACCTCACAAAGAAGATCCTAGGCCTTAAACATTTGTCCTATATGGACAGACTCAAAAAAACTCCAACTATTCTCTGTCTCATATCGCCTACGTAGAGGCGATCTCTGCTTGACTTACAAAGCGATGTCTGACCCAACTCTGTTAGAAATGCTACATCTAAAGAAATCCCAATCCCTCCACACCACACACTCTAGAGACCTCAACCTCATTACCACAATCAGCACAACATGCTGGAATGACAGGTTCATAACCAAGAGACTTCCCATGCCCTGGAATAGACTTCCTGTACATGTCAAGCAGAGCACCTCACTGGCCCTCTTCAAGAGAGAACTTGATGAGTGAATACGTAATAGAAAATTCACCCCCGGGATAACTCCAGTGGCTCTACTCGACAGAGGCACTGGGAACTAAGGTCGGGTGGCACAATGCCTGGGTAATCCTATTGTCTAGGCTCGTAAAGGCTCCAGGGCCAATAGCCTGGTACACACCTATGAACCTATGAATAGCTGCACATCTGAGTCTCTGACTATACCATAAAAGCAGTGTGGAATTCACAGAAAATCTGTGATGGGCCCTATTCCAGAACTGCACTGCAGCAATACCAAAGTTCAGACCCAGAGAACTGCACCAAATTGTTGTAGTCATAAATAAATAACATTAAGAATTTACCTTATATGCCTTTAATCAGGAACAAAAATTTTATTCTTACAGTGCTGGGAGACAGTCTTCATAGCAGATGTCAAAATAGTCTTTCTGAACAGAGACAAACCACATTTTTTATACATTTTTCTTATCAAACCTGGTCATGCACTTTCATTACATTACAATGACTGTGTCCTATAGAAAACTTTGCAAATGTCCTCATCCCTCATGATTTTCAACTCAGACTTCACATGAACACCTTCCTACATGATCCACCTGCTTCCAAGGGGTCTTGTTTCTACCCTTGGATGTTTCAAACCTTCCCTAGCAACAACTCACTCCTAGCCTGGAGCAGTCAGGCTACAGATTAATTTTGTAGTAACTGCAACACTTACTATTCTCTTCTATTATATACTAAAATAATGCAGTTTAAAAGACAGCAATACTGTGGCTTATGAAGCTATATTTTTCCCAGCCCTGCATGCAAATTATAGCTGCTTTTTAACAATCGTATTATAGCATCATTAATAAACTGAAATTAATATACATTTTAATAAGCTGGTCTTTTCCCATAACACTCCCTTTGATGGCTCTTCTGTTTTTGGATCAAAGGTTAAAGAGATTCATACCAGGTGTGAACAGGAAGGCAAGACCTTGTCTACCATTGGAATGTGTTTTTTCACACCTACCAGACCCTTTCCCAATGGTCAGAGAGGTAGTAGGAAAATGTGGTTCAGAAAGTCACAAAGGTTTTTCCAGGCCGCACAGGGTGAACATTTCCCTAGAGGCAGAGGGGGGAAATAATAAAAGATGCCTTCCTCACTGCAGGGGAGGCCTGCAGAACTAGGGCTCCAGATAATCTTTCTTTGGTAGACCTTCCCAGTGCTCCTGAGGGATTGCCTGATTGCTCATCTCTGGAGGCAGTTGGGGGTCGATTGTCTTTGCACCACGAAACCTGGCAAATAACAAATGACAAATGAGTGCATGACATAATATCCAGAGGATATATCATTCCCTTCTCCTTCCACACTCCCATAAACAAGTCAGTTTCGGATGTTCCACCCAGTCAGAGGGATCAAGCAACATTAGAAATTCAAAAGCTGTTAAGAAAAAGAGTCATCCATGAAGTCCCCACATACCAGAAAATATACAGAACTTACTCAAGATTCTTTTTAGTTATAAAGAAAATGGGACTACTGACCTATCTTGGATCTCAGCAGTCTGAACAAATCTGTAAAAAGGAACAAGTTTTGGATGGTGACAGTCCAGTCGATACTTCCATTCATGGAAAAAGACAATTGGATGTGTCCCATAGACCTTCAAGATGCGTACTACCATATACAAATGGAAAGGCAGTCCAGAAGGTACTTGCACTTCTGGCTGGGAGCCAGCCATTTCCAGTTTTGAGCTCAGCCCTTTGGTCTCACCACAGTTCCCAGAGTGTTCACCAAATGCATGGCAGTAGTAGTGGCTCACCTGAGACACCAAGGATTCCGGTTGTTTCCATATCTGGATGACTGGCTCATAACCGCCCTGACCAGGCATCATCTGCTACAAGCCAGAGACTATACTCTTCATCTCTGTTCCTCCCTAGGTATTACCATAAATTACGAAAAATCTGCTCTAGAGCCATGTCAAAGCTTTGTCTACATAGAAGCAGAGATAAACACAACTACATTAATAGCAAAACTTGCATGAGACAGAGTAGAAGATCTTTGTCATTATGTCAGACTGTTAATATGAAAAAAACAAGCTTCTGCAAAACTAGTTCTCCAGGTACTGGGGAAAATGGCTGCTTGAATCATTCTCATTCCCCTAGCTCATCTTCATATGAGGATACTTCAGTGGTCACTTTCCACAGAATGGTCAATTCTGGAACTTCCAATATCGCACAAGATCATGATAACCAATTCCTGCAAAAAGGATCTCCAAATGGTGGATTCACTCTCCCTTAGTATCTCAAGGCTGTCACTTTATTCCCCCTGAACCCCAGGCCATGGTGACCATGGATGCCTCCCAGATAGGGTGGGGAGGCATTATCTAGGGAAGACAGTTCAAGGCATTTGGCAACAACACAAGATGCATTTGCATATAAACATCCTGGAGATGAGGGCGGTGCTTTTAGTGTTGCAAGCATTTCAAGACTCCCTCCCTTTGGGAATGATAGCAATCCAATCAGACAACATGTTTGTGATCAGGTACATAAACATACAGGGGAACCAAATTTTACCCCTTTGTCGAGAAGCCCTGAGGGTCGGGCAATGAGCAACTCTTCCATCTACTTTCTGATAGCAGTGCACATCCTGGGGAAATCCAAAAATAATCACAGACAAATTGAGCAGAGCTATATTATGGCCACACGAGTGGTCCCTCAATCTGAAAGTTACAGAACAGATCTTCCAAAACTGGGTCCAGCCTTGTGTAATCTCTTTGCATCGCCCACCAATGTCAAATGCAGCAACTATTTTGCTTTGATTCCTACTGTGGGGGAGTCACCAATGGAAGCACTTGTTCACAACTGGCCCCAGGACTACTTTATGCTTTTCTGCCAATTCCTGTAATTCTCAGATTTTTGCAGAAAGCAAGTTTGTTGGAGATGACAATAATTCTGATTGCCCCCTATTGGCCTTGATAAATCTGGTTCCCCTTTCTTTAGCCTCATATACAGGATGAACCATGGATTCTGGACCATGCTCTGGACCTTCTGACTCACCCATCAGGAATGGTTCATCCCAACCTGAACAATCTCAAATTAACAGCTTGGCTGCTCCAGTTCCCCTGATCGCCAGGTTTCCTCTCCTTTCCTGTCCAATTAAACATATTTTATTATCTTCCCATAAAACATCTACACGAAAATTGTACAGAGGTAAATGGAAGAGATTTGTTGCATGGGCTAGTAATAATTGGATACACCTCTTTACTGTACCTATACATTCTGTCCTAGAATTTTTGGCAAACATTTTTAATGAAGGTGCTGCTGTGGCCGCTATTAGAGTTCAGTTGGCAGCAATTTCTAATTTTCGTATAGGAGAAAATGGCTCTGGAATCATGTCAAACAGACTTTGTAAGGCATTTCTAAAATGGACTATGATAATAAGACCGCCTTACAAAAACCCCTCACCACCCAGTCATCTAAATTTTATTTTATTGAATATTATCTGCCCTCCCTTTGAACCATCTGCTGCTTGTGATTTGAAGTATTTCCCCTGGAAAACACTTTTCTTAGTGGCTATTACTTCGACTAGGAGAGTTTCAGAATTACAAGCTTTGTTTACCAAGCCCCCATACTTAGTTTTTCATAAGGACAGAGTTTCTTTATGTACTAACCCCTCATTTCTACCCAAGGTTGTGAAAGAAAGTAACCTCAATCAATCTACTGAGCTGCCAGTTTTCTTCCCAAATTTCCAAAATAATGGAGAATATTCAGTGCATCTGCTGGACATTCATAGGCAGTTACATTTCTACTTACATAGAACTTCAGAAAATCAGAAAGTCAGATCAGGTCTTTGTTTCTTATTTTGATACTAGAAAAGGCCAACCAGTGTCCAAGGTTACCTTATCCAAATGACTTTCAAAATGTATATCCTACATTTAGAATTCTAAGAACAAACCTCTTTCTATTTGAGTTAAAGCTCATTCCACTAGGGTGGTAGCCACATCTGTAGCCTTTCAAGCTACCTCTGGATAACATCTGTACTGCAGCAACATGGGCAAAACCTGTCAAAAGCCTTTGATATGGTAAACCATACACTTCTTCTACACATATTAAAATCCCTTGCCTTGGATTTCTCTTCCTTAACCTGGTTCTCATCCTATCTTGAAAACCGACAACAAGCAGTACTCTGGAAGAATTCTCTATCTGCTCTACTACCTATCTCTTTAGGAGTACCTCAAGGATCTATACTAGGCCCACTCTTATTCTCTATCTTTATTAATGATCTCCAATCATCTATCTAAAACACTACCTGTATACAATATGCAGATGATTCTACCATTATTTGCACAGCTTCCTCTCAATCTGAACTCCAGTCACTTACACAATCTACCTTTTCAACCGTTGAACAGTGGTTCTCAAAAAGATGTCTTCTCCTCAACCCCAAGAAAACTAAACTATTACTATTCTCACCTACACACAAATCTTCTCAACTAAACTTCACTATTACTGCTAGTGATAATTCCCACATTTCCCCCGACTCTACTACCAAACTGCTTGGTGTTACTATTGATAATAATCTTAACTATGATTATCACATCAATAACACTATAAAAGCAGTTAATAAAAAGATTGGTTCACTGTACAGAATTAAACCCTTCCTTACACCCGAAGCACGGACCACCCTAGCACAATCACATCTTATCTCTACCCTACTGTATGCTTCCTCTATTTACACTAATCTCTCTAAAAGCAACCTAAGGAAACTGACTACATCCTACCACAATATAGCTCGTTTTGCCACAGCATCCCAGTATAGAACTCACCACTGTCTAAACTTAAAACACTTAAACTGGTTGGAACTTCCTAACAAGCTTATCTATCAACAACTCTTAATAGCACATAACATTCTATATCAACCATCAAAAACACCTGCGCTTAGCAACCTCTTGACTCCCTACAATAACCTGAAACAACTGCGCTCCGCCGAAAAGCTACAAGTCAACACCACTAGAATTACAAATGCTGCAAGTAACTGCCTTTTCTCCAACTCAGTAGGCAAAATATGGAATAACCTCCCCTCACACATTTCCTCTCTAGCCTCCTTTCATCTTTTTAAAAAACAACTTCTTTTACACCTGAGCAACTTCTGGCTCTGCTATTGTTCCAATCCTGACTAACCTACTTTCCTCTTTCTACTATCTAATTTCCTTATTTCAAAACTGCAATCTTTCTGAGATCACAAACGACTTAATGACTCTACTGCTACTACTGTTCTCATATTTCAAAAAAAAAAAAAAAAAAAAAAAAAAAACAATTGTACATACAATGTCTTTTACAAGTATGTATATACATTTGAAACTATGTAATACCCCATCCTTACATATTTGTACTGTAAGTAGTTAATGCCTTTCTCAATACGTAGATGGCACTATTTGTTCTTTATTACTTGATCTAGACTAATATATATGCATTGTTGCTCACTGTCTGTGTCACAAGCGTTTATTGTAAATGTTTAACATTGCTTTTATCTGTGGAGCTTTTCTCCCCGGGCCTCCACTGAAAATGGACATTGATCCAGCTGGACTAGCCCAGTCAACAAATGTAAAATAAAAATAAAATAAAATAAAATTATACCTTTATCGCTCACTACAAAGTGGATTTGGTGTCTAGGAGTAGAGCCTCTTTTGGTTTTGTGTTTATGTACTCACCATAATGTTCCATGTTGTCCATCTCAACCTTTATTCTCACAACCTACACTCCATACCCCCTGCCTATTCTCCTGGGAGACCAAGTAGTACTAAGTGGGTATTACAGGACTCTATAAACTCAGAAATATATTTTTTAGTTTATATATATATATATATATATATATATATATATATATATATATATATATACATGGGTCTACTTCACTTCACTGAAAGCTCATTTCACTGAAACTCATTTGTTGAAAGTTATATGCCTTTTCCCCATTGTAGTGCGATCCTGGAGTTAGTATATATAGTAAGGAGGGGTGTGAGGGGCACAGCCTCCCACACTGGAGGTGTGTGGGGGGCATAGCCCCCCACCTATTTTATACATTTTAAACCATAAACATGGATACTTACAACTCCAAAGAATAACTCTTTTTAGAAGGCAATATATACCCAAATTATGAAGGAGGGCTACGTCCCCCACACCCCCCTTATTATATATACTAACTCCAGGATTGTACTACAATGGGGAAAAGGGCATATACCTTTCAACGAAATGAGTTTCAGCCAAATAAGTTTTCAGTGAAGTGAGCTTTTAGTGACGTGTGCTCAGTCAAATGAGTTTCAGTGAAATGAGCTTTCATTGAAGTGAAGTAGACCCATATATATATATATATATATATATATATATATATATATATATATATATATATATATATATATATATGCAATGTAAAAGACACTGTAGGACCCTCCACGATGGAACAAAGATTCAATCAAAAACGTGGCAGGTATCCAACTATCCGATTTTATTAAGAGGTGAACAGGATAAGCGCTTTCGCGTACTATGGGCGTACGCTTCTTCAGATCAATATTAAAATAAAACCATCCATTTAAATACTACTACGAAGGAATCAATTATCCAATTGGTTATCCAATTAATCTATTAACATACAATTCAAGCTCCTAGCTTTAAAGGTACATACTCCTTAACTCCAAAATGATATGGCTAAGTTGAAATTTCTGTAAAGTACTTATATCTATATATAGATACATGTACCTGTATAAGCAGACAAATGTATATACACCTTTATGTCTTAATAATCCTAAAAACAGCAACAGACCTTCATAAACATTTCTCTTGCTGCTATACACTTTATATAATAAAATAGGATAAACAATTAAAACTCTATTCTATAATTTAACCCTAAAACATGTGCAAAACTGTAAGTATTCTAATAATGTATTATCGTGAAGTTACTAAATCTGCTACACTAGAATAGCAACACAATATGAATTATCAAATGATCTAAATAATAATAATAATAAATATAAAATCATATCAGTATATATACACACAAAATATACCATATAAATTATTATAGCGTTAATAAATGTTTAAGTTCCTATCTAACCCTTTTCTAATAGGCTTAGATAACCAACTAATCCTTGTTTTAATACTAAACGTTTACTGTATAGACAATCATAAAATACAGTCATTTATGTTCTATGACCTGAAAACTTAGTCATATTTTAAAAGGCTTCTATAAAAACATACATGAAACCTATTAATAGGCAAACAAACAAACAAACAAAAAATAAATTACATAACTATATAACAACTCAGAAATCTTCATCTATAGTTGCCTTAACTAGATGATCCTATAGATATACATAAGGATATTTGATAAGTATTAAATATAAATTACTCGGTTATCCCTAAATTCCACTACTTTCTACTTTTTAGTACAGGTTTAAGTGAAACATATGCATTTAGACCTGGAGGCATGTGTGCTCTAAGTTTAAAAATCCATTCTAATTCAACTTTCTCCAGAATATTCACATAGTCTCCTCCTCTTATACTCTTCTTGACTATCTGGAGAACTCTAAAGCAGAATGTATGGTCTTGAAAGGCCATAATATGCTTAGCTAAAGCATTCTGCTCATTTTTCTGTCAAATATCATAGATATGGTTATAAAGTCTCTTCTTAAAAGGTCTCTTCGTTAGACCTACATAAAACGCTGTACAGTGTTCACAAGTTGCTAGATAAATCAAATTCTGTGTTTCGCAATTAGCATAGAACCTCGGTTTAAAGGTGAGGTTCAGTGTAGGATGAATAAAATCCTGTTCTTTACTTATGTATTTACAGGTGGTACAGTGCATACATGGGTAGGTACCTCGTTTGTTGACTTTGTCTAAAACTAACTCTTTTCCTGACCTGAAACTATCGCAAAGCAATCTCTTCAGATTTTTATGATTGCGATAGGCAAAACTGGGTTTTTCACCTACTAAACTTAAGGTACTCTGATCTACTGTTAAGATTTTCCAATTATCTCGTATAATATTCTTGATGGCAACAAAATCATTGGTGTACGTGATCGTGAGCCTGACTTTATCCTTAGGTGGACATCCTGAGTGATAAATGTAGGGTCTCTGTCTAACTGAGGGCTGAGCCTCATCTGGAGATTTAAATACATCTGTTCTGATGCCTTTAACCATTCTACTGTCATATCCCCTCTGTTGAAACAACTCTTCCATGAGATCTATTTGTTCTGCTCTGGTGACCTCATCCTTACACATCCTGCCTACTCTTATAAACTGGCTCCTGACTATGCCAGGAAAGACATGCCTAGGGTGCATGCTGTCGAAACTCAAGAGTGTATTTTTCCAGCAGGGCTTCCTATATAATGTGGAGGTCAACCCTCCTGCTTGGATGCTCAAGTTCACATCTAAAAAGTTGATGCTGGTACATGAAACTTCCTTGGTGAAGCTTAGGAAGTTACTAGTGGTTTCTAAATGGTTCAAAAAACTATCAAACTCAACACTAGATCCTTCCCACACAATTAGTATATCGTCTACAAACCTTTTGTAGACGATAACCTGTTTAAACTTCTCATGTGGAAATAGATGTTCCTTCTCCCAGTTGTAAACAACAAGGTTTGCATACGTGTTGGCACACGAAGTGCCCATAGCTACTCCCCACTTCTGTTGGTATAGCTGAGTATCAAAGGAAAACACATTGTATGATAAAACCAAGTCAAGTAACTGTGTGACCAGAATCTGTCTGTCATTGCTAAAGTTGGTTTCATGTACCATAAGCTCCCTTATTGATTGTATTCCCTCTTCATTGGGGATAGGCGTGAATAAATTCTTCACGTCTAGGGTGATCAACTTATGAACATCACTTTCCAGGCTGACTTCTAATTGTTCAAGAGACGCAAGCAGGTGATAAGTATCTTTCAAAATGTGTGGTATTTTATCTACTAATGGGCGTAGTATTTTTTCTAAAAAGATGGAGATGTTGTCTGTCGCCCACCCTTCTCCAGAGACGATTGGTCTCATTGGTGGTGAAGTCAAGCTTTTGTGTATCTTCGGAAGCCCTTTAATCGAGGGAATCCATATAAAATCTTTATGTAAGAATGCATAAAGCTCTTCTGTGATCTGTCTACACGTAAGCATATCAAAAATGGTTTCTTCTATGACCCGATGTATTACATTGATCTGATTCGTAGTAATAGGTGCATAAGTTTGGATATCATTAAGAATGGTATACATTCTGGAGACATAATCTGCTGTGTCGAAGAGTACAACCCCTCCCCCTTTGTCAGCTGGTCTGACAGTTAGAGCTCTTGTTCTAGATAAAAAATCTAAAGACTCTTTCTCTTCCTTAGTCATGTTGAAATATTTACATCTCTTTTTATAATTATTGTAAAAATAATCATAAAGATCATCCTCACATAATCTAACAAAACATTCAACATGCATGGGCAGGGGTGGAGAAAAAACACTTTTCTTTTTGCACTGTTCAAACATATCTATGTTACTAGAAGAAGTACCATTCTTGTCTCTGAAATATAATTTTAAGGCTAAATTCCTACCAAACATTCTAATGTCAACCAAAAGCTCATTTAAGTTACTTCCTTGTGAGGGTACAAAATTAAGCCCTCTATTTAGTAAACTAAACACAGAGTCTGGTAATTCTACGTGAGACAAATTAAAGCATAAGTTCTTTACTGTTTCTTGTGTCGTCGCTGTTGCGGGCTGTCCTCCGAATACTTCCTCTTCTTCCTGTCCCAACTGTTGTAACGGCCCCTCTGTTGGTTCGTTGTCTTCATAGGTAAAGGAAAAAAAGGGCGAGTAGCTTCTTTGTCGACTTGTATAGCTTTGGGTTTAGCTCCTTTAAGTTGATAGGCTATCTGTATCATATTAGCTTCCTGGTTAGGAAGTGGGGTCTGTGCCTGTAGATTAGTTGCCAAAACCGGTATCTCATTGGGGGGAGTGACAAAGGCTCCTTTGGAGCTGCTGCTAAGTGCATCATTCTCGGTGGTTTGTTGTAGTGGCGTACTTTGTTCCATGTTGGTAAGCGTGCGCTCTGCAGACTCTGAAAGATGATGTAATCAGTCGTCTCCTTTGCTTGAATTAGGGCGTCTAGGCCAAACAAAGACTTTACCCAATAGGAAATCCTTATGGTCTCTAAGGATTTTGCGGTGCTTAGTCAGCTGGAGTCTATCTCCATAAGATTGTATTTGCCCATATAGGTGTTCTAATTTATTCAGGCAAAGTTCACTGTTGAAACGATCACGTATTTCACAATTTGATAATTCAATTTTCTCTAATAACTGTTGTTCTATCAGTGTAAAGTAGTCTATGATCAACTTAATGTACCTGTAGCTTAGTTCAAGGTTCAGTTCCTGCCATTGTTTCAACAAGTCTGGATGACTGTCCCCGTAGGTGGGCATACAAAGCACCCTCATGCCCCTGGGGACAATCTTAAAGTGGAGGCAAGCTTCCATATGTCTGTGCTGCCAGACTAATCTTTGGTATTTAAACAAGTCATTTTCCAAGTCTTTCAGCTAAGTATAAAATTCTTCGATATTATTGATGGTACCTCTACCACTCACCGTTGCTTGACTCTGTAAATCCAGGGTCAATAAAGGATTACTGCTATGCCTGGTTATATGATTCCATTTGTCACCAGGCGTCCTTGGCTCCGGATTAAATGGCAGTTCTATAGTAGAGTGCTCCATAACGTGGGAGGATGCGGCAAACACAGAACTGGAGAATAAAGTAAAATAGATACCGCAACACTCCAGAGGTCCTCAAGTGAACAAAGTAAAATGCAATGTAAAAGACACTGTAGGACCCTCCACGATGGAACAAAGATTCAATCAAAAACTTGGCATGTATCCAACTATCCGATTTTATTAAGAGGTGAACAGGATAAGCGCTTTCGCGTACTATGGGCGTACGCTTCTTCAGATCAATATTAAAATAAAACCATCCATTTAAATACTACTACGAAGGAATCAATTATCCAATTGGTTATCCAATTAATCTATTAACATACAATTCAAGCTCCTAGCTTTAAAGGTACATACTCCTTAACTCCAAAATGATATGGCTAAGTTGAAATTTCTATAAAGTACTTATATCTATATATAGATACATGTACCTGTATAAGCAGACAAATGTATATACACCTTTATGTCTTAATAATCCTAAAAACAGCAATAGACCTTCATAAACATTTCTCTTGCTGCTATACACTTTATATAATAAAATAGGATAAACAATTAAAACTCTATTCTATAATTTAACCCTAAAACATGTGCAAAACTGTAAGTATTCTAATAATGTATTATCGTGAAGTTACTAAATCTGCTCCACTAGAATAGCAACAAGATATGAATTATCAAATGATCTAAATAATAATATTAATAAATATAAAATCATATCAGTATATATACACACAAAATATACCATATAAATTATTATAGCGTTAATAAATGTTTAAGTTCCTATCTAACACTAGGAGAGTTTCAGAATTACAAGCTTTGTCTACCAAGCCCCCATACTTAGTTTTTCATAAGGACAGAGTTTCTTTATGTACTAACCCATCATTTCTACCCAAGGTTGTGAAAGAAAGTAACCTCAATCAATCTACTGAGCTGCCAGTTTTCTTCCCAAATTTCCAAAATAAAGGAGAATATTCAGTGCATCTGCTGGACATTCATAGGCAGTTACATTTCTACTTACATAGAACTTCAGAAAATCAGAAAGTCATATCAGGTCTTTGTTTCTTATTTTGATACTAGAAAAGGCCAACCAGTGTCCAAGGTTACCTTATCCAAATGACTTTCAAAATGTATATCCTACATTTAGAATTCTAAGAACAAACCTCTTTCTATTTGAGTTAAAGCTCATTCCACTAGGTTAGTAGCCACATCTGTAGCCTTTCAAGCTACCTCTGGATAACATCTGTACTGCAGCAACATGGGCAAAACCTTATACCTTTATCACTCACTACAAAGTGGATTTGGTGTCTAGGAGTAGAGCCTCTTTTGGTTTTGTGGTTATGTACTCACCATAATGTTCCATGTTGATCATCTCAACCTTTATTCTCACAACCTACACTCCATACCCCCTGCCTATTCTCCTGGGAGACCAAGTAGTACTAAATGGGTATTACAGGACTCTATAAACTCAGAAATATTTTTTTTAGTTTATATATATATATATACATGGGTTTACTTCACTTCACTGAAAGCTCATTTCACTGAAACTCATTTGTTGAAAGTTATATGCCCTTTTCCCCATTGTAGTGCGATCCTGGAGTTAGTATATATAGTAAGGAGGGGTGTGAGGGGCACAGCCTCCCACACTAGAGGTGTGTGGGGGGCATAGCCCCCCACCTATTTTATACATTTTAAACCATATACATGGATACTTACAACTCCAATGAATAACTCTTTTTAGAAGACAATATATACCCAAATTATGAAGGAGGGCTACGTCCCCCACACCTCCCAATGTGGGGGGCTATGCCCCCCACACCCCCCTTATTATATATACTAACTCCAGGATTGTACTACAATGGGGAAAAGGGCATATACCTTTCAACGAAATGAGTTTCAGCCAAATAAGTTTTCAGTGAAGTGAGCTTTTAGTGGTGTGCTCAGTCAAATGAGTTTCAGTGAAATGAGCTTTCATTGAAGTGAAGTAGACCCGTAGATATATATATATATATATATATATATATATATATATATATATATATATATATATATATATATAGATATATATATATATATATATATATATATATATATATATATATATATATATATATATATATATATATATATATATATATATATATATATATATATATATATATATATATATATATATATATATATATATATATATATATATAGGTCTACCTGAAAACACCGTCATGCAAAAACACCGACAACAAAATCACTGACACCGCAAAACCGAAAGTTCAAAAACAGGAAACTTCACACGCCCGACAAACCACAATCCCGACAGTCAACAAACAAAACAAATTCCCTGTACAAAAATCACACACACAACAGAAGCACACCAAAAACCTTACAAACCTACACTAAACCTTACAAACACAACTCTCTGTGCACTAACCTTAACCCAAACCCTAATCCTAAGGTCCGTCACTATTGCACACTCACCTGACCCGCGCCCTAACCCTAACTCACTTAATCCGCCCCAACCCTAAAGTCCGTCACTATTGCACACTTACCTTACTCACACCCTAACCCTAAAGTCTGTCAGTATCACACACTTACCTTACCTGCACCCTAACCCTGCCGTCCGTCACTACCGTATAGTTACACACTAGCACTCGTTTGACATATTGGTGTTGTCAGCGTCGGGATTTTCAAACATCTCTGTTGTTGATATATATATATATATATATATAAGAGCTGTTACCTTTATATGAGTTTTAGTGGCAAACACGGTCTGAGAAAGTTAGGAAGGTGCATTATGGTTAAGGAAGGATGCCCACGAGCTTTGCTGAAGGCCTCGAGGTTTTGAAATGGTAGAGATGAATCTGATGGATAGGATCTGACCCATCAGAAAGAATAAAGGTCGAGATGGACAACACACATGGCATGTTATGGTAAGTACATAAATTATTTTTATAGAACTATAGATTGCATAAAAAGATTTATAAAGTTTAGGAAATCAGAAATGAAGAAGTCATTGTTTATTAGTTAAATTAGACCCAAACTTGAGTATGGAATAACAATATTGTAATCTTGTAAGAAGACAAGCAGTAGTAAACTGGAAAGAGTAATATACCGAGGGCATCCAAGGATGTGAAAATGTATGTTAGTATGAAAGACTAAAATGTCTGAACTTGTACAGTGTCTCTTATAGATATCTAAGAGGAGATCCTATTCAGGTATATAGGGCATTTAGAGACAGCTACCTCTGGGAATGTTTGGGGTTATCAAAAAGTAGCAGACAATCATTAGACAACCTATGTAGAAGATTCTGTGGGAATGAGAAGTATACTAATTGGTTTCCTGAGAGCATTTGATGAATGGAACAAACTACCAAATTACATTAAAGTAAGTACTAGTTTAGAGATTTTTAAGAACAGCTTGGACACATTATGGGAACAAGTGTTTTGGTATATTGGCAAGCTAGAAGGACATTAATGCCCGTGGATGAAATATTTGTATTTATGTATGTATGTATGTATATTGCACAGCTTATAAACAAAGGGACTGTGTCTAGAACTAGGGATGCCATTGTCCCCTCTTTATTCAGCCCTCATTAGGCTAGTCATTGAATATGATGCCTGTTCTGGCATGCAACAACTGGAATGCCCATAGCGATACCTTACTAAAAAGATACAAGACCTAAACAAACAACAACATGTCCTATATAGACTGACTGGTCCGGTCACTATATTTGTTATATTACAGATTGCTAGGGGGTGACATGTGTCTGGCATACAAGGCATCGTCTGACCATTACTGAAGAATTTATTGCACATCAACAAGTCAAATGACATCAGAAATACTTGGTCTAGGTATCTAAATGTCTTTAGTAACATCAACAGAATAGTTTAGATGGCAGGCTTATCTTGCAGAGGATATGTCTGCTGTGGAACAGCCACATAAGACAAAGTTCAATCCTGTCGATATTCAGCTGCAACTTAGATCTGTGGATGGGAATCAGAAAATATACCCCAGGACTGCCCCTGTACTACTAATTGTCAGAGGCAGTTCCTAAAGGCTTTATCCCATACATGGGTCTCTCAAATTATCTATGGCATGATATCAGTCATTCTCATTAGGGATAATATGCAATTATTGACCATGGAATGGGTAAGGCCAGTCTATAACCAAATGGAATAGGCTATTTTTTTGCATAAAAATTTAAGCTGGCTAGGTTTAAAATGGCCTGCATAGGCAGCTAGCTAGCATAGTATTTACTTATGAACCATGAACCTATGTAGATGTTCAAGAATAAAGGATTCATAACTTGCAAAATACCCTTATTGACCACCCTGATATTGGAAAATGTACCTGAAACATGAATGATTATTAAGTCAATTAGAAGTGTATTGAATAATGTAAACATTAACTTATAACTTAATTGGTGTTTGGATTATAAGACTGTGTGGCACAGTATCAAAGGCGTGGTCTGGATAAATACCATCAAAAACAAGTCCTTCATCTAGGGCTTGAATCAAATTTAATTAAAGCGATAGTACATGTATATTGCATTTAAGACAAGCTAAGAAACCAAGCTGAAGCATGTATGTTTTCATTAAGAAATGCATTACCATGAAGGACAGAATCATCTGCTAAAGACATTTTTCTTAATGGGTCTGTAGTTATTAGCATTGTTAATATCACTGTTTTTAAACACTGGTACAGAAATAGTCAAACACAAAATATGAGAAACATATCCTGATTGCAGGTTTTGTTGAAAAGGTGGATGAGACATAATACAGTGATACCTGGTATTTTCTTAAGAAAAAGGACATTGAGACCATTACACCCTGGGATTCATAAACTTTTTCCATGTCATTTTATGTGACTTTTGCATAGTAAGCAGCCACATACAGGGTGAGGGTGATTCAGAGACAGATTGAGCATTAACTGAGAAATCCAAGAAATTCTGTGGCCTGTGTGCTATGCTAACAGCAGTATAATGAGATGGTAATGAGTAACATTATTTAAAATGAGGGTCTCCATGAATGCAAATGAGGGTGAACTATATGGTGGAGCGATTCAGAGAAGTGTGTATACCAAGACTAGATGAGCTAACTTCAGAGCTTATGACTGCAGTAAAATCTTGGAGTTACATGAGGCAAATTATGGAAATATATGGGACAGACACAACACTTCAAACCTGTATATGCAAGAGGCTGTACTCACAGGTGTTGTATGTCATCACCTTTGCTGGCCCCATGTCATCCATCTATGCTTAGCATGTCATGCCCTGTACAGAAATTGTGACCAACTACCACGTGAATAGAGTCAACATGCAAGAAATGGTCTCATGTGCAGGCATGTAGAATGCGTGGTGCACTTATCCCTGTGAATATGAAGGTGTGTGTGGCTTTGCGTGCACAAGCCACAGAGAATTTAATAGATCAACATGGGACATGGAGGGTGTATCTCAGGCATTGGCCTGAAGGTTATTGCACCAGTTCCTTGATATCATATTACAACATGTGGAGGAGCATATGTAGTTTCCATGTTCCACTGAGAACATAGCCAAAGTCACGTGGGCTTTTCATGACATATCTTGTTCTCCTGAGGTACTGGGGGCCATAGACTTTTCCCACATTGCAATAAAGGCCTCATATAGTGAACAAAAGCAAAGTTATATTAACTGCAATGGTTTCTACTCCATCAGTTACCAGATGGTCTGTAGTGCACATGGTATGCAATATAGTATGTCTACCGACCATCTAGGCAATACCCACAACTCTCACATATGGAACACATATGACATATAGCAGATTATATAGGGTGATTTCATCCAGAGCCATATTATTGGCAATAATGGATATGCCCTACAGCCATAGTTAAAGACACCTATCAGAAATCCCAAGACTGTGGCAGAAAAGTGTAACAACTATGCCCTGTCACAAACCTGGGTCATCACTGAATATGTGTTTAGCCTGCCAAAGGCATCCTCAGTATGTGGTGTGTTACATGGCATCATTGTTTGCAAACAGTTGCAGCAGGGTAGACACATTCTGGAGGGAGATGTTCCACACCTAGCAGGGGAGGAGGAGCCTGCTGAGGAGCCTGTAGAGGAGACAGCTTTAGGGGAAAACTATGGCAGGAGAAGCAGACAGAGGACTCCATGACACTGGCTTAGAGGCAGTGGCTAATTCGTAGCTATGGGCAATATAGAGCAGTAAGCAGAAAAGAAAAAGTGATGTATGCTATTTCATGCATAGCCTGACCTCACTGTAGATCAGACATAGCACACCCAAGCGACAAGTATAGAAGACACGGTACGGTTATCATCATATGCACAGGTGGGGAGTGTCATCAATGGGCAAATGTGTGTAAGTTAGTACGAGTGAATATAACTTTGATATGTTGGTGTCAGACCTGTCTGATTGGGTGTGGAGACTATGGTGCACTTACGTTGTGAGCACTATCTCCATTGGTGTGTGTGTGTGTGTGTGTGTGTGTGTGTGTGTGTGTGTGTGTGTGTGTGTGTGTGTGTGTGTGTGTGTGTGTACGTGTGTGCGTGTGTGTGTGTGTGTGTGTGTGTGTGTGTGTGTGTGTGTGTCCTACAGACACATGAAAAGCATATTGATTCACCAAAAACAGTTTCTTCAAATGGAAAAAGCTTGCAAACCATTCACCTAAACTACTTTTTTTGACACTGAGGAACTCTTTCTTTTTTTAGTAGGGTAAATCCCCATGCTTCCCCATTTGATGGGATACCCCATCACCCCTAACCTTTTATATACCAACTCTGAGGTTACACAACAGTGGAGAAAGATGAAAACTCCATTATCATAGAAATTAGATTTGTTGAATGCTCTCTGATCTTTTTACAGTCACTGAAACTGCAGTCAGTGAATAGACAGAAACCCAACAGGTCCAGGGCATGCACAGATGATGTGTTTGTGTATGTATGTATGCATGTGTGTCTGTGTAGACTGTGCATGTCCCTGTCAACAGGAGCATCCTCTCCTGTGAGGGCCACAGACACTAAAAATCAAAAGGAAAGTGTGTCTGAACTCCACCAGAAACTAAATGACAGTGAATTCCCTTAGTAATACTACATAACATGGAAGAACCAACATGAGTTAAAAAGTGCAGAATATCAATTTAATTAAATCACTTTCAATATATCCAAAGGTAAAGGGGATAAAAGTACTTAACTTTGGATATATTGATGGTCATTTAATTAAATTGATATTCTGCACTTTTTAACCTATGATGGTTCTTCCGTGTTAAGTAATTTTACTAAGGGAATTTACTGTCATTTTGCCACAGACACTATCCAGACCATGCCAGGAGGAAGGAGTTCACCTTGAATGTGAGTGATGACCCTGTTATGAATCAGTTCAATAACAGTTCTTCACCCATGTGGATGTCCTAGTGAATTACCATATTGACAATATGTCCCCTTCAGGGACCACATATTATGGTCGATTTTGTCAGATTCAGTTACTCAGGGCAGACTCTTCTGTCCTCCAATACCCAGAGCCATTAGCTCTGCCGTACTCAGGAATATCTTACCATGAGTCCACCCAAGTCCACATCGGGTAGCTTGGGAATCTATTCCACACATTGAATCAGATAAAAAAAAGACAACATGAGGTATGAAAATTATGTACTTACTATAATGATAGATCCATGTTGCGTTCTTTTCATCTGGTTCAACTCCTGTTTCTCCTTCCCCCTGCCAAATTGTCATTGTACTTCTAGGGATCGAACAGACGTCCACCCTGTCTGATCTCTTGTATCTGACACACTAGTGATTTTTCTATTATTTTATAAGTAGGTATACATACACACACACACACACACACACACACACACACACACACACACACACACAAATATATCTATTTATAACTTTAGCAGCACCAATCATGTCAATGGCCCAGTGTCTCATTTGCTTGTAATTCCTGCCCTGGCCACTGACATAACCAATGTCATTTGACTATCCCTCCAAGTCATGATCATGCAAGAACCAGTCAGATTTAATAGATTTAATATAGTTGATCATTTGTTGGCCATGGAGGCAGATGACATACAACAAGATCTTGTTTACTGAATGGGGAATATACATTTTATTTGTTTGCATTTGCCACAGCTGGGAATCCTCTGTGGAAGGAAAAGTAAAGTGCACATGAGGATTATTTCACCACTAGGTGTCATATGCCTACCCTGTTACAATCTATGGGATACCTGTGTGGTGGAGGTATGTGGCCTTGATGTACCTCTGAGTGCAAAGACATACATTGCTTACTCAAAGACAGGTTTTGTGCCCTTCTTGTATTGTGCTATTTTTAAGTCTGCACTTGGCATCCACAGGCAATGGCCTTCTACAAGACTCTACTGTTGATGATCATCAATGTTACAACTGCCACTGGCTGACCTTCCAGAGACCATGGCTTTGACAGCATGCAGGTTTACTCATGGATGAGTAATCTGAGTATCAATACAGGCAGGTGCAGTACAATCATATACTGAGAGAACCCTGTTGAGGCCACAAATGCATCAGTGACACAGTAGCTACCTTCCCTAGTAAGGAGAAAAGGTGCAGTTCTGCTACAAAGTATATATTTCAGGCTTACTGGTATGATGCTGCATTTGTGTTGCAGGAATACATAAACAGTTTTTACTCCAGCAAGTGTAAGACAAGCAAAGTACACATCCTGAAAAGGTAATAACATCTTATCACATTGCTGTCCTGCTGTGCTCACTCACGCAGGTGTGTCTAGCAGTAACATGTCCATAAACAATCCTTTTCTCCTCTCCACCACAAAATGCAACAATAGCTATCAAGTGTAAGACTGAAAGTAGCCTACGTATGGCCTACATTGTAAGAGGGATTAGCAACCTGTGTACATCATCACACAACAGAATCACCAGACAGCTCAGACCTCTGTGATTGCAGTACAATAGTTCTAAAGTTCATAAGTCCATATAGTCATAATAAGACATGCAGTGAATAGTACTGTGCTACTGCTCAGGGACTTGTACCCTTCCATCACAAGGAAGCCTTCAGATGAGTGGCACCCCTCACACTACTATGTATGTGCATGACTTTACCTGCACCTTTCAGTTAGCACGGTAACATATTGTTTGAGAAGGCAGCAGGTAATGACAAATGTTAATGTGCAACCTTTAAGCAAAATCATATTTTCCTCATTTTAAACAAACCTTGAAAGTTGATGTGCTGGCCTGCATTCTTCCATAGCATGATGAGGCCTAAAAAGGCACTACCTAATGAATTTAACTGAACAGCATTTTTTACTCATCGTGGCTTTAGGCCAAACCATGCTGAGGTGCTTTCTCAATGTTCTGTGCTCCCACAAGCACCTACAAGGTGCAGTGAGAATGCTTGGGTGGGTCAGTGGCCCAAATGAGGGTGTGGGAAAAAGTAGTTCACTTCTGTATCTGATAGAAATGCTAAGAAGGAAAGCTGCTATCATAATTAGTCAACATGTTCCTACTATAGTTCTGTGCCACTGTTTACACCTTAACATCACCTTGCCATGCAACCATTTTGTGAGCTTCATAACTGTTACACGGTGATAGGTCATGCTAACAAGCTGCCTTATGCTGCATGCCACATGCTGAAAAAGTGAGTGGCTGTAACCTCAAGAAGATTGCCATAATTCTCTCAACTGCAACCTGCTAAATGCCCTGCTTTCCAAAGGTCATGAGTTTAGCAGGGGTATCTGGTGGTATAGCAAGGAAAGCAGAATCATTTGGTATTTCCTGCTCAGAGACCATGGGGAGCACCTGAATGAGGAGTCTTATGAGGATTCTCAGTATAAAGTGGATCTCAGGCACAGTCTTGCCAGTCTGATTCCACTGGCATTCCCCACTCTTTGAACAGTGCAGACATCACCTGAGGAGGCGATATTCTGACCTTCTCAGCTAGTGGAAAGAATAGCTCTGAGAAACGGTATCTGAGATGTGTTGTAAGTATTATATGACTCGACTGCACAGTCATTAGTTTTCATACTTTCTAAATGTGATGATTCTGAGCATGTAACATAAGATCCGATGTTTTCATTTTCATTCATTCTTCAACTGTTAGGTTCAGATCTGATCTTCGGATCTGACTTGGCCGCTTCTTCCAGACTGTATAACACTGAACTCCAGAGCTGCTCCCTTTACCCATAATCCTTAGTCACATAACATACCTCAGATCTTGTTTGCTGCAATAGCATTCGGACATAGATTGAAAACTCTTGATTGTGATTTTCAAAGTTTGTGAGATTAGCTATTATTATCTTTTAGACATCTTATACTTATTATAACTTTTGTCTTTACCTCCCTTTAACCTCTTTTTGTATCAGGTTATAAACTTTACCTTCTTTCCATACTCTTAGGGAGTTTTCATTTACCATACTTGGTATTCTATTTCTTTATTGTACTTATTAGTACTATCCTTTTTTACTATTGTTGATAACTTCTCTATTTTTTCTCTTTTCCAGTATTTAAAAAAAATAATAAAAAAATATTTCATTAATCTTTTAAAATGTTATCTTATTTTCTAAAATAATGTCTGATAAGCCTACAGATTAAAAAAAAAAAAAACGTGTGGCATGCGGCCACAAAATACCAAATTCAGAAGCACATTCCAAATGTATCTGTTTTGGAGAAAAAGGGAAATTCTCTTAATAAGGAATCTCATAAGAGATCTTAAGAATGCTCATCTGCTTCAACTTCAGCTTCAGCCACAGAGCCACCTCTGAAATAAACAAAAAGTTGGATCCAAGTACTTTGGATCCAAACTAAGATCCGACAAATTGCTTCAGGCCCATTTTTTACAACTATGCCAGTGCCAATTGCCTCCCGGCTCCCATCGCCCTTTCTGGAGCAGTCTTCCCGTCACCATTCAAGACCCTCATCCATGGCTTCATCCCTTCAGTCTTCCAGAAGCCCATCTGATGCAAATGTGGACAAGATGATGAGGAAGTTCCTGAAGACACAAATACAAATGGGAGTACTTTCGGCTCTGACTCCAATGGGTCCGGAGACCCTCATTAGTACTACCATCTGATCTTAGCTCCTTCTCCAATCCTTGCTTTCATTTTGTAGCCATCAGATCTGAAAACCTATGAATTGACTGCCTCTGATCTGAAGATATTAGCATCTTCAACTCCGATGGTGACTCTGAGCTGTCTGTCTCTGAGTACTTTGGAGCTAGATGACTCTCAGAGCCAAAGCGTCAGCACTAGATAGCTTGGCTCCTACTCTCTCCTTGGGTGCTTTGGCTGTGGGGTAGTGGGGTCTGATGGTCTGTAAGTCTGCCTTTTTGGATCCATCAGTTTCTGTTTTTCCCAAGCACTCTGCCTTTGAGGTAATGGAGAGAGCCTTCTCGATTCCTAGAGTTCAGACTTCTCTACCTTTCTCAGCTGCAACTTCCCAATCCCATTTGAGTTTGCATCCAGAGCCTCAATCATCTATTCTACTGGGACAGCCAGCCTGAACCAGTCTCCAGGCCACCAAGCAGGTATCGTTATCTCATCTGATACCTCCTCAGAGCACCCCACTGAGGAGGTTCCCCAGAAGAGGAAGTGTAAAAGAAGGCTCTTAGACTCTCCACAAAAGTCTGTCACTGAGGACACTGACTTTAATGAAGGGGAAGGGTCCCCCATATTACCACCCAATGATGTCTCCTTTAGAGACATCTTAGAACTCCTAAAACAAGGAGGTGGTTTGTCCTGGAATAGCCCTTTCCAAATGGAGTCAATGTTCCTGGAGGCCTTTAGAGCTGGCCTGTCTACTTCCTGGGTGACTCTGCCCACTGATGAGCTCATAGATTTAGTCTCTTGATGAGTGTGGAAGGATCCAGATAACTGAGACAATCCCTAAGAGAACAGACAGGATCCTGGTACTACCTATGGATAAACCACACTGGAGTAAAGGAGTACCCATTAATGCCATGGTTGTAGCAGTGGAGACTAAAAAGAAACTGACAGAGCAAAGTTTCTCTGTCAACCCCCATAACAGGGAGTCTAGGGCACTGAAAAGGGTTTGGAAAATGTGTCTATGCTTCAGCAACCTTCAGCCTTAGGTTGCTGAATTATTTGGAACATTTCATGAGACTTCAGAGGGATTTGATCAAATAACTTTCCAAATCCCCTCAATAGGACCATATCCTGTGAGGTAGAGAGTACTATTTCCATGCAGTTGGTGACCCTTCAGTCTATTTTAAACTTGTCCTTGAAGCTTATCTCCCATCTGGCTGAAGATACTTCATGGGCAGTGGGTTCAGGCATTTCCATTAGGAGACATGCTTGGATGGACTTTAAGTGATTTTGCAGAACCCTTCAAATCTTCTTTCATCAATGCTTCCTTTGACAAAAACTCTTTGTTTGGCCCCAAAGTGAAAGACACACTTTCTAGGTGTGACCAGGAAGGGAAAGCTCTGACTGTTGTGGGTGTACATTTTTTAACTCCTCAGTGGACCTTTTCTAGAAACCAACAATGTGGATGGAAAAATGTGTTTCAAAAGTCCCAGGGAACCTTCCAAGATCCATGTGGAGACAGTTCCCCTAGGGGCAGAGGAGAAACTCAAATGGAAGATGCTGTCCCCATGGCAGAGGTGGCCTGCATAATCAGTGATCCAGGGATACCTTTTCTGACAGATTCTATTAGCACTTTTGAATGGAGGCCTGACTGTCTATCTTTGGAGGCAGTCAGGGGTCATCTATCCTTGCACCAGAGAGACTGGTTAGATATCACAAAAGATTCAGGGGTTTGGAAGATTATATCTAGAGGTTATATAATACCATTTTCCCAAATCCCTCCATCAGTTTCAAAGAAAATCCCTGATGTTCCACCCAGTCAGAGGGAAGCAGCAACACTAGAAATAAAAAAGCTGCTAAAAAAGAGAGTCATCCAAGAGGTCTCCCAAGACCAGGGAAAGTCTCAAATGTATTCAAGATTCTTTTTCATGCCAAAAAGACAGGGGACTTGAGACCAGTTTTGGATCTCAGCAAATTAAATTAATCATATCAGTACACAATGTTCGGGAAGGTCACAGTTCAGTCCATTCTGCCATTTCTGAACAAGGACAACTGGATGTGCTTAACAGATCATCAGGATATATACTGTCATATCAGAATGAACAGATGATCCAGAAAATATCTACATTTCCATCTGGGAGCCAGTCATTGCCAATTCAGAGCACTGCCCTTTGGTCTCACCAAAGCCCCCATGTTGTTTACCAAGTACATGGCAGTAATTGCAGCTCACTTGAGACTGCAGGGATTCTGAGTGTTTCCATATCTGGATGACTGTCTCTTGACCTCTGTAACCAGGCATCAACTAATTCAAGCACAAGACTACTTACATCAGCTGTGCACGCCTCTGGGGATTTCTGTCAATTACAACAAATCTCAGCTCATTCCATCTCAGACTCTGGAATTCATCAGTGCTCTATTCAATACAGTCACTCAAATAGCTCCTCTCTCTCTGTCTTGGATTCAAACAATTCAGTAAAAAAATCATTCATAGTTCTTCTCTTTCAGCCCATCTGGGATCCATGTCAGCGGCAATCACCCTTCTACCGCTAGCAAGGTTCCATAAGAAAATAGACACAAAATAGTGCAGCTTCAACCTGATAAACTTGAAACCAAAGAAAATCAGTGCCAAACGTGGGCCCAGAAATAGTCCAATAATGAATGTATTATCTTTATTATCTTTTGGCGTTGATTTTCTTTGGTTCCATGTGAGAATCCTTCAATGGACACTCGCAACTAAATGGTCTATACTCCATCAGCCATTATCCAGTCAAGTCAAAATAACACAAGCTTGTACAAATGACCTTCTATGGTGGATTCACTCCAATCAAATACAAGAAGACCATTTCTTTGTTCTCTCTCAACCTAAGGGTACAGTGACCATGGACTCTTTTCAGATTTGGTGGGGTGGAGCACTTCTTGGGAAGGACGGTCCAAGGCACATGGTCCCCTGAAGAGGCCTACATACATATCAATGTCCTGGAGATGAGAGCTGTCCTCTTAGCATTGCAGGCCTTCCAAGACACTCTCCCAACTGGGACTATTGTGATTCAGATGATCAATATGTCTGTAGTCTGGTATATCAACAAACAAGTGGTAAGAAGATCTTGCCCTCTTTGTCAAGAAGCTATGAGAGTATGGCAATGGGCAATCTCATCCAATTGCTTTCTGATAGCAATGCACATCCCAGGGAAGTCTAATGTCATTGCAGACAAGTTAAACAGGTCAGTTCTGATGCCTCACAAGTGGCCTCTCAGCATGAATGTGGCAGAGAGGATTTTCTGTGGATGGGGCCAGCCATGCTGTGACCTTTTTGCATCTGCCCTCAACAACACGTGCAGAGGTTCTTTGCCCTGATAGCCCCCAATGGAGAGTCATTGAGGGATGCTCTATTTCATAAATGATGTCCCTGGTCTTCTGTATGCCTATTTACCTCTTATCCCCAAATTTCTCCAGAAAGCATCTCAGCTGAAGGGAGCAGTTATCCTCACTGCATACTGACCTCGTCAGATCTGTTTTCCCTTTCTTTGACCTCTAATATCCACCCAGGATTCTGAATCCAACCCCAGACCTGTTGTCTCTCCCAACAGATGTGATTAATTTCGACATTTCAGGACTCAAGTTGACCCCATGGTTGCTCTAGTTCTATTGATTGCTAGACAGCCCAGGCAATCCTCTCCCATCTGTGACATTTTGTTATCACTCCGCAAAGCTTCCACTAGAAAAGTTTATGCAAATGGAAAAGATTTGTTTTTTGGGCACAAAAGGAATTTAGATCCCTTCTTAGCCCCAATTTATAAAATTCTTAACTTTTTTAGCTAGAATTTTCAATGAAGGTGCTAGCTCCACAGCTGTCAGAGTACAATTAGCAAGACAAACAACGTTCTCAGTAGAAAAAACACTTTAATGTGAGGAGCAAAGCTTTCGGATAAAATCTTTTATCAATACTGAAAATACAAATGCAAATGCAGAGTATATATAGGTCTAAAAAAGTCATATGACCGGCAGCCAAGAAGTCACATGACCCAATCATTAAAACAAAACATATAGAAATAAAAATATGCAAAGCTAAAAAATGCAACAGCATAATGCATACATGAAAACAAAAAACATTTAAAAAAGGAAGAATGTATATTTTTAAAAAAAAAGCAAAGTTTTAACCTAAAAATCACATGTACAATCATATACATAAAGAGAAAATCTCATAATCTAGATCTACTCATTCTAACCAATATAGGTTTAAGGCTGACAGTACTATTCAAACCAGGGGGTGAGTCACCCATCAATCTAATTATCCAGTTGTATTCTTTAATTTCTAATTTGTTATTGATATCACCACCTCTGGGTGAGGGTGAAACATGGTCTATAGCTTTAAATTTAAATACATGCTGTTCACCAAAACATAGCCTGTGTTTATATAAAGCATTAGTGTCCACACATCTTTGGATTTCAGACTTGTGTTCTGTGATCCTATCTTTAAGTTTACGCGTGGTTTTACCCACATAGAAAGAGTTGCATAATACACAGGTAGCGAGGTAAACCACGTGGGTGGTAACACAAGTAGCAGTTACATTGAACCTAAACAGCCTCTTACTGACTGGGTGTTCAAAGATACCTAAATGTTCATCATCAATGTCATCACAGCACGAGCAATTATAACATTTTCGTGTGCCCATAGTGCTGGATGGATGTATTGTGATATTTGTAGGAAAATCTTTGTAACAGAGGACACTCTTGAGGGTTCTCATGTTATGATATGCAAAAAATGGGACATTGCCCAGCATTGCTTTTAACTCTTCAGATGCCATCAAGATTAGCCAATTCTTATGGATAATACATTTAATACATGGTGTTTTTGTACTAAATGAAGTAACATAGCTTACTTTCATCTCATTCTGGATGGACACATTGGGCAAGCCAACAGCTTGTGTTTCTATGGCGTCATTTAACATAACAGGAGCCACCCTCGACTTTCTTTCCTCTAGCACATTTAGTTTCTCATTATTTAAGATGGTAGCATCATAACCACTGTTAGTGAAATCAGCTATCATCTCATTCAACTGTTCGGAGAAGCTAGGATCTTCCGTGTTAAACCTACTGGCTCTGTAAAATTGAGACCTGACAGTACCTCTAAAAACATGTGGCGCATGCATACTACTTGCATGAGTGTACCTTCCTGCACAGACCTCCTTTCTATGGAGGCTTGTTCTGAGTGTACCACCGTCAAGACTCAAGTTGATATCTAAAAAATTAATAGTAATTTCAGATGAACACATTTTGAACTTCAAAAAAGATGAGATTGAATTGATGTACAGCATAAAATCATTCAAATCCTGTAACGTGCCCCCCCAAATCAAAAAACAGTCATCCACAAATCGTTGAAAGAACTTTACATTATCTTTATATGGATTCAAACCACTAAATAAATGTTTCCTTTCCCACTGGTATAAAACTAAGTTGGCATAAGTATTGGCTACCGAAGTACCCATAGCCACACCTGTGAGCTGAAGATACAAGAATTCATCAAAAAGGAAAACATTATTTCTCAACACCACATCCATGAGAGTACATATTTTTTCAATTTTGTGGAAGTTGAAGAGTACAATTAGCAGACATTTCCAACTGTCATATAGGAATAAATAACTCTACCTTAGCTTCATCCAAAGTTTGCAAAGCTTTTATCAGACAAAACTATTTACTTAGGCCCCCTTTAAAGGATCCTAGTCCTTCTTGGGATTCAAATATTGTTCTTTGGGCCTTAACCCAACTCCCCTTCAACCCATCAGCTAAATCTGAACTAAAATATTTGACCTGGAAGACTGCTTTCCTAGTTGCTGTTACTTCTGCCAGAAGAATGTCTGAACTTCTGGCTCTGTCTTCTAAACCTCCTTATTTAATTTTTCACTAGGATAGGGTTTCTTTACAGACCAATCCTTCCTTTCTACCTAAGGTGGTGTAAAAATCCAATATTAACCAGGGTATCAGCCTTCCGGTTTTCTTTCCAAATTTATGAAACAAAGGAGAATTATATGTTACACGTTTTAGATTTTCACAGACAGTTATGTTTCTACTTTCACAGAACCAAAGATTTGAGGAAATTCAAAATTAGGCAAACCAGTTTCTAAAGTGATTCTGGCCAAATGGTTGTCTGATTATATTATCTTTGTTTATGAAAAAGAGGGTTTGTCTTTATCAAAATCACCAAAAGCCCATTCCACTAGGTCTATGGCAACTTCCTCAGCATTTTTGTCAAGAATTTCCTTGGATGAAATTTGTGCAGCTGCAACCTGGTCTAATCCTCATACCTTTCTTGCTGATTACAAGTTGCATCTGGTCTCTAGGGGAAGAACACCCTTTGACTCAGCTGTGCTCAGGAATATCCTTCCTTAGATCTTCCCGGGATTCAGGTAGCTTGGGAATAGTACAGGAATGAATGAAAATGACAATATTAGACAAAATGTTATGTACTTATTGTGACATTCCATCTGTGTTGTTCATTTTCATTCTTCTCAACGTCCCACCCACCCACCTACCCCCTCCTTACTTTACTCCTGGAAAGATCGAAGGGTATTGGAGGAATCTCTGTTTGTTGTTTGAGCACCAGTTTTCATACATTCCTTAGTCTCCACTGCTCCATGGGCCTATGGGCAGCAGACTAGATCTGAGGTGTATTATGTGACTAGGGCACTATGCGTAAAGGGAAGAACTTGAGAGTTCACTGTTCTGTGATTTGGAAGAAGCAGCCAAGTCGGATTCAAGGACTGCATCTGAACCCAACAGTTGAGGAAGAAAGAAAATGGACAACACAGATGGAATGTTATGTGAGTACATAACTTTTTTTTATAGTGGAGGTGAATGGAGAGTATTCATAGGTGAAGACTTTAAATTTTTTTAATTCAGTCATCTAAGTGCAGCTGCTGTATGCCTGCACAGTGTCACACTGTGGCCCTTAGTGCCTATTTATTTATTTGTGTTGCTTGATTATTTATTTACTGTGGTAGAGCACTGATCAAACTGCAGGCTTATCCAGGAATGCAAAGTACAAGAAACACATATGGAAGTAATATAATACATGAACAAAGAATGGCAAGGCAGTCAGTTATAACAATAACATTTGAAATGGCAATAGTACCAGAATAACATGCATAATTGTACTCTAAAGCTATTTAGTAAAAGACTGTATACTTATATACAAAAGATCCAAAACAGTATAGAATGCCTTGCCCACCCTAATTCCCATCCTGGTGTCCCCATTTCTTGTGTGTCACTGCCCTTTGCTATTTGTTGTCTAATCTTCCCCATTCACCTGTGCCCATGCTTTGTTTGTGTGTCTATAATTCCATTGACCTCTTCCCCAGCCCGCAGTCTGTCAGTATGTCTCCTGTCAGTCTTTCACTCTGTTTTATGTGTGTGCATTTCTTCCTGTTTTTAAGCTTCTCCCTCTCACCTTACCTTTTTCTTCCCTCTCCTCACTCTCATTCTTATCTTCTCTGTTTCCCTTATGTATTTTTCTCTGCTTGCTGATCCCTTTTTCCAACACACAGTTTTCTACCCCTTTTTATATTACAAAATCAAATGTAAATATTGCAGGAGGCCTTTTAATGTGCCTTGCTTCTTTTCCCATATTGTCATGGGCTGAAACATGTCTATGCCCTCTGCTGGTTTAGTTCCTTATTCTGCCTGATTCCCAATTGCAGCTGTGGGATTTTCTCTTTCAGCTCCATCTGGGATTTTTACAGACTTTTTTAAAAATAAGTAACAGTATGGCCTGCTATTTTTTATTTATTATTAATTTCTGTTTGTTTATCGGGAAAGTCAGACTACATTTCTGTCTAGTTAATTATAATTAACCTCGGACCCCCTCACACTATGAGCCTTACTTGCAATAGCCATACTGTAATTGTGTTAAGCATATGGGCTAATGATAATGTTTTAAATACACTCACTTCTGAAATTAATGGTCATCTGTGTTTAGACAAGATTTCTACTTCACTTTTTGACTTGGCTAGGTAAAACGAGTCTTTGAAAACGTATTTGACAAAACCTTTAGCAGTATTATTATTAGTCAATAACTTCAATGCCATTGATTTGTTTTTTATTTTTTATTTTTTTATCTTTTATTTTTTAATATAATTGAAGACAGACTTGTTTTGTGTGTTCTATAATTAGCTAAATGATGTTGAAAGTCAAACGTTTCCTTTCTGATTTTTTTCTTAGTTAGGCCTGACTGCTGAGACGGCATGTTTTTAGATAACGATAAAAACTTTATTCAACAAACATTGCAAATTGCAAATAATATAAAAAAATTCAACAAGGCAACCGTACATTAGTAGAAGGAAAGAGGATTGACATTTGATATCTGCAGTGCACATACAGAAACAGCAGGCTAAGCCAGTCAGGAAAGTAAATCAGCAAGAGAGTCCTACTTATAAAGCCACAAGAAACTTCAGTGCATATCTCTGGACTGTCCATAATTTTGCAGAACATCCCAGATTTGGTCTCATATTTTGCCCTTTTCCTTGTTTGATTCTATTGTTCCTTCTGGAAGTTATCCACCCCTGGTAACTGTCATATTGACAACACACCCCTAACAATTGACCTAGTAGTCAGGGACTTGAGGACACATGTAGACAGTAATCTAGTCCTTGACCAACATGTGTCTATAATAGTGAGGAAATTATTCTATATTGTGCAATTTATAAACAAAGGTATGGCATCTAGGTGCAATTCAGCATTCATCAGACCTATCATTAAGTACAATGCTCCCTTTGGTATATACCTAACCAGGCACAGCCAACAATTGGAAAGTCCACAGAGGTTCTTTACTAAAAGAATACAGAGAGTAAGTAACATGTCCTGTACAGACTGCTTCAAGGCCCAATACTTGTATTCTGTCTCCTACAGGCTGTTAAGGGAAGATCTATGCTTGCCATACGAGGCATTGTTAGACCTCACCCTGATAGACCTCCTGCATATCCACAAAACAAACAGCACCAGAATTACCCATACTAAAGACTTAAACCTTAGCTGTGAAAGGATATGACCTGCTGGAGAGACAGGTATGTATACCAGAGACAACTCATTCTCTGGAACAGGCTCCCCATCCATGTGAAGCACAGTTCTTTCCTTACCCAATTCATGTCTAACTTGGACAGTTGGATGGTGAACAAGAAATTCATCCCTGGTTTGTCACCTATGTTTGTAATGGGCTCAGGCAGCCTGAAAATGGTTCAACTCCCAGGCCTCTACTTGTAAATGTTTAATCTTCTAACTCCTTCTTACACTTAGCAGAACTTGTCAGATATTTGGGATGCGTGGCTAGGCTTAAAAAGGCCCTTGTGATCATTAGCCTAATACAAACCTATGAACTTATGAATCTTTTTTTGGTAAATCACTGAGAATTACAGTCAGTCATTAATGACAGACATTAGAGTTTAATACTTCATATTGTGCAGAAAATGCACGCTGATGCAAAACCTGATTATCTGTTAACATTTTAAGTGAATTATCCTTGATTTTGGACATTTGTCCATTATTTTTGGCTTTGTCTAGAATTCATCATCAAAAAGTTAAGAGCTATGCTTCAGTGTTCGTAACGAATGGTTTCAGACCTAGAAGTTCAGAATATTAGGTTCTTAAAATACTCTATACATACTAGAGGGTAGATGTCATTTAATGCCAATACAGTCTTCATTAAAGCTTATACAACTGTTTCAGGTGTCTAGAATCCCACTTATTCAAAGCTTTTTCTTCTGGGTTTCCATTCACTGAATACATTTTCAAACCATATAATTCTTTTATTGTTTTTATTGGTTTCTCTGTGTGAAGATTTTTTTTTTTTTTAACTTATGGATGATTTTATTTTTAACAGCTTGTATTAGGAGATCAAGATGAGCTTTTCTTGTTTATTACAAGATTCTTTACATGTCTAGCTTATCAGAAACAGAGAATAACAGAGAAGAAACTTGACCAGGCCAGAGTCTATTACAAATTTCCTGCATCTTTTGTTTGAAGAAAATCAGATTTGGCATACTCAGAATACATGAAAGCAAAACAACATTCCTTTATTGCATCTCCAACAATCGAAGTTGGCCTTTGAGAACATAAAGATTAGTCTTGAAGGAATATAAAAATATTTAAATAAACATTGTCAGCTAAAGAACCTTAATCTTACTTTTTTTTGCACTCCTTGTCCCTACCTCAACCATCTGCTTCAACCTTGGTAATAAGTTCATTTGATGTTCATCATAACGTACTACTACAGTAGCCTTAACTATATGGGTTATAGCCTGCCAAAGATATAATGGTAGGCCAGTCTTCCAAAATCTTTATTTCCCCTTGCATATGTGCCTAGACTGCTGTGGTTCAAGCTGCAAAGAGAGAAAACAGCAGCCTGGGTCCTAAAACCCTCCAGTACTTTCTTGTCACCCTCAAGAAAGCTCCTCCCAGGTTTCATAAAATTATTGGTTGGCTCTTTCTTTCAATTTCCTTCATATAAGCCCCACGTGGGAGTTCCTTGCACACTTACTTGTTTTTGTGTAAAATTTATACTATGTCTCTTAAAGAATACTGTCATTTTTGTGCTGTGTTTACTGAGTTGTCTAGACTGTCACATGACCATGGACCAACAACCTAGTTTTATATTTTTCAGGTAGTTCTTGAATTTATATGGCAAAAGTATACTGTTGGTTATTTACTTTTGTGTTTCATTAGGACTGACATAAATTTGGGAGTGTTAAATGTGTATGTATGTCTGTGCTGCTTCTGAACATTTTAGTGATGACTTACATTCTGACCAACTCCTTCCTCCTGTGCTTATCAGGAAAAGATTTCTTACTCAGCAGAATGCATTCACTTAGTGGTCTTTTGGGTCTTTATATTGATGCATCTAAGTAAACAAAAACAGATAGCGAGGCCTTGACTACACCGCAGGCTCAATCATTGCCTCAGCCATTGGTAGGTGACTCTGCAGTAGACACCGGGTTTCCCTCAGATCATTCACTTGTTTGTCTTTGGCACTCTAGTATAGTGTCCTTACCCACCATGGACTAAATTAGCCATGTAGTCTGCAGCTGTTCAAGTGTCCTAACCAGGCATGTGAGAGAGACTTTTTTGGTCATGGGAGTTTCACTGGGAGGTACTTCACAGGCTAGCTGAGTAAGTAACATCCTTGGGTCATTCTCCTTCTAGGGATGTCCCTAGGAAAAAGAAACAAAAACTAAACATATTACATTGGATAACAGTTTTTTGTTGTTGATAAAGATGAGTTAATTACTTTGGCTAGGGGGTTTATTGCAAGCTTTGATCCTTTGTAACAGAATTGAAATGTGGCTATTAAAAAATAATTCTTGTTCCATTGTTCCTGAGGGTCCTTTATCAGATGATTTTTATAAGGACAAGCACAGGTCTTCCTCTTTGTTTTCTTCCCATATCCTAGATTCTGACTCTGAATAAAGTGAGTTTCTTTTTTTTTCCTGTTGAGGAATTTTCTTTTTCTGAGACTACATCCAGAATGAATACCTTTTTGTACAGTGGGAACAGCTAGAAGTTCTTTCTTCCTTAAAGAGATGCTAGGACATGTTACAAGTGGTTATACCACATTCTATTCCCATTCCTCCAATTATTCCAGCCTTGGGCATGCTTTTAACTTAGCTCACAATAACGTTGATAGTCAAGCCTCTGTCGCAAAGATAGACTTTATAAAGTTCCTCAGTCTAACAAGTATTGTTTTTCTGCCCTGAGGTCTGACCCAGCAGCTGTTTCTATTACTTCTCCATCTGCTAACAATGTTTGGTCAATGCTCATCCTTCTCCTTCTAACAAGGATGGTAACGCCCTTGACAGGTTTGGGAAGAGACTTTTTTTTCTTCTACTACTCTAACCTCCTGAATTTTAAACTACCACGTTCTTATGTTGTAGTACATGCTGACCTGTGTTGATAGACCAAGGAATACTTCTGCCACTTAGCTTCAGACGGTAGGTCCTTTCTGAATCTTTAAGTCCAAAAAAAGTGCCTGGGCTCGCTGGTGGTGATCCAAAAGAATTTATTGACAACAAATACCACTCTGATTATATGCTCAAACCAAAGAAGACTCCAAAATTAATTAAAATGAACGCTCTTCTATGCACACAAGATACTGCGTTTTCGTCTACAAGACTTCATCAGACCTTTCCTTTCTGAATCTTGTTATTGCTACTGTTTCTCAAGTGTCCAAGCAAGAGTATATATGATAGCTGATTCTGTGTCCAGTAATACAGTGTCTGCTATTGTTGTGAGACATTTTACTTGCGTACATAATCAGAAGTTTTCTGAAGATGTCACATTTGAGATTTTGTTTGGTTCTTTTCACAGGTACTCAAACAGTTTGATGAAAGAGGCAAATTGATTCAGGGGGTTACCAATATTTTTCAGCTCCCCTTTTCTAAAACTCCAAAAACCTCTGTATTTTTTAAAAGCAAAACAAAAAATGCCAACATGCTTCTGGCAAGCAAGGTTCTAAGAAAAAGTGTCAGGAAGGGTCAAATAAAAAGCAGGGATCCTTCCAGAAAAAAATGATTCTTCCACTTCAGAATGACTATTTTAGCACTCCCCTTCCTGCCACATTCTCATATCTGCCCCAGAGACTGATTCTCAGATTTTCCGTTTGGCATCTGATTTTTGTCAGATAAAAAGGGTTTGAGTAGTTTAGGAGGGATACAAATGGTAGTGGGAAAACCTTCCTCATTTCTGGGGTATTCCTCTTTATCCACCAAACCAGGCCAGACATACATGTTTCCTCTGATTTTTAAGACAGATGCTTGCATTGGGGAGAGGTCATAAAACTCATGCCCCTAGAACATATGGGGAAGAGGTTTTATTCAAGAATATTTCTGGTCTCCAGAATGCCAGAAACATTCAAAAGGAACATTCAATAAAAAACAGGATCCAGGTCTTCCTGGTGACCAGTTCTTGACTTTTCCTTTCTTAGCTTGTTTGTAAAAGTGCCAAAGTTCAAAATGTTGACTTTATAAAGTATGCTACCACTCATTCCTCATTAGAATTTTGGTAACTCTAGACTTAAAGGATGCTTATCATGATATCCCTACTACAACAGAATTCGGAGGTCACCTTATCAGTTCTCTGCATTACTTTTTGGGTTAGCTACGCTCCAAGAGTTTTCACTTACTGTCTGCCTCCAGTGATAGCTCAATGCAGAGCCCAGAATTCATATATTTCCTTATTTAGATGGCTTGCTTATCTTTGCAAAGTCCAACTATCAGGAATACCTTGGGTTAGAAATATCCTTCTCAACCTGGGATTTCAGATCAACAGTCAAAATTCCTTCTCGATTCCTTCTCACAAATTTGTTTTTCTAGGATGCCTTCTGCATTCTTCCCAGAAAAACACACTCCTCACTCAGGAGACAGTGGACTTACATCTGAAAATTTTCCTGAGTTTCTCCAATCAGTCCCAGAATTTAGCCAAACAGTATTTCATGATTCAAGGGTTCATGACATCAATGATTTTCATGAATCCTCTTGCCAGATTTCATATGAGAAAAATCTAATAGTTCTTAAAAAAACTGTTTGGGTCAACATTCCCACACCTTGCATTTTAGGATCCTAGTATTAGGATTTGTGAAGAGAAAGATTTGTTGTTGACGGTACCAGATTTTTCTAAATCCAGGTCTCTCATTCTCTCTTCCTATCCCTGCTCAGTCGGTAACAACAGATACATCAGATTTTGCATAGGGAGTTGTATCAAAAAGTGTAAACATACAGGGTCTTTGGAACAAAACCGACAGGCCAAAGCACATAAATCTGAAAGAGATGTTAACTGTGATGCCTGCTATAGAATCTCTTAATCATTTGCAGTCCCCAGGGTCTTTGTAGGTGATTACAAACAACAACACAATGATGTGGTACTTAAACAAACTGGGGAGCACCACTTCTTACCCTCTGTGCAGGTTGGTTGTCGTAGCTTGGGAGATTGCAATGCAGCATGGTCTTATTTTCCCAGTGTCCTACATTCTGTCAGAGCAAAAAGTAGTGACAGACAAGCTGACCAGGACTAGGACAAACCTTCATAAATGGAAATTGAATGGGGGAGGTCTTCCAGGATTAGATCCATTTGTGGGGGATACCTATAACAGATCTAGTTACCTCCTTTCAAAGAAGACAGCTAAATGAATTCTGTTTCAGAACTCCTTGCAGGCAGGACTGGAAAACAGATGTGTTCCTGTTTGCATTTCCCCACTTTCCACTGATATCCAGGGTCATTCGGAAGAATCAGAAGGACTCTACAAAGATTATGTTGGTTATTCCCTTTTGGACCAGGCAACAGTGGTTTTCTTGTCATATAGAATTGGTCAAGGGCAATTTCCACAAGCTTTCCTCACAGTCTGGATCTACTGACACAAGACAGAAGAATTGATACCCCAATCTGAAACAACAACAACTGACTGCCTGGATGATTCAGTTTTTACACCTTAGGCATCTTGTTTTGCAGGATGTGCAGCAGGTACTAAAGGAAGCAAGAAAGCCTGCTACTAGGAAATCTTAAGTTGTTAAATGGAGCCTAGTCGGACTAATCTGGTCAACAAAAAGATAGATAGATAGATAGATAGATAGATAGATAGATAGATAGATAGATAGATAGACAGATAGATTGATAGACAGACAGACAAATAAGTAAATAAATAAAAGATTTACTAGTTTGTGCCATACTAACAATTAGGATTCATTCAGTGTTTCCGTATCACTGCTCTTCAGTATTTGCATGAGGTACTCTCCCCTGGCCTTTCCTAGTCCTCTGTCAAAGTTCATCAGTCAGTCATTTCAGCATATCTACCCATGGATCCTCCCTTTTCTTCTCACTCTTTGGTCAAGCAGTTCTTGAAAGAGGTTTTGCATGCTAGAAAACCAAGGAAGGAGGTGGCACCTACTTGGAATCTTAACTTTGTGCAGGAAATGTTAACTCTGTCTCTCCTTGAACCAGCTCATCAGGCTGATTTGTGGTTCATGTTGTAGAAGATCTTCTTGCTTATTACTTTGACATCTGCAAGACATGTATCTGAGTTGCAAGATGTCATAGTGGGTGAACCCTATTTGGTTTTCCATAAAGACAGGGTTACAGTAAGAACAAATCTGTCATCCATGCCATATGTTGCTTCAGTCAAGCCATCAGTCTTCCTGTTTTCTATCCTTAATCTAAAAATCCAGGAAAAAAGGATTCTTCACACTCTGGATGTGCACATGCAACTCAGATATTATCTTGACAGAACCCAGTCCATTAGGAAAGCTGAACAGCTTTTTTTCTCATATGATGGGACAAAGAGTGGGCAACCCATCCCAGAAAATACTATTTTCATATGGCTGTCCCCTTGTTATTGCTTTTTTCCCCTCCATGGTAAATAACTTCCAGGTAGGGTCAAGACACACTACTAGAGCCTTGTCTTCTTCAATAACATACTAAAAAGGGATGGACTCTAGAACATTCTACAGGCAGCTTTGGTTCTCTGTGCATACTTTACAATACAAAAAATAATCATTGTGGGTAAACAAGTGGTAAACAAAGGAACAAATGAAGAGCAAAAACCACTTGAAGGTGCTGTCCTGTAACCCAAAGAAAGACAGGATGTCCAAGTAAAAAGTGCTTTAATGCACAGCCACAACAACAACAAATACAAAATGTAGGATAAGTGCTTTTGTCTCCATCAATTGCAGACTTTATCAAATCTAGTAGTGCTTTCCACCTCTACAATTAAATAGTCAGTACAATTAACTCATTGAAAACTTTTTAAAGGCATCATGACACTCAAAATACTTAATAAAAATGATACATACATCCTTTCATTATTTAGCAGCCTTCTCTATTAAAATTGGTTTCAAAGACAAGTAGTCATTTAAGCCAGGTGGGTACCAGGCATTTAAACGAAGCTGCCATTTAAGCTCGCTTTTTTGAATAATATTAGCCCAATTACCCCCCCTGGCATTATTCAAAACCACTTCTAATATGCCAAACTTGTAGCCAGAAAATGACACACATGTAAGGGAATGTCTGTAAAGGGCATTATTAGTGTTTTGAGTGTTAATTGCATATAAATGTTCTTACACCCTCTTCTTGAGAGCCCTTTCCATCTTACCCATGTAGTGTGCTTTACAACCAGTACAAACACACAAATACACCAACCCTGTAGTATTGCAATTGCCCCCCACTAGTCTAACCTTGTGAACTGAGTCCCCCAAAATGATCTCTCGTGTGTTCAATACGTAAGAACAGTAATTACGCCCACCACACGGTTTAGTACCTTTATCATTCCCCCTAATAGTTGGGTGTTCTAACAAAAATTTTATGTTGTTGCCCACTCTACAAAGATTATGTTGGTTATTCCCTTTTGGACCAGGCAACAGTGGTTTTCTTGTCATATAGAATTGGTCAAGGGCAATTTCCACAAGCTTTCCTCACAGTCTGGATCTACTGACACAAGACAGAAGAATTGATACCCCAATCTGAAACAACAACAACTGACTGCCTGGATGATTCAGTTTTTACACCTTAGGCATCTTGTTTTGCAGGATGTGCAGCAGGTACTAAAGGAAGCAAGAAAGCCTGCTACTAGGAAATCTTAAGTTGTTAAATGGAGCCTAGTCGGACTAATCTGGTCAACAAACAGATAGATAGATAGATAGATAGATAGATAGATAGATAGATAGATAGATAGACAGATAGATTGATAGACAGACAGACAAATAAGTACATAAATAAAAGATTTACTAGTTTGTGCCATACTAACAATTAGGATTCATTCAGTGTTTCCGTATCACTCCTCTTCAGTATTTGCATGAGGTACTCTCCCCTGGCCTTTCCTAGTCCTCTGTCAAAGTTCATCAGTCAGTCATTTCAGCATATCTACCCATGGATCCTCCCTTTTCTTCTCACTCTTTGGTCAAGCAGTTCTTGAAAGAGGTTTTGCATGTTAGAAAACCAAGGAAGCAGGTGGCACCTACTTAGAATCTTAACTTTGTGCAGGAAATGTTAACTCTGTCTCTCCTTGAACCAGCTCCTCAGGCTGATTTGTGGTTCATGTTGTAGAAGATCTTCTTACTTATTACTTTGACATCTGCAAGACATGTATCTGAGTTGCAAGGTATCATGGTGGGTGAACCCTATTTGGTTTTCCATAAAGACAGCGTTACCGTCAGAACAAATCTGTCATCCATGCCATATGTTGCTTCAGTCAAGCCATCAGTCTTTCTGTTTTCTATCCTTAATCTAAAAATCCAGGAAAAAGGATTCTTCACAATCTGGATGTGCACATGCAACTCAGATATTATCCTGACAGAACCAAGTCCTTTAGGAAAGCTGAACAGCTGTTTTTCTTGAATAATGGGACAAAGAGTGGGCAACCCATCCCAGAAAAGACTATTTTCATATGGCTATTCCCTTGTTATTGCTTTTTTCCCCTCCATGGTAAATAACTTCCAGGTAGGGTCAAGACACACTACTAGAGCCTTGTCTTCTTCAATAACATACTAAAAAGGGATGGACTCTAGAACATTCTACAGGCAGCTTCGGTTCTGTGTGCATACTTTACAATACACTACAAACTGAATTCCTCTTTTAGGTTCAGAACATGTTTTCTTAGGAACATTCTCCAGGGGCTCTTGGATCCTAATCCTTCAGCCTCCCAGGTTGGATAAGCTATGGTGTTCTACCCCTATAGCTGAAGCTATTGCAGCAGTGATTTATTATGAACATAGTACAGTTGTGTAAGTTGCACTTACCGTAACAGTAGATTTTCAATTAAATCACTGCTGTAGTAGCCATATACCCACCTCTACATCCTACTTTTTTCTTTGTATTGTTATGTTTTTAGATAAAGTTACGTGTTTCCAACTTTTTGTCATGAAAGTAGGCTCTCTCCTTTTGGGAGCAAGAACAACCTGAAAGATTTTGGTCCCTTGGCTGCTGTTTTCTTCCTTTGAAGCTTGAGCCACAGTAGCCTGGGTACATGTTTGAGGAAGCAAAGACTTTAAAAGACTGGTTGGCTGTTACATCCTTGGCAAGATATGAGACATATAGCTAAGGCTACTGCAGCAGTGATGTCATTGAGCATCACTGCTGCAGCAGTGATGTCATTGAGCATCTACTGTTATGGGAAGTGCAACTTACACAGCTGTACCTTCCCCATCACTGTTACAAGGGTCAACTGGGAAGGGGCTGTTATTTAGACAGCCATTAGGGGTGGTTTGAGAGTTTTATCCCATCTTTAACTGTACATATTTCCTGCAGCCACCTAGCCTGTGGAGCCAAAGACGGATGCAGTGGACTGTCCCCAGTGCTTGTCTTCACTTCTGCAAGGGACTTTGCCAGCAAACAACCACATCCCCTCTCCTCAAGAAAGAAAGGTGGTTTCCCATGGACTCCAGCAGGCCAAGCCTCTTCACTCCTGTCCCTCCCTGCCAGGCTCCTCCAGTACTGGTGCCACTAACCAAATCCTAGTTGTGTGGGTCATAGTTAGTACTCCCTTCCACTGTACCATGGAGCCAGGCTTTAAGTCTTACTTACTTTTTAACCAGGGTAGCAGATTGATCCATGTGGACACATTTCAGTCCCTGCCTGGGAAAAAACAACTCTTAAGAACATATATATGCATGTACTGTAAAAGGTACTCTATCTATCAATATCTATATCTATGTATATATTTATATCTATATCATCTCTCTGTGTCTGTTTACCTATATAAACAAACCACCAGACCAGTGTAAGAGTGTATAAACAAATATTCCAACAAAACCTCTCTACAAGGCTCATAGAACTATACTTTTAGCACTTTTGCCCTTCAAAAGAAAATACTTCATTAGAAATCATATGAAGCCTTTTTGTTAAAAGGACAAAAGCACTAATATACATACTAAACTTCACATAGCAGTAGTGGTAGAGACAATAAATGTGTAGTATGGTAAAGTAAACCAGACTGTACAGATTGGACTGATAAAGCTGACTAATAAATCTGCAAATATAATACTGTTGCCAGTATATAAAATATATACATACTGAGTATAATTTCCACAGAGGTTTGGAGGTGCTAGTAGTATAAAGTTAGCAAGACACTACTGCTGTGAATATTTATGTAATGGCTAAATGTGTAAAGCAAAAGCATTTGATTAACTTTGCAGGTGTTTAGCTAACTTTAATCTAAATTCTTTGTCAATGTAGATGATTCTGTGGTTGTTGGGAAGGGTGTCCCAAAGCTGGAGACCAAGTATGGAACTGGATTGTGCTGTGTACGTCACATTACTGTTAGGTTTTAGTAGAACTCTGGTGTTATAGTCATAAGATCATAGTAGAGAGCTTATCTAAACAATACTATCTTGGTTTGTGATTTACTGTGGAGTTCACTGGTAAAAGTTTTATTTGAATTTATATTTTATTTTTTACCACTGTTTTTCACTGTTTGTAGGAAGGAATAGCATGTAGACAAGAGGACTTACTTTGATTTATATTTTGTTGTTTTACCATTAATTTTCACTGTTGGTTGTTAGAAAGGGATAGGTTTTAGACAGTCAAGCTCTGTCTATCTCAAGGGGCTAGTCAGCTATAAATTCACTCAGACCACAGAGAGGACAATCCAGAGCTTATCTAAACAATCCTATCTTAGTTTGTGATTAATTGATCTTTACTGTTAAAAAGAAGTGCAATTGTGAGTGATAGTACAACGTAAAGAAATTACAGCATGTGAAGTTGTTAAATCTCGCCGTTTATTCTCACTGATAGGTTCGGAGCCGATCCTCGGCTCCAACATGGCCGATAGCAAAGCTCATGGTTTGCCAGTAGCTCGAGACCAAGCCCCTTATCCCACAATGCACTGCTGGAATTACCTCAGATCTAGTTTGCTGTGGCAAGAGAGATCTCAGTGATCCAGCTAGCTCAGACCATTTGTGGGAAAAATAACAGCAAGTTTATAAAAAAAACTTTACTTTTTGTTACTAAAATAGTTGTGTTTTAATATCAGGTTGTTTATTAATATAATCTATAGTTTATGTAGTTTTAAACAGTTTAAATAGTGCCCTGTTGGCTTCTTGGTTTGTGTGAGCCTTTAGCCCTTTTTACTCTTATTAGTCCTTTTAATAGTCAGGGTTCTTCTCTGTCAGCCCTATATTGTAATCTGTAATTATATTGTTATACTTAGTGCCCGGTTTGGGCTTAGTAGTTTCCGGTTCTTTATAAGTGAGTAAGGACTTTTCTATCTTACTCTTTCAGTTTACTGTTTGTTACTAACTATGTCAGATGAAAAGGTGAAATCCCATCCAAAATCGGGATTCAAAAAATGCCCAGATTGTGGGCAGAAAATGTCCATCACTGACGGACACATTCAATGTGTCTACTGTCTGGGAACTAAATACCTCCAAGACACTTGCAGCATTTGCCATTCCTTTTCTTCAAGAGTCCTCTTGGAGAGAAGTAGGAAGCTAATAGACAGGGGATTGCAACAGCAATCCTTTTCTGAGGTTTTGAATAGCCATGAGGGTACTAGCTCGTCCTCCAAATCCTCAAAATCCAGATCTTCAGACAAAGTGACAAAAAAGGCAAAAATTTCAGAAGGAGGGTCATCGGTTCCACAGACCTCAGAACTGAGTGCACCTTTGATTCGGAGCCAGCTCTCAGTTTTGGAGCCGGTCTCTGAAGTTCCTTCTTCCCCTCTGCTCCAGTCAGCACCTTCGGTGCATTCAGCTAAGTCCTCAGTCAGCCTTTCAGATTTGGACATGGATTGGCTAGTGCAGAAGCGTTTACAGGCACCAGGACTTGCCAAATTGTTGTCGGCCCCGACCAGCTCGTCGGTGCCGAAGGCCATGGAACTGGATTTGTCTACTCCTCCTCCTAGACGTACTGGTCTCTCGGAGCCGAAGAAAACTGAACCGATGGTTGTCAAAACCTTGGAGCTGATACCCACACCAGTGTTATCGGCTCCATCTACTTGGATGTTCTCAGCGCCGACCGAGGACTCTAGGAGCCGACGCTCTCCCATCAGGTCCGGGGAGGATAGTCGAACCGATTTGTTGGTGCCGACTCTTCCTCTCGGGGCTTCGGCTCGGATGAGCTCAGCTCCTACCTCGGGCTCAGAGCCCAGGGTTTCGATGCGGGAGGATCGGACGGTACTCTCGGGTCCATTCACTCCTTCTTGTCGGAGCCATGATGCCTTTGATTCTGTGAGTAGAGTTTTGTCTCCAAAGACAACATCAGCATCGGTTCAGCCTTCCCTCTCCCCTCAAGCTCCTGTGTTTGCTTCTTCATCTACCGGTCCCTCTAAGCATAGAGACCCTGAGCCTCAAGTACCCCCACAGGGCATCCCCTACTCTTCTGAGACCTCCCCAGATCCCCCCACTGAGGAGGTGCCCAGGAAGAGACTACGCAAGAGGAGGCACTTAGACTCCCCACAGGAGTCTTTGACATCTGACATGGACTTAAATGAGTCAGAAGGGTCCCCTTGATCCCCCTCTGAGGATATCTCCTTTGCAGAGATACTAGAGATCCTTAGTCAGAGGGGTGATTGGCAGTCCAAGACCCCTACTGAGGATGAGTCCGTGCTCTTGAAGGCTTTTGGGTCTCAACCTTCCACTTCTTGGTTGTCTCCGCCTTACGATGAGCTCATGAAACTGATTTCTCGTAAGGAGTGGGAGTCACCGAAGGCCATGGAACCTATTCCTCGTAAGCCCAATAAATTCATGTCTGCCCCAGTGGACAAGCCATTTTTGAGAAAGGGAGTGCCTGTTGATGCCATGGTGGTAGCTGCAGCAACCAAAAAGGAAGTATCTGAGACATCCACCTCTATCCATCCCCCTAACAGAGATTCTAGGGTCATGGATAGATATGGGAAGCACATGTTTAGTTCAGCAACTTTTTCTCTGCGATCACTGAACTACTTAACCCACTTTACGAGACTACAGAGAGATCTCCTGAAAGAGCTAGGAGATACTCTCCAGGGTACAGTAGCTGCAGGGGTGGCCGACAAAGTCAACTCCCAGCTCGCTACCCTAAACTCAGTGGTAAACTCGTCCATGCGTCTCATATCCTATGCAGCGGATGGTTCGAATAGAGCCGCTAGTTCGGGCATTGCTCTTCAAAGACAAGCCTGGATGCATCTCTGTTCCTTTGCAGAACCCTTTAAGTCTTCCTTTATTAATACCCCATTCGATGTCTCATCACTGTTTGGGCCCAAAGTAAAGGAAACTTTAACCAGGTGTGAGCAGGAAAGCAAGACCTTATCTGTCGTTGGAGTCCATTTTTTGACCCCTACTCAGCCGTACCCCAAGGGCAGTAGGGGAGGGAAAATGTGGTTCCGAAAAGCACAGGGAGCCTTTCAGGACACACGTGGAGAAACCCCCTCTAGAGGCAGAGGAGGGGGTTATAATGGAAGACACAGCCCCCACGGCAGAGGGGTCCACAGCAACATGGTGACAGGGGTTAGTCCTCCGGTCAACCATACCAGCGCCCCTGAAAGGGGGCCCAACTGTTCGGCTCTGGAGGCAGTCGGGGTCGCTTGTCTTTGTACCCAGAAGCCTGGCTAAACATAACATCAGATACTTGGGTACAAAGCATCATTTCCAGAGGATATTTCATACTGTTCTCTTCCCCTCCCATTCCTGTAAAGAGAATCCCAGATGTTCCACCCAGTCTCAGGGAACAAGCAATCATAGAGATCCACAGATTGCTAGAAAAAAGAGTCATCCAACCAGTCCCAGCAGACCAAGTTGGATTCGGAACTTACTCAAGATTCTTTTTGGTACCAAAGAAAACAGGGGACTGGAGACCTATCTAGGACCTCAGCAAACTCAACCAGTTCGTAAAGAAAGAGAAGTTCCGAATGGTCACGCTTCAGTACATTCTTCCCTTCCTAGGGAAAGGCGATTGGATGTGCTCCATAGATCTCAAGGATGTGTACTATCACATAAATATGAACAGGCACTCCAGAGATCATCTGCGCTTCCGGCTGGGAGCCAATCATTACCAGTTTCGAGCCCTGCCCTTTGGTTTCACTACAGCCCCCAGAGTGTTCACCAAATGCATGGCAGTGGTCGCTGAGACGTCTAGGATTCCAGGTGTTTCCATACCTAGACGATTGGCTCCACACCACTGCCACCAGGCATCAATTGACTCAGGCAACACAATACACTATGACACTCTGCCATCAATTAGGCATTACAATCAACTTCAAAAAGTCTGCCTTATCGCCATCGCAGCATACCGTTTTTATAGGATACCTCAACTACCACTGTATGTCTCCCTGTCGAAAGAGTCTCTCTTCTCCACCAAAACATCAGCTCACTGGTGTCAAAGAACAAAGCTACAGCAGCAGAGGTATTGAAGGTCCTAGGTCTGATGGTGGCAGCAATCCTGGCTATACCACTCGCAAGGATGCATGTGCGAATTCTTCAATGGCTCCTCTTCGCTCAGTGGTCTTACCAGAAACTACCAATGCACCACATGATTCTCATCACGGATTCTTTCAGGAGAGACCTTTGGTGGTGGTTGACGTCTCTTCATGTCACGATGGAAAGACCCTTTATTCTTCCCCCCCAGTAGCCACTGTGACCACGGACGCTTCCCTGATAGGGTGGGGGGGGGGGCATTTTCAGGGAAAGACTGCCCAAGGCACATGGACAGATCAAGAATCACATCTGCACATCAATATTCTAGAGTTGAGAGCGGTGCTTCTGGCGTTGCAGTACTTTCAGGACTCTCTCCCTCTAGGAACTATTGCAATTCAGATGGACAACATGTCAGTAGTCTGGTACTTGAACAAGCAAGGCAGAACCAAGTCTTACCCCCTTTGTCGAGAAGCCCTCAGGATCTGCAATGGGCTGTGTCATCCCAGCATTTTCTATTAGCAATGCACATCCCGGGGAAATCCAACGTGATAGAGGACAAGCTAAGCAGGGCGATATTGCTCCCTCACGAGTGGTCTCTCAAACTACAGGTTGCGGAGTTAATTTTCCACAAATGGGGCCAGCCTTGCTGCAACCTTTTTGCCAGTCACATCAATTCAAAATGCAGAAGCTACTTTGCCCTAATACCACCTGCCGGTCATCCCCCGAGAGATGCACTTTTACACGATTGGCCCCCGGGTCTCCTTTATGCATTTCCACCCTTCCCATTAATACCCAGATTTTTACAGAAAGCAAAATCACTGGGAAGGACTGTTATACTCATAGCCCCCTACTGGCCTCGACAGATTTGGTTTCCATTTCTCCATCATCATCTGTTGGAAGATCCATGGATCCTGGACCCAGTTCCGGACCTTCTGACACACCCGTCAGGGGACCTTCATCCTTCACTGCAGTCCCTGAAACTGACTGCTTGGATAATCCACTTCCCCTAATTGCCAGGCTTCATTCAATTTCAGAAGATACAAGACAAATTCTCTTGACTTCTCACAAGCCATCTACCAGGAAATTATACGGCAGTAAATGGAAAAGGTTCTCAATTTGGGCCAACACACAGAACATTGACCCTTTCCGAGCTCTGCTATCTTCTATTTTAGAATTTTTGACAAAAATTTTTAAGGAAGGGGCAGCTGCTGCTACAGTTCGAGTTCAGTTAGCTGCCATCTCAAATTTTCACCTTGGGTTTGGTGGCTCAAATGTTATGGGTCATAAATTATCTAAGACTTTTCTTAAAGGCATTCTTCATATGAGACCTTCGATCATAAATTCCCTATTCTCCCTGGAATTTAAACCTTATGCTGTCTCAAATTATTCTTCCTCCTTTTGAACCAGCATCTCCTTGTGATCTCAAAGTTTTATCCTGGAGAACAATATTTCTTGTGGCCATTACTTCTGTCCGCAGAGTGTCAGAACTTCAAGCATTATCTATCAGACCACTCTACATGATTTTCCATGCTGATAGAGTATCTCTCAGAACAAACCCCTAATTTTTACCTAAAGTCTGTTCTGAGTCAAATATCAATCAGGTCATTGAGCTGCCAGTCTTTTTTCCCAACCACTCTAGCAAATTGGAATACATGCTGCACAAACTTGATGTTCACAGAGAGCTCAGATTTTATCTTGACAGAACTAAGGATATTAGAAAATCAGACCAACTTTTTGTATCCTTTTCAGAAGCAAGAAAAGGCAATCCAGTGGCTAAAACCACCTTATGTAAATGGTTATCTGATTGTATATCGTTTGTTTATGAAAATGCGAACATGCCATTAACACACAAACCTAAGGCTCATTCTACCAGAGCCGTCTCTACGTCTTCTGCTTTTTAAGCTAAATTGCCCCTTGACAATATTTGCGCTGCAGCCACTTGGTTTAAGCCTCATACCTTTATCACGCATTACAAAGTAGATAAGGCTTCAAGGGACAGGTCTTCCTTTGGTTCCACGGTACTGAAAAACATACTCCCATGAGCCACCCAGGGTTGAGGGTGCTAGGGACGCTACCCATCAGTGAGAATAAACGGCGAGGTTTAACAACTTCACATAAAGAAGTTATGTACTTACCATAACGTTCCATGTGAGTTGTTTATCTCACCTTTATTCTCACGTCCCTCCCTCCTTCCCCCTCCTGTCTGACTGTTGACTTAGAGGCTAGTACTATCCTGGTTATTCAATATTTCTTCTTCCCCTTTGGGAAGTGTTCTTGGTAGAAATACATACAAGAGTATGTATATGTTTGTATATATTTATATATGTATATACTGTTACTCGCAGCAAACAAGATCTGAGGTAATTCCAGCAGTGCATTGTGGGATACGGGGCTTGGTCTCGAGCTACTGGCAAACCTTGAGTTTTGCTATTGGTCGCGTCGGAGCCGAGGATCGGCTCTGAACCCATCAGTGAGAATAAAGGCGAGATAAACAACTCGCATGGAACGTTATGGTAAGTACATAACTTCTTTTTTTGTCTGACTTTCAGAACTTGTATTGTCAGAAAAACAACTTTACTGCACTTACTTTGGTATTTAGTTGTATGTTGTTTGTGTGGTTTTACAGAAGTTGATTTAAGTTCCTTTTGAATTCTGTGGTTACTGATTTTGTTTATTATTTTCTTTTATAATTTTTTGTTTGAAGCTGAATATGGATTCCTTAAATGAGTATGTCATTAATGATTTACTAAAGCACAAATGTCTTGTACAGTGTAATAAATGCTATGCACACCTAAAGGTAATACCTGATAATGCAGGTGATCTGTGCTCCTCATGTCAAATGTTGGATGATTTGCTTACCATTATTAGAAGTAAATCTAGACTTATTCATAATGATTGCACTTGTGCAATTGGCATGGTTTGGATAACTGTTGTTACATATATTAATGACTGGACTGGTGAGATAAATAATGTTAGGCAAAGAGCAAACAGAACACATTTAGGAAAAGATATGTCTATTGTCTGTAAAGATCATTCAACCCTTATGAAACAAGATGATGCTCCTGACAACTTTGGAATTCTGGATACAAATATTCAACAGTCTGAGAATTCAGAGTGTTTAGAAGGAAACAAAAAAGAAAGAAAGGAAGAAGTTCACAACAAATAACAAGGAAGAAAAAGAAACTGATAAATGTCTGTAAATTAAAGAGAATACATACTAGAAAGGACACTACTTTGTTATGTAATATATAGATTACAGGGAGTGATAACATTTTTCTATCAGAAAACCTTCAGTCTACAAATGAAGACATAATTTTTCCAAAAGTGAAGGAAGAAAAAAAGAGGCAAGGGGCAGGTGAAAAGGAAGAAATCAAACTTGAACATGGAAGGAGTGAAGAATATTACTGTAAGAAAAAAGATGAGAAAGACAGATGCTGACTACATGGCTCAAGCTTTGGATTTACAAAGCCAGCTGAGTGAGAATTGTATGCTTGCAAATTTAATACACAATGAATATAGTGGGATTAATAAGACTAATGGTGATGAAGATCATTCCTTTGTAACAACTGATAGGGCAAATATTACTGAATTAGAAGATGAAGATTCTTCAGATCTGGTCAGAAAAGATATTCTTGTAATTGGAGATTCAGTTATTAGAGGAATTTAAAATTTGCAGAGAATATAATGAACATTAAATAGTGTTATGACTGTCAGGAACAAAAATAAAAGATGCGAGGCAAGCCCTGGAACGCCTTAATGTAAGGAATTACGTATCTGTTTAAGTCGGTAAAAATGATCTCATCCACAAGGACTCTGACCGTTAGTAGGGAACTTACAGCCCTCTTAGATAGTATAGCTTCTACTGGTGTTAGCATGTATTTTTTCACAAATCACATATGGTCACCTTGAATGAAAAGATTTTTCGGGGTGTAAACACCTACATGGAAAAAATGTCTCGTTTTAAAAAATGGTGTGTAGAGCATCCAAGCCTAGTTTTGGGCACACATGTTCAGACAGGATGGTGTGCATTTGTCAAGATCAGGAAAGAGAAATTTGCAGCAAATATTTTGCAATTTTTGACAAACTCTAGGAAGGATTTTTGCCAGGTCGAAAATTTAACAGTTCACAGATAACAACATTTGATGCATCTCTGATGGTTGTTAATGCTAGGAGCATTAATAATAATGTTGTTTATTGGAAAATTTGCTACATTCCCACAAGATTGATGTTGTTATTGTTTGTGAAACATGGTTAAAAACAATTACTGGAAACCAGTTCTGTCAGGGTGTAAATGTTTTTACTGTAACAGACATTCTAACAAAAAATCAGGTGGCAGTGTTATGACAGGGATTAAAGATCGCTATGAGGCCTGTGATTATTACATGTTCAATGATAACACCAATACTATAGATTGTGTAACTGTGACAATAAAGACAACCCTGGAACATATAACTATTGGAGTCTAGAACATCAAAGTCAAGTGCTGATGACCTAGAGGAATTCATATATTTCTTGCAAGAAGCACAAGAGGGAAGAATATTGGTTGCGGACTTAAATTTACCAGAAACAGACTGGAATAATATTGATTCAAAAACATTTGTAAGGAAATTATTCACAACGTATGTTCAGGAACAACAATTGCTTCAGATTGTAAAAAAAAAAAAGTCAAGTTTTACCATCGTAGATGTGCAGTGTTCTTGGGGTTATAAAGGTTAATTTCTTGCTAGATAATTCTTCCAAACTGAAATCTAAACCAATGCACAGAAGATTAATTACAAATTATATGCAAGCAAATCAGTCACTTTGTAAAACTAACTGGAGGGATGTTTTCAGTGGAAAAACTGTAGATGGAATGTGGAAAGTTTTGAAAGAGAAATTTCTTGAATGCAAAAAGTCAAAAAATGTTTAACATCAGGATCTAGGCTTTCAATGTCAGGGGGATACATTTCCATAAGAAGAAGATACTTGATTAAGGTGAGAGACAAAAAAAAACATAAGAAATGGAAGAGAGGTTGAACTACAACTTTGGAAACTGAAATAAACAAGCTGGACAAACAAATTAAGCATAGTGTGAGACAAGATAAAGAAAAATGTGAACAACATTTATATAAAGGTGTTGAGCATAATAGTAAACCTTTTGATAGATACATAATATGTGGAAGGAGTAAAGATGCACAAATTGATATACTGTGTGTAGATTCTAAAATTTATTCTCAGACACAACATATTATAGATATATTTACAAAATTTTATGCAAAACAGTTTGGCTCCACAAAAGGGTGGTAAGTTGTCCTGGTGACATCCAGGTAACCGCAGATACTGGAATCAAATTAGATTATATTGAAAAAGAACTGTGAAAATCGGGTCTAAACAAAGCACAGGGAGGAGAGGGAATTAATAATAATGACCTGAGAACTCTTCAACAAGAAGTTACAGTACCATTATATTTATTGTTTACTAGGTTATATAAATATTGGGGGACTCCTCATGATTGGAGACATGCATTTATTAAACCTGTCTTTAAGTGAAAGGGGAGTAGGGCAATCCTAGAGTCATATAGACCCTTAAGTCTACTTTCATGTTGTTTAAAAATAATGAAGAAGGTAATATTGGATAAGTTATTGTCAGAACTGAAAACCCAACCAAGTAACACAAACTGAGAAATCACAAAGCAGGCTGGTGTTACAAGAAACAAGGATAACATTTATTCTTAAGCGCTTTCATCACAGATTACAGTTGACTTCTTCAGAAAAAACAGAGTGCCTCCATCCCACTCCTTAAATACTCATTACAAACACATTACAAACCAATTTATAAAAAACACCATAGGCAGTTAAAGGTACAGACTCCCTGTTTGCTCCACAATTGTACATGCAAGATAAAAGCAAACTAACTATAAACCATGATTCAACATGTACTTTAAACTTAGTATTTTGACAAAAAAATCATAAAGTGAACAATTGAATAAAAAATCAACAATTAGATGAAAAAATCAACAATTAGGTGAAAAAATCAACAATTAGGTAAAAAAATCAGCTTTTAACCTCAAAAACCTGGTTATTGAAACCATTTCATTCAACCCTGGAAAAATATTGGCATTGACCCTTAATTGCCATAACAGTTCTTTGTATTCAAGCGGGGAATCTATAGGACCTCCTCTCTCATCCACAGTCAGCTGTTCAAGAACTGTGAATTTAAAATTGTGACCTGGGTGGGTATTGACGTGCTTGGCCAGTGAATTTTTTAGATTAATTTTCCTAATGTCATATAAATGCTGATAAATACATGTACGAAAGGCATTTTTGGTCTTGCCTATATAAAAACAGGCACACTTCTGACAAATACCAACATATATGACATTCTTACTGCTACAGTTGTACTAATACTGAAATTTCACCCATCCATATCCGTTAAGAAAAACACTGTCACCTTCCAAAATATACTTGCAGTGAGTACACTGCTTGCATTTGGACATTCTCCCTAATGCTCCAGCCGTATTGACACCTTTCCTCCTCTCTAAGATATTTTTAACACTGGTGTCCTTTCTGTACACTACCACAGGGGCTTCCCCTACTGTCTCTCTTATGGCATTGTCGCCTGCCAAAATAAAGCAGTACTTGAAGACAATGTCCCGAATCAGTGGAAACTGAGGGGTGTAAGTTAATATAAAACCATGGTGAAAATGACCAGAAGATGAATCCCTGCTCTCCAAAGGAGCACACAATCTGGTGATGTCAATCCCTAGTAAGGGGGAAAAATGTCCGTCAAGTCTCTTCCTAGTCACTTCATCAAGAAGAGGTAACACAAATTGCTCAGGATAACCTCTTTGTACCAACATATTCAATAAAACTTCCCTTTCTGCATAAAAATCATCGATCCTGCTAGTCATGCGAGCCAACTTCACTCCCTGCTTCTTAACCAGGGAGCATTTCTGATGTACAGGATGCCTGCTCTCATAATGAAGAAAGGAGTTTGAATATGTTGGTTTTCGATATATGGTAGAATAAAATTGTGCAGAGGTATAATCCTTGCTAATCCTGATATCCAGGTAACTGATGGAATCAACATGAGTTTCCATAGTGAATTCCAGAAATGTAGTGCTAGAATTGAGGAACAAAAAAAATTCATCCAACTGGTCATGGTTACCTTTTCATAAAATCAGGATGTCATCAAGGTAACGTCCATAAAACTTATACCATGACATCCCTATAGATGGAAAAACTATGGAAAGTTTCCACTGAGTCAGGACTATGTTCGCAAAAACTGGGGCACAGGCTGCACCCATAGCCACACCTGTACTTTGTTTGAACAATTGACCCTCATAGATTACAAAACTATTCTCCAAAACAAGTTCCATCAAAGTTCATAGAGTCAAAATTTTGGTATATGAAAAATTGGTATGCTGACATAAAAAATCATAAAGCATATCCACTTTCTGTGTGAGGTATTACATTAAATAAATCCTTCACGTCTATAGTGGAAAAAAATAATGTCATTGCCAAAGTATTCCTGTTTTATTTTTTTGAGACAATCCCAGGAGTCCCTGATGATATGTGAAAAAGAACTTAAACAGTTCTCTAACTGTATGTCTAAGAACTTAGCTGTTGGGAGAGTCTTAGATCCTTTTGCATCCACAATTGGTCTTAAGGGTGGGTGCGATATATTCTTGTGGATCTTAGGGATCCCAAAAATAGTGGGAATCCTCAGGTGCTTTTGCGTACAGTAGTTGAATTCTACTTCTGAAATTTGGTTGTTCAAAAGTAAATCCATGAGGACCATATGCTCAAATTGTAAATTTTGAAGTCATGATGGTCATTTTCAATGATTTCCACTAAGCCATTTGTGCTATCAGGTGACAAACTAGTATTCAGTGCCATTTCTCCCGTCTCCCCCTCCCTCTCCCATCCCCTTGTTCATAGGTTCATAGGTAGGTACTAGGCTATCTGCCCAAGGTCATTTATAAGCCTAGCCAGAGTGTGTCAGCTTTTGCTGCCCCATTGATTAATTAACTGAGCCTCTGTCAAGCAGAGCCAATGCAATGATCCCAGGGGTATACTTTCTGTCACCCATCCACTCGTCAAGGCTTCTCTTGAAGAGTGTTAGTGAGGGGCTCTGGCTAATGTAGTTAGGAATTTTGTTCCAAAGCATGGGGAGTCTCTGTGACAGGAATCTATCCATCCAGTATGTTCTATTTATTGTTGCGGTGAGGTTTAGCTCACTAGAGCATGTGGCTCGCAGTGACTTGGATTTCTTTAGGTGGAGCATGTCCATCAATTCTGAGTTGGACATGGCTTTGTAAGTCAGGCAGAGATCACCTCTGAGTAAGCGATATGCCACTGAGTACAGCCGGAGTTTTTTCAGTCAGGCTGCACAGGACATATGTTTGAGGCCAGTAATCCTCTTGGTGAGGTGCTTTTGTGGTCTTTCAAGCTGTTGGAAGTGTCTTGTGAGGTACATCCCAAATGGGGCATTGTACTCTATGATGGGTCTGATGAGTGACGAGTAGAGGGGCAATATAACCTCTTTATTTCTAGATGCAAACCCCTTAGTAATTAGATGGGCCACATAGAAAGATTTCCTAACTACTTTGGCAATATGATTGTCAAAGGAGAGATTACTATCTACCTGGGTCCCCAGATCTCTAATTACCTCTTCTGTATTAAGGGGGCTTCTGCTATGTGGTAATTCGTGGGTGTTTTGTTTTGCCCAAATGGGATGACTATGCATTTTTTGGCATTTAGCTTGAAGCCATGACTTTGACACCAGGTCTTTTTGGAGGATGTCCGTGTCAGCCAGAGAGTCAATTATGGCTCCCAGTTTGCAGTCATCGGCGAACTTGGTTAGCCATAGTCCTCCTGTGTTTGCCTGTACTTCTGAGAAATATATGCCGAACAGTAGGGGTCCCAGAACCGAGCCTTGCGGGACACCACTTGTGACTGGTTTAGAGTCAGACCTGGAGCCCACTATTCTTATTGTGTGAGTTCTGCCTGTAAGCCAGTTGGCAACCCATCTTGTGACATAGTGGTTTATGTTCAGGCTGGTGAGTTTTTCTATAATACCCGAGTGAGGAATGGTGTCGAATGCCTTGGCGAGATCAAGGTAGGCTGTGTGAACCACCTTTCCCTCGTCTATGGCCTTGGTAACTGTCTCGAAGAAGTCAGCCAGGTTTAGTAGGCATGATCTGCCCTTAACAAAGCCGAACTGGGTCGGGTCAAGTGTTTGGAGGTTCCCAATGTCTTTGTTAATGAGTTGCATGATGATGCGCTCCATAGCCTTGCAGACCAGACTAGTCAGGCTTATGGGGCGATAGTTACCAGGGTCAGTTGTGGCTCCTCCTTTGTGGAGCAGAATAACCATTGCTGTGCGCCATTCTATGGACACGTAGCCTGTGGAGAGGCTGAGGTTGAACAGCATGTTTAGGTGGGGGGTTAGTTCGTTCTGTAGTTCGTGCAAGACGCAGCCTGGGACACCATCTGGCCCCATTGATGCTGTGTTTTTGGCATTTGAAAGGGCTGTTTTCACCTGTGCTTCTGTGATTTCCGGGAGACTACACTTTTCCCGTATTGTTGTGGGCCCTTTTGAAGGTGAGAGGGAGGTGAGTTTGCACTGAATCTATCTGCCAGTATCTTGGCAATATCAGTAGGTTCAGTATATTTTGTGCTATTTTGCACTATCTCAGAGCATATCTGCGAGTTGCCACTTAGATTTTTGACATAGCTAAAGAAGGCTTTGTGGTTATCTTTCAAGTCCTTGGCTATTTTTCTTTCAAAGTTAGTCTTGGATGATTTTATGAGGGACCTTAGTTTCTTACTGATACTGATCAGGGATGTATTTCCTTCTTGGGATTTGCTTTTTTTCTGAACTAGTTTCCTCCTTTTGTTGTATAACCTGTTTATGGCAGGGGTCCACCAGACTGATTTCCTTCTCTTAGGGGAGTGAGTCTTGGTTTTGCTAGGGATGGCACGATCCATGCATCCTTGTAGGTGCTCATAGAGTGCAATTGTAAAGGATTCTGCATCTTGGGCAGTGTTATCCTTTAGCGTGGGGGCTGTGAAACTTACCACCTCTGACTTAAGTAAGGTGAAGTTTGCTTTAGAAAAGATTTTCACTGTGGTTTCCTTGGTTGGGGGTGGTGGTGGGGTGTGGACATCCAGGGTTATTAGTTTATGGTCTGATCTAACCAGTGACGGGTTGACCTCCGGTACGGAGCACCTGTCATCCATGTTGGTGATGACCAGGTCCAATATGTTGTGGCCTCTGGTAGGGGAGTTTACCAGCTGATCCAGGGCATTTGAGTTGATAAATTCCAGGAAGCGCTGAGCCTGGGAGTTTGTACTCAAGTAGTTTTGCCAGTTAATGGTAGGGTAATTGAAATCTCCCAAGATCAGGGTGTTCGGTAGGACCTTCCTGTTTTCCAGTGTCTCTAGAAAGGTGGAGTGGTGGTCCTGGGTCATGGAGGGTGATCTGTAGCAGGCCACAATTTGCATTGCAGATTTGCCCGATGTTAGTTGCACATGGATGATCTCAGAGGTATCATGCTGCGCCACTAACCTGGAGGTGTGGGTATCCTTGATGAATATGGATACACCCTCTCCTTTTGTGTTTTGATCCGTGTTCTGTGGGCGAAATGTGTGGTATGAGTTGTAGCCCAGTAGTGCTGGAGTGCTCTCTGGAGCCTTGAACCAGGTTTCAGTTACTGTACAGATGTCGACGTTCTCCATACTTAGGAGTGCTTTGAGCGTATACATTTTGAGATTTAAACTCCTGGCGTTGAGTAGCATAACCCCCAGTTTTTTTACTTGTGCTGTTTACGGAGGTGGGTTTGAATTTTGAGCCTTGCCTAAAAAAGGCACTATGGGGGCAGCAAGAGCCTTGGCCAGTATTTGAAAGCCAAGGGGTGACAGGTGCAAGCCGTCTCTTGCGAAGGAACGTGGCTTGTCGAGCATGTCATCCCAGGCTGACAGACACTGGATCCCCTTTGAATGACACCAGAAGCTTAACCAATTGTTGAAATTGATAATTTTTTCTTTATACTGAGGTATCATTCTTGGTGAGGGCAGGATGCTACTCAGGGTCAGGGTCATACCCACCTGGGCTACATGATCAGAGAGCTCTTCCATGTCTCTTTTCATTTAGTCCAGGGAGGTACGGCTCAGGTCGTTCACACCAACATGAACAATGACAGAGTCATATTTGTACTTGTTCTGGAGTGACCTGAGTGCTTCTGTTATGTGGCGAATTCTGGCTCCCGACAGGCAGCTAACAGTAACCTTCTCCTTGTCCAGCCTAGTGAGTGGGGCGTTAGTGTGCCTGACTATTGAGTCACCTATTACTAGTGTGTTAGGTATGTTATTTCACCTTAAGGGCTGTGATTTTGTGTTTTATGTGTTGTCTGGTTTGCAACGGGAGGTGCAGGTTTTGTGGGTGTCTGCTTTGGAGCTCTCTGATGCTTTTGCAGGTTTTTATTTAGAGCCTCAGAGTATGATTTTGTGTATTCCCAGATTCACCAGCTGGACTGGAGAGTACACCTGAAGTTGCCCTTTGGTCATGCCTGAATAGTACGGTGAGCTGCTTAGTCACTTGGTTGGTGAGGGGTGGATAAAGAGCCTTGCCCTGCTGGGCAGTCAAGTGACAGGGTATATTAGTGCTTGCTATTAGGTCTGAGCAAGTGCTGGACTGTAGGATGCTTTTTGAGTGCTTAGGTTGAGAGTTAGACTAGTTTCAAGTGAAAAACTGAAGAGGAGACTTAATGGAGCTAGGAATAATTTAACCCTAGCTAACCGGTGCTGCCCGGCGCACAAAACCATGCAACGCGTTTTTTAAACTACTAACTTCTGAGCTGGAACCACTCCTCCAGGGACAGATGGCTGCTCAAAGTTCCCCTCTCTCACAGGTGAACAGAGAAACTTCCCTCTATCCAAGTAAGGTATGGGCAACTCAGAAACTTGTAACACAGCCCTGAATTCAGCACTTGCCTGAAAACCGGACTATACTAGCTTAGAAAGGCGGGAAACAAGAAATGTATTTATTTATTTTTTTGAAAAGACAAAGCAAAAACAGTCAAAAGTACACTTAAAACAGCTTTAAACGACTACAAGTGATCAGAAAAGGCTATCGCACTTTAGTGTGTAGCCTACAACAGTTAAACAATTTATTTAAACAAAAAACAACTTTTTAAAAGTGCAGGCAGTCAAATAAGTACAATATGTGAAATGTTGGTACTGTGGGGGATGAGAATATTGTTCGCCCTGGTATATCATGTTCGAAGGCCTCCTGAACTGGCGATTGTGCTGCCAAATTCTCTCTAACCTTCTCAGGGGTGGGCCTAAAGGGATGGGACCGGGGTTATTGTCATCTTGATACTCAGATTCAACCATACCCTCATCAATAAAAAACATCATTATTGTTGTTAGAGTTAGTGGTGCCATTGTTGACATGACCATTTACACTTAAGGGATAAGCTACACCACTTTCGTAATCTTTAGCATCCCTTAACAATTTCTTATTCTTCTTTTCTTTAATTTTGTCCATAATCTTATCAATATTTACAAAAATAGTATTGTATTCATTGTGCTTGTTAGAAAAATTAACATCATTCTTAATACTAACATCTAATTTGTTCACAACATCTTGTAAAACAAGACATTTTTTCTCATTGTCATTAACCAGCAATTGTAACAATGCTGTTTACCAGGAAATTGAATTTTAATGTGACTCTGGGTGACGGCAATCAGGTACACAATACTGCTGAGACATGTAGAAAAACCAGTGTAGCAAATCCCCCTTTATGTCCTTCAATTCAGCTGTTTCAAAGTATATGCTCGAATGACATCAGAGACCTCGCTAGGAAAAAAAACTTGCACCATACCACATAACCTTACTCAGAAGGAAACCTCCTTACTCAATAGGATATCAAACAACAAAACCATCCGGGTCATGAAACCGGACAAGGGAGGAGGATTAGTGGTTATGGACCAATAGAGATACTCTGACAGTATGTTAAGTCACTTATTGCGGGAAGGGTAGAGCAGGTTTCCCGGAATGAACTCAATATTGCATACAGTCATGTTGCTATGGTCCTCATGGATTTACTTTTGAACAACCAAATTTCAGAAGTAGAATTCAACTACTGTACGCAAAAGCACCCAAGGATTCCCACTATTTTCGGGATCCCTAAAATCCACAAGAATAACTCGCACCCACCCTTAGACCAATTGTGGATGCCAAAGGATCTAAGACTCACCCAATAGCTAAGTTCTTAGACATACAGTTAAAGAACTGTTTAAGTTCTTTTTCACATATCATCAGGGACTCCTGGGATTGTCTCAAAAAAATAAAACAGGAAGACCTTGGCAATGACATTATTTTTTCCACTACAGGCGTGAAGGATTTATTTAATGTAATACCTCACACAGAAGGAGTGGATATGTTTTATGATTTTTTATGTCAGCATACCAGTTTTTTACATACCAAAATTTTGACTCTAAGAACTTTGATGGAACTTGTTTTGAAGAATAGTTTTGTAATCTATGAGGGTCAATTGTGCAAACAGAGTACAGGTATGGCTATGGGTGCAGACTGTGCCCCAGTTTTTGCGAACATAGTCCTGACTCAGTGGGACTTTCCATAGTTTTTCCATGTACAGGGATATCATGGTGTAAGTTTTATGGACGTTACCTTGATGACATCCTGATTTTATGGAAAGGTAACCATGACCAGTTGGATTAATTTTTTTTTTGTTCCTCAATTCTAGCACTACATTTCTGGAATTCACTATGGAAACTCATGTCGATTCCATCAGTTACCTGGACATCTGGATTAGCAAGGATTATACCTCTGCACAATTTTATTCTACCATATATCGAAAACCAACCTATTCAAGCTCCCTTCTTCATTATGAGAGCGGGCGTCCTGTACATCAGACACGCTCCCTGGTTAAGGGGCAGGGAGTGAGGTTGGCTCACATGACTAGCAAGATCGATGATTTTTATGCAGAAAGGGAAGTCTTATTGAATATGTTGGTACAAAGAGGTTATCCTGAGCAATTTGTGTTACCTCTTCTTGATGAAGTGACTAGGAAGAGACTTGAGGGACATTTTTATCCCTTACTAGGGATTGACATCTCCAGATTGTGTGCTCCTTTGGAGAACAGGGATTCATCCTCTGGTCATTTTCACCATGGTTTTATATTAGCTTACACACCTCAGTTCCCACTGATTCGGGAAATTGTCTACAAGAACTGGTTTATTTTGGTAGGAGACAATGCCATAAGAGAGAGAGTAGGGGAAGCCCCTGTGGTAGTGTTCAGAAAGGACACCGGTGTTAAAAATATCTTAGAGAGGAGGAAAGGTGTCAATACGGCTGGAGCATTAGGGAGAATGTCCAAATGCAAGCAGTGCACTCATTGCAAGTATATTTTGGAAGGTGACAGTGTTTTTCTTAATGGATATGGATGGGTGAAATTTCGGTATAAGTACAACTGTAGCAGTAAGAATGTCATATATGCTGGTATTTGTCAGAAGTGTGCCTGTTTTTATATAGTCAAGACCAAAAATGCCTTTCGTACATGTATTTATCAGCATTTATATGACATTAGGAAAATGAACCTAAAAAATTCACTGGCCAAGCCCGTCAATGCCCACCCAGGTCACAATTTTAAATTCACAGTTCTTGAACAGCTGACTATGGATGAGAGAGGAGGTCCTATGGATTACTGGCTTGAATACAAAGAACTGTTATGGCAATTAAGTGTCAATGCCAATATTTTTCCAGGGTTGAATAAAATGGTTTCAATAACCAGCTTTTTGAGGTAAAAAGCTGATTTTTTTTATCTAATTGTTGATTTTTTCATCTAATTGTTGATTTTTTTATTCAATTGTTCTCTTTATGATTTTTTGTCAAAATACTAAGTTTAAAGTACATGTTGAATCATGTTTTATAGTTAGTTTGTTTTTATCTTGCATGTATAATTGTGGAGCAAACAGGGAGTCTGTACCTTTAAATGCCTATAGAGTTTTTTACAAATTGGTTTGTAATGTGTTTGTAATGAGTATTTAAGGAGTGGGGTGGAGGCACTCTGTTTTTTCTGAAGACGTCAACTGTAATCTTTGACGAAAGCGCTTAAGAATACATTTTATCCTTGTTTCTTGTAACACCAGCCTGCTTTGTGATTTCTCAGTTTATTGGTAGAACTGGATAGGTTGGGACATGAAACCATATATCAGCATGCATATGTTGAAAATAGATGTTACCACCTATAACATGATGTTCTATGCAAGCAGTAATGCTTGATGGGGTGTGTGTTTTGTGCAAATAACACCCACCCGGGGTGTTCTGAGGCCCGATGCTGTAGCCAGAGGGCCTTTACACTTCTGGAAAGGCATTATTTACAAAATAACACACACCCTGCAGGGTATTATTGCACTTAGAGAATGGGCTGTCTGTAAAATTGTTGTATTTTACTAAGTTATTTATATTTTTTTATTATTATATTTTTTTATATATTTTTGATGTAAAATAGCTCCTCCTGTTAATGTTTCAAAGTTGCTGTAGTATATGTAAATGGTGTTGGAGGAAGCATTTTACATCCAAAGTATATCATTTTTTTAAATATATAGATATTTGCTTTATTTTATGGTTTCTTATTGCCAAAATGTGTGGTTTCTTGCCAGTCATTGCAGATTGAAATCACTAAATAATGACTTACATTTGACTTTCAGACTTTATTTCCTTCAGAAAATTCATCTTAACACAAATCCTGTTGTTTAATTTATTTTGTGATTTTTATTAAGAACATTTAAAATCTGTTGCTATTTTTGAGCATTTATTCCCTCTTTATTTGAGGCTTTATCCAGATTTTTGAGCTAAAAGGGCGAGAGGTATGCAAACCTCTTATTTGCTGCTGTCACTGGTCCATCAATATCACTGTCTGTCCATCTGTATCTCACACACACCCACACACACACACACACACACACACACACACACACACACACACACACACACACACACACACACACACACACTTGCACTTCAGAAAATGCATGCTAACACAAGTCCTATTTTTCAAGCAAATTTGTGATATTTTTTAACAGGAATGTGTTCCTGTTTTGAGCCTTTGTCCCCCCTTTATTTTAGGCTTTATCCAAATAAGTAGATCTAAGAAATGAGAGGTATGTAAACCTCCTCAATGCTGCTGCTGCCAGTGCTTGATTGTTCTCACTGTTTACTCTCTTTCATAAACATACACCTTGCTTTCACTAAAGCATGAACGCAAGTACGCAAGTACGCATTCACACAAACACAGACAGAAACATAAATACACGCACACAAACAAAAACATACAAACACACACAATTTTTTCTGTTATATTTAGTTTTTACACTCACTAAATAGCAAAAGCTCTGCTTAGCGAGTGTAAAATAATGGCTCGATTGATCTCATTTTCACTCACATGCACACATGCACACATGCACGTGCACACACACACACACACACACACACACACACACACACACACACACACACACACACACACACACTTTTTTTTTTATTTTCTTTCTTTTTTTTTTTTTTATATATTTTACAGTAACTAAACAGCAGAAGCACTGTTTAGTGAGCCGATAATAATGGTGGCAGTTAGGTTTTTTCAGTTCCAGCTCCACGGCGGTTTGATATACTGCTCCGTGAATTGTCAGACTCATTTTTAGCAGGCATTACTTGTATGTTAAAACCCTGCTAGAGAATGTTCGTTCTCCAATCAGACATACCTGTGGAAGCGTGGAGGTGTTTAGGAGAAATGGCAGTGGAATTTTTAACCAGATTGTTTAATGAAATCTTGGAAAGTGAGAGGATGCCTGAGGAGTGGAGAAAAAGTGTTTTGGTACCGATTTTTAAGAATAAGGGTGATGTGCAGAGCTGTAGTAACTACAAAGGGATAAATCTGATCAGTCACAGCATGAAATTATGGGAAAGAGTAGTGGAAGCTAGGTTAAGAAGGGAGGTGATTATTAGTGATCAGCAGTATGGTTTCATGCCAGGAAAGAGCACTGCAGATGCGATGTTTGCTCTGAGAGTGTTGATGGAGAAGTACAGAGAAGGTCAGAAGGAGTTGCATTGTGTCTTTGCGGACTTAGAGAAAGCATATGACAGGGTGCCTAGAGAGGAGTTGTGGTATTGTATGAGGAAGTCGGGAGTGGCAGAGAAGTATGTAAGAGTGGTACAGGATATGTACAAGGGTAGTGTGACAGTGGTGAGATCTGCATTGGGAGTGACAGATGCGTTTAAGGTGGAGGTGGGTTTACATCAAGGATCAGCTCTGAGCCCTTTCTTATTTGCACTGGTGATGGACAGGTTGACAGACAAGATCAGACAGGAGCCGTGGACTATGATGTTTGCAGATGACATTGTGTTATGTAGTGAGAGTAGGGAACATGTTGAGGAGACCCTGGAGAGGTGGAGATATGCTCTAGAGAGAAGAGGAATGAAGGTTAGCTGGACTAAGACAGAATATATGTGTGTGAATGAAAGGGAGGATAGAGGAATGGTGAGGATGGGTAGAGTTGGCGAAGGTGGATGAGTTTAAATACTTGGGATCAACAGTTCAGAGTAATGGCAGGTATGGAAGAGAGGTGAAGAAGAGAGTACAGGCAGGGTGGAGTGGGTGGAGAAGAGTGTCAGGAGTGATTTGTGACAGATGAGTAGCAGTAAGAGTGAAAGGGAAGGTCTACAAAAGGATAGTGAGACCAGCTATGTTATATGGGTTGGAGACAGTGGCTCTGACAAAAAGGAAGGAGTCAGAGCTGGATGTGGCAGAGATAAAAATGTTAAGATTTGCACTGGGTGTGATGAGGATGGACAGGATTAGGAATAAGTATATTAGAGGGTCAGCCCAGGTTGGACAGTTTGGAGACAAAGCCAAAGAGGTGAGATTGCGTTGGTTTGGACATGTGCTGAGGAAGGATGCTAGGTATATTGGGAAAAGGATGCTAAGGATGAAGCTACCAGGTAAGAGGAAAAGAGGAAGGCCTAAGATAAGGTTTATAGATGTGGTTAGATAGGACATGCAGGTGGTTGGTGTGACAGAGCAAGATGCAGAGGACAGGAAGAAATGGAAACAGGTGATCTGCTGTGACGACCCCTAACCGGGAAAAGCCGAAAGAAGAAGAAGATTTGACAGGGTCATACACAAAATACTGATTAATAAATTAGAACAACTAGGTATCAATGTATTCCTGATACAATGGATAGCTGCATGGCTTACAGATAGGACATGGCAAGTATCATACAGCAATTGGGCAAGTGAAATTCTTGGTTACAGTCAGTGTGACCCACAGGACTCTGCCCTAGGCCCTTACTTGTTTTAGTTTGTATCTTTCAGACCTAACTTTTTCATCTGAGGTGTTGTACAGTCTACATGCAGATGACCTGAAATTGGGTATATTGATTACATGTGTTACATATAAGGCATGTGTGCAAAAGTTAAATTGACCATTTGGGCATAGGAGAATAATATGCTGCTAAATACATCAAAAACTAAGTATAGGAGATTTGAGAGACATAAATTAAAAGGTTAATATTTAATAAAGCACAGATTCATTTAAGGACCTGGATATATGGATAGATCCAGCTTTGAGTTTTTCTAATCAAATCAACCAATTGGTTACTGATAGTTACAGAACTATAGATTGTATAAAAAAAATTATAAAGTCTATGAAATCATAAATGATGAAGTCATTGATAGTTACATTAGACCCAAACTTGAGTATGGAATAACAATATGAAAACCTTATAAGAAAACAAGCATAAGTAAACTAGAAAGACTACAGTGGAAATATACCAAGGTCATCCATGGATGTGAAAAATTAAGTTACAATGAAAGACTAAAATATCCGAATTTGTAGAATGTCTCTTACAGATATCCAAGAGGAGATCTTATTCAGGCATAGAGGGCCTTTAGAGACAGCTGCCTCTGGGAATGTTTGTGGTTATCAAAAAGTAATAGGGAATCATCAGACAACATATGTAGAAGATTCTATAAGAATTAGAAGTACATTAATTGGTTATCTGAGAGAGGAGATGATGCATGGAACAGACTACCAAATTACATTAAAGCAAGTACTAGTTTAGATATTTTTAAGAACAGCCTGGGCACTTATTATGGGAAGAAGTGTTTTGGTATATTAGCAGGCTAGAAGGGCATTCATTTCCATGCTTGAAATATCTGTATGAATGTATGTATGTGCCGTTTGGGCAGTTTTTCCATCACTTTCAACTTTCTGGTTTAAAAGGCCACATTTGCGTGGGTTTGCACTTGTTTAAGCTCCACACTGTGGCGCCAAACTGAGACAAACTATTACTGGTGCCAGAAAGTCTGCTCTTCAGTTTAGAAAGTCTGCTCTTCAGTTTTTCCGTTAGATCTTGCTAGTTCTTTCTCTCTTGCACTTCAAACAACCTAATAACTTTGCACTTATCTTCAGCAGGTTTTTTTAGCAATTATTGTAGAACAAACTATGTGCCATCAGCACTAGTCGTTCTTCACGGAAATAGCTCCAGAACTTAGTAGTTATGACCACCCCCTCCTGGCATGGTTAAAGGGCAGTTCCCTGTACTTTTTCCTATTAACCTGGTGAACTTGGGCATTCTGAGGCAGTGCAGCAATTGCCTCATGTACACAGACAACCCAATCCTCTTACCTCCCAACACTCAGACTTGTGACAGATGCACTTATATCACCAAATTGCAAGCTATACACTCTCCAGCCAAGACCGGACTAGCTGGTCAAAAGGAGAATATCAACACCTGCACCACACCACATGGAACATATAGCCCTCCAGAACACCCACTATCATAGCTCTCACATAAAAACACAAACCATACACTCACCTTTGCGGAGGTTTTCAATAGAAATTTACCCAAACAGCAGAGACCTCCAAAACAGATTCGTACTCAGCCACCACAGCACATTACAAACCACAGGACACATAACTCACCTCCACAGTGTGCCCCTCAACCTAACCCCCTAAGGCTAAACACCTTGGCCAATACACTAATCATAGGTGACTCAATAGTGAGGCACACAGATGTCCCACTCACTAGGTTGCATAAGGAGAAGGTAACAGTCAGCTGTCTGTCAGGTGCCAGAATCCGACACATGAACTCAGGTCAGTCCACAAGTACAAGTATGACTCTGTCATTGGCCATGTGGCTGTGAATGAGCTGAGATGCACCTCCCTGGACTACATGAAAAGAGACATGGTGGAGCTCTCGGATTATGTGGCCCAGGCAGGTATGACACTAGCCCTGAGTTGTATCCTACCATCACCCAGAATGATACCTCAGTACAAACAAAATATTATTGACTTCAACAATTGGCTAATTTTCTGTTGTCATTCTATGGGGATCCAGTATCTGTCTGCTTGGGATGACATGATTGACAGACCTCAATGCTTTGCCAGAGATGGCCTGCATCTGTCACCCTTGGGTTTCTGAGTACTTGCTAAGGCTCTTGCCACCCCTATAGTGCCTTTTTTAGGCAGTGTTCAAAGACCAAATTACCACCAAATTACCACCATAACAGCTATAAATAAATGCAATCTGAGGATCATGCTGCTCAATGCTAGAAGTCTAAATCTCAAGATGCACTCGCTTGAAACACTCCTCAAAATGAAGAACACCGACATTTGTGCTGTAATGGAGACCTGGTTTAAAGTGGTAGAAAGCACCCCTGCATTACCAGGCTATAACTCATTTCACACCTTTTGGCCCTGAAACATGGACCAAAGCTCCAAAGGTGGTGGTGTCTCCATATTCATAAAGGATATGCACACCTCCAGACTAGTAGCCCAGCATAACACAGCTGAGATTCTTCAGGTACAACTAACAATTGGTAAGATGGTGATCCAGGTCATAGCCTGCTATAGGTCCCCAACCATTTCCCTAGACTCTCACTCCATGTTCCTAAGCATACTGGAATCTATCAAGGTCCAACCCAACACTCTGTTACTAGGAGACTTCAACTACCCCTACATCAACTGGGAAAACTGCTGAAGCATCAATACATTGGCACAACGCTTCCTGGAATTCATCAATTCCAATGCTCTGGGCCAGCTCATTCTGACCCCCACTAGAGGAAGCAACATCATTGACCTGGTTATTACTAACATGGGCGACCATTGCTGTACACCAATAGTCAATCCCTCCCTGGTCATAAACCATAAACTAATCACCATGGAAATCCACATCTCACCCACACCCCCTACAAAGGTAACCACCTTTAAAAACTTCTCCAAAGCTGACTTTGGACTCCTAAAAACAGAGGTGGCTAACTTCACGGCACCCATGCCAAAGGAAAATAGCTGCATGACTGCCAAATCATAAACCAATGCACTCTATGAACATGTACACAAATGCATGGAACTAGCTATACCCAACAGAACCAAGAAGCTCTCCTCCAAAAAAAGGAAGCCAATCTGGTGGTTCCCTGCCATTAATAAACTCTACAAGAGAAGGAAGAAACTGTTGCAGAAAAAGGTGAAGTTCCAAGACTGGAAAAACTCCCTTATTAGCCTCAACAAAAATTTGACATCCCTCATCAAATCCTCTAAAGCCAGCTATGAAGGCAGAATTGCAAAAGACACTAAAAACAATCACAAAGCCTTCTATAGCTGTATCTAAAACCTCCACAGCAATACCAAGATTTGCTCTTAGATACTGCACAATGGCACCTCCTATACTCAGCCAACAGATATTGCCAACATACTGACCGACAGATTCAGTGCCAGTTTTACCCCCCCCCCCTTAAAGGACCAATCACAATATCAGAAGAATGCCAGGCACCCAGCATTACTGCAGCACAGGTTAAAGCTGCATTGTCCAAGGCCAAGAATACAGCTTCCGTGGGACCCGATAATATCCCTGGCTGTATTCTACATGAACTACAACGTGAACTGGCACCACATCTGTGTGCCCTGTTCAGTCACAGCATCACCTCAGGCTTTGTCCCTACCGAATGGTGCACTGCCACAGTCATCCCTCTCCATAAAGGGGGAGTGACTACAGACCTTGGGAATTATTGACCTATTAGCCTCATGAGTCTGATATGTAAAGCTATGGAGCGCATCATCATGGACCTAATTAACAAAGATATAGGAAATCTCCAAACTCTAGACACCATGCAATTTGGCTTTGTGAAAGGGAGCTCATGCCTGCTCAACCTGGTTGACTTCTTTGAGTCAGTCACCAGGGCTGTGGATGAAGGTCAGGCAGTGCATACAGCCTACCTTGATCTGGCCAAGGCCTTTGATACCATTCCTCACTTGGGAATTATATATAAACTCACCAAACTAGGCATCAACCCCTATATCACTAGGTGGGTTGCAAACTGGCTCACAGATAGAACACACAGTGTGAAAGTAGTGACCGCAAGTCAGATTGCTGACCTGTCATGAGTGAAGTCCCACAGGGATTGATCCTGGGTCCTGTCCTGTTCGGTGTCTACTTCTCAGAAGTCCAGGCCAACACAAAGGGATTTTGGCTGACCAAGTTCACATGCAGACATCCTACAGAATGGCCTCACTGAGACCAATGACTGGTGTTAAAACCATGGCCTTAAGCGTAATGCCAAAAAATGCTTCATCATCCCCTTTGGTAAAAACTCAGTTCCCACTAATTACCACATTGATGGGAGCCCACTGAACACTGAAGGTGTTATAAGAGTTTTGGGGAGGCAGGTTGACAGCAACCTCTACTTTGACCATCACATTGCCACTGTGATCAGAAAGTCCTTATATGTGGCACATCTCATTACCAAGGGTTTTGCATTCAGGAAGAAAGAGGTCATTGTCTCTCTCTACTCTTCCCTCATTAGACCAATCATCGAGTATAATGCCCCATTTGCCCCGTTTACCTTGGAAATACTGGTCTGTAGTTGTAGCCAGTTTCATCTCCTCCTCCATATCCCAGTCTTTCAGACATGTTCTTAAGTGCAGTTTGTAAAACATCGACTTATTATGTAGCTGTAGATACATCATAGTTAACTTTAAAAGAGGTACGAGCTACAGGTAAGGAGTAAAAAGGGTTATTGAAGGATTAAACCAAGAACTCACCAACGCTGGATATGACGACCCCCAGCAGCCAGTAATCAAGAAGCCTCAATCCTCACCGCCCATACCTCTCAATCTCTTGGAGCAAGAAATCTGGACAAAGCCTGATATAATGATTAGATGCAGAAGATGAGTTGGACTGGAGGGAGTGCTGTGGGCAATTAAGACTGGATGCCATCAACCCTCCAGGACTAAATGATGAGAATTTTAAGATTTTTTTTTTAAAAAGGAAGAAACAGAAGCATTAATGCAGCTATATCACCTCCTGACCATTTCTAGGTCTGGGATCTAATAACCTAACTAAGACTGCTGCCTCCTATACTACTCTAAGGAACGACGCCAACCCTCTTTTGGGAGCACTCTCCTGGAAAGATAGAAGAAACTATATCACCTCCTGACCATTTCTAGGTCTGGGATCTAATAACCTAACTAAGACTGCTGCCTCCTATACTACTCTAAGGAACGACGCCAACCCTCTTTTGGGAGCACTCTCCTGGAAAGATAGAAGAAAGTATGTCCTACAGTTCCTGCAATCTGTAAATAACAGTTGTTAGCTTTTCTCTCAGTGTAACTGTAAAACCCAAAGCCAGGTCAGCCAGCAGCCAAACATTGCTTCTTCCAACCAACGGACCAAAGGTCTCCATTAGTATCCCCAGCAACCTTGCCTCTTACTGTATGCAGTAAGCCCTGTAAGTAGCCACGGTTCCAGTACCTGCTGTTGCCTCTAGGTGGCGCCCTTCTCTTATAGATATTCCCCTCTGTAAGTAATTTCTCCCCAGTAAACTCTCTTTATCTTACCCTCTGTTAGTCTCTTTATGCCCCACCACCTTTATCTACTTTCCCTACTACTTCTAGCATCAACTCACTCCTAACTTTTGCCATCTAACTTTCACATATCCCTTGGTTAACTCACCTGTACGATCTGCACTTCACTGATTGTTTTCACCTGAAACTCTACTTCTTTGGCTCTCTATCTGTTCTCATGTTTCAAGCTGTAAGCAGTTTTTACTGCCACCCCATCTAAGCCCCCCCCTTTATTATATTTCTTCTTTTTCCCCTCTCTCGAATTACTAAACCTAATACCTCTCTACTCCTTTCCTGTATCGTCCACTACCCCCACGTAACTCTAATCCCCTCACCCTTGGATTTCCACGCCCTCTATTCCTCTTTCTTGTACTTTCAGGACTGGCACTTTACCTCTCTTCCGTTTTTTCTGCCTGCCCCCCACTCCTCCCCCTTCTCCCCTCCAACCCTACTTCCTTTCTTAAACTACATATACACCTGCCCATAATCGCGCCGACTCTTTCCCTTAGAATCCCCAGGCTGCTGTGCATCCCTGCCTTCGGCGTTCCATGTTTGTGTAAGAAGCGTGTTATTTCTTTTTTTCTATTTTTATGATGTGTCACTGCTGCGATATATCGTAGCTTGTATGGCTCTGTTACTGCTTTTTTTTTTTTGCCATTCCAATACTGTTACTACTGCTGCACTATTTACTGTATAACTGTTTGAGTGCTACAAGAATCGCTGCTTATCGCCAGTATGGCTAATGTTGATTAGCGATAAGCCTGTTATATCTCACTGATTAGAGATAAGTCTGCAAGCTTGCCACTATACTTTACTATCAGCATTAGGGAAAGAACACCGCATTGCTCAATGAGGAATTGGTTTATACTATATGAACAGCGGTAGGGAATTAAGACCGCATTGCTTGACAGGGAATTGGTTTATTTACCGTGGGCCGGTTTTTGCGCCTTACCCGCTCCATAAAGCCAAGCATATGGATTACAACCCTTGGCGACAAGCACCCAATTAAAGTGTATTTTTAGCCCAATACCTCTCTGAAGTGTGTGGAGTTAGTAGCGTGTTTTATTTCAGCTACTCCACACGTGCTTAATGTATTTCTTCCCATCTAAGTATCAAAGACTTTAGCGTGTTCCTACGCAGTAGCCACAACAAGATTCTGAGCACTACCATAGTCCGAACGCATACCTTTCATGCTTCGTTGTCTTTATCTAGAACATTAAAGTAACCCCTTTTTTTAACCTCCTCTGCTCAGCTGTAAGCACATACAGTATTTTTAGTTTAAGGAGAACTTTTTCACAGGTTGGTCTGCTCTGATTTAAATGTTTAATTTAGTAATCTATGTTTGCTCAATTTATCGCTATTGCGTAATAATTTGTAGATTTAGTGTTTCTATTCTTTGAGATTACCATTGTCCTGCTCTATATGCTATGATATGCTTAGTTAAACTTGTTAGTTAGTTCATAGAGATATGAAGTATCTGAACTAGCTGGTGGGAGTAGGATTTGATAATAAGATAGCTTTTGTATGCTGTTGCCTGCTTTTTCTTCCACTAGGAATTGAGGCTGGATTTGACTGTATTCCTAGAAGAGTGATTACTGTATTCATAGTAGAGCTTTATCAAGGTTTTGTTTGTCCTATATCTAAATCTTCTCCTTCTCCCCTCTTTTCCCAGCTATATCACCTCCTGACCATTTCTAGGTCTGGGATCTAATAACCTAACTAAGACTGCTGCCTCCTATACTACTCTAAGGAACGACGCCAACCCTCTTTTGGGAGCACTCTCCTGGAAAGATAGAAGAAAGTATGTCCTACAGTTCCTGCAATCTGTAAATAACAGTTGTTAGCTTTTCTCTCAGTGTAACTGTAAAACCCAAAGCCAGGTCAGCCAGCAGCCAAACATTGCTTCTTCCAATCAACGGACCAAAGGTCTCCATTAGTATCCCCAGCAACCTTGCCTCTTACTGTATGCAGTAAGCCCTGTAAGTAGCCACTGTTCCAGTACCTGCTGTTGCCTCTAGGTGGCGCCCTTCTCTTATAGATATCCCCCTCTGTAAGTAATTTCTCCCCAGTAAACTCTCTTTATCTTACCCTCTGTTAGTCCCTTTATGCCCCACCACCTTTATCTACTTTCCCTACTACTTCTAGCATCAACTCACTCCTAACTTTTGCCATCTAACTTTCACATATCCCTTGGTTAACTCACCTGTACGATCTGCACTTCACTGATTGTTTTCACCTGAAACTGTTTGTTTCTGCCCCGCTCCGCTCCCCTCCCTACCCCCTTATCCCACCCACCCCACGTACCCTTACCCCTTATACCTCACTTTCCACACCCCCTAAGCAATCCCACCTATCCATAACTCCGACCTCAATTGTAAATCTCCTCCCACTGGTAACTACCATACCATTTCCTTCTCATCTCCACTCCCTCCTACACCTAAGCTTATACTCTGGCTCTTTCCACCAAGTTTCTCCAACTTACTCTATAGTCATAGCCCAACCTTTACTCTGGGAGTTCCTTTTATCCCCTCCTCAACATGTCTTCTAAAACCAACAAAATGCCATCCATGGCCTCTATAATAAAACAAAACCCAGCCAAGCTATTACCCCTGTTTATTTCTTCTCTAGTACTCACACTACCCTATCTCCTGACCTCTTATGAAATAAAATATAATTATCACTTTAAAACCTCTTCCAAACAAACTGCCTCAGATTTAATAACCCCAAAGTTCACACATTCAAACATTACTTCTACCTCTTCCTACCTCTTAGCCAAATATCATAGACTATCCCATATTAAATCTAATAATCTCATGTTAAGGAAACTAAAATATTTATTGTTGTTTACCTGTAAGCCACACTTACAATACAACCCCTCTACCCTGGTAGATGGCGATATACATCCAAACCTAGGACCCTCTACTATTTCCTCTGAAGCCACACCTATTATCTCAAACTCTTCCCCTCATTTACCAACCCTTAATGCACATTCCTTACTCACAGGACACCTTAATATCAGAAGTGTTAACAACAAAGTCACCCATCTCCACTCTCTTCTTGAATATTACTCTTTTGACATCCTATGTTTAACGGAAACCTGGTTAAAACCCCTCAATAAAGATACAGAAATCATTCCCCCAGGTTACAACATTTTAAGACAAGACCGCAATACCCGCAAAGGTGGGGGAGTAGCACTCATATTTAAGACTGAACTAAATATATCCTTAGTACCCTATGCTCCCCTGGAGAACACCAAAACTGAACTCCTTATATCAAAGCTACAACTGAACCCAAATAAAGCCATATATATTATCTGTACCTATCTACCTCCTGGAAATAACTCCATAGTAATAGAAAATCTCCTTAGCTGGGCTTCATCCACCTACCCACAAGAAACTGTAATACTTGGAGACTTCAACCTTGATTGGTCCTCAGTTAATACTAATAACCCAGTCTCTCATATTAATCTCCATGGCTTTACTCAGACTATAAATACCTCCACTAGGATTAATAAACCTAACAACAAAGAAAGTATACTAGATTGGATTCTTGTTAATAAACCACAGCTACAATATCAAACCGACACTTTGCCAGATGACATTAGCGATCACAACTTAACCTATATCATAAGAAAGAAGAATATCACTACTAATGCCCCTACCATCAGAACCTCTCGTAGTAATAAAAAATTCAACCCTATCCTATTTAACACTGAACTAAATGCCTGTAACTGGAAACCTCTAAAAATTCTTCCTCTAGAAGAAGCTGTTCAATATTTTAACACCACATTTCTATCAATCCTAGACAATCATGCACCAAAAAGAACTATCAGAGTCAAAACTAAACCTGCCCCCTGGCTATCTAAGGAAACAAGGCACAAAATGTTACTCAGAAACAAATCCTGGATAAAATGGAGAACTAGTAAATTTCCCTCTGATCAACAGACCTTCAGACACTTAAGAAATAGTACTAAAAAAGCTATTATTTTGGACAAAAAAAACTACTATAGTAACCTCCAACAAGTTAATCATAATAATCCCCAAAAATTCTGGTCAACCTTGAATAGACTTCTTCACCCCGGACAGACTACCACTCCCTCTCCCTCTGGATCCGAAAAAAATTCTTCCCATGAAACTGCCAATGCTTTCAACTCCTTCTTTACTAATACTATCAATTCTCTGGCCTCTCACCTTTCCTTTGACAATTCTAGCATCCCTGTTCTTGCAGCTTCTAATCAACCAACCTTCACTATACAACCTATCTCCACCACCTTCATCCAAAAATGCATCCAAAAACTTAAACCATGTACCCCATCGGCTGACCAACTTCCATCAGAATTCCTCCAAAAAGCAGCTAAGGTTATAGCCTATCCCATATCTATCCTTATTAACAGAACTATTAATGAAGGAACCATACCTGACATCTGGAAAATCTCACACATTATACCCTTACATAAAGGAGGTAACTCCAATGAATACTCTAATTATAGGCCTATAGCACTCTTGTCTCCCCTAGCAAAAATCATGGAAAAATGTGTTCACTACCAACTAATGAATTACTTAACTAAAAATAACATTCTAACTCCCTGTCAACACGGCTTTAGGCCTTTTCATAGTACTACCACTGCTCTCCTTTCCTTTACTGACTTCATAAACACAAACCGCAATAATAATATTCTTTCTTCTGCACTCTTTATTGACCTGTCCAAAGCCTTTGACATGGTTAACCACCCCCTCCTCATAAAAATCCTAGAATCTCTTGCTTTAGAACCAAAGTCTATCCTATGGTTTACTTCCTATCTCACTAACAGGAAACAGGCAGTCCTCTGGGATAACAAACTCTCCTCTCTCCTCCCAATTTCTCTTGGTGTCCCACAAGGCTCTATTCCTGGACCTCTCCTATTCTCCCTTTTTATAAATGACCTACAAGCAGCTATTCCCCAAGCTACATGCATACAATATGCTGATGACTCCACTCTTATTTGCTCAGCTAAAACCATTCCAGAGCTTCAAACTATTACTCAAAATGTATTCCACACAGTAGAAGCATGGTTCTTAAAACGCTGCCTACTTTTAAATGCTAAAAAAACAAAACTCATCCTCTTTAAACCTACTACTAGGTCCCCCACATTAGATTTCTCTATCTCATCTATTAATGGCACCCTCATATCAGCTGACTCCACTACCAAACTGCTAGGTGTCATGATTGACAACAACCTTACCTATGATTGTCACATCAATAATACCATTAAAACTGTAAACAGAAAATTGGGCTCCCTTTACAGAATTAGAACATTCTTAACCCCGACAGCCAAAGCTACTCTTGCCCACTCTCACCTTATTTCAACTCTTCTCTATGCCTCACCAATTTACACTAACCTGAAGAAAAACAATCTCTAAACTGGCTAACACATATAATAGTATTGCTAGATTTGTGACTGGCAATCAATTCAGAACTCACCACTGTCTGAACCTTCAGCAACTTCACTGGCTGGAATTAGAAAATATGTTGCTTCTTTCCCAACTTTCCTTTGTCCAAAGAGCTTTCTATCAACCTAATAACACTCCTGCACTTTCCAAACTTTTTACCCTTACTCTAACCTGAACTCACTTCGCTCCTCTAGCAAACTCCTAGTAACTTTAACTAAATCCAACAACCTTGCTGGTGACTCCCTTTTCTCTAACGCCATTGGTAAACACTGGAATCAACTTCCTACTGAACTTACTTCTATTCCAACTCCTGTTCTGTTCAAACAAAAACTTAGAACTTACCTTAAAAATCACTGGTTATGTCCCTGCAGTAACCCGACTAAATCTCCCACAATTTTCCTCTACTCCTCCCTCTCCCTCTCCTTCTTCCTTCTTTTTATGTCCAAGCTTTACTACCATCACTTTATAAGAGCTACCTCTCTATTATCCTTCTCCTCCTTTAGGTTCATTTCTTTTTACTGACAGTATAAATTTAACTGATCTTCTTACTCTTATCATTTTGAATATTTTTCTCTTTTACTTTCTTTTTATAACCTTCGTATAAAATAATGTGAAATAAGTTTCCATTTTTTATTTTTTTTTGTGTGTGAATGATGAATCCTATGATGTTATGTGAATGTTGAATCCTATGATGTTATCCTGTATATTTGTCTATTCCCACCTCCTTTTTATTTCAGCTCATTTTTGCATACTATGTAACTGTGTTTATCTCTATGTGGAGCTTTTCTCCCCGGGCCTCTACTGAAAATGGAAATATATCCAGTTAGACTAGCCCGGTTAACAAATGTAAAATAAATAAATAAATAAATAAATTTGGCATGTACCTCACTAGACACCTGCAACAGCTGGAGAGGCCACAGAAGTACCTCACAAAGAGGATCCTAGGCATTAAACACATGTCCTACACGGACAGACTCAAAAGACTACAGTTATTCTCTGTCTCATATCGCCTACTTAGAGGTGATCTCTGCTTGACTTACAAAGCCATGTCTGACCCAGCTCTGTTAGAAATGCTACATCTAAAGAAATCCCAGTCCCGCTGCACCACATGCTCCAGAGACCTCAACATCATTACCACAATCAACAGAACATGCTGGAGGGACATATTCCTCACCCAGAGATTGCCTATGCTCTGGAATAGACTTCCCATACATTTCATGCAGAGCACCTCGCTGACCCTCTTCAAGAGAAATCTTGATGAGTGGATGGGTAATAGAAAGTTCACCTGGGGATCACTCCAGTGGCTCTACGGGATAGAGGCACTGAGAACTAACACTGGGCGGCATGATGCCAGGGTACTTCTATGGGCTAGGATTGTAAAGGCTCCAGGGCCATTAGCCTAGTACACACCTATGAACCTATGAAACTACAGTATATGAAGTCAGATTTTTACTTGTAATTGGATTTAAGAAATGGGAGGAATACCTTAATCCTGTTGCATATCTTGGAATTAAAACATCAATATATCCCAAAACTGCTGAGCTATTTGGGCATTTAGGACTCCGCCCCCACCAGGCTAATCTATATTTGTTAGTTTCCTTGACATTCATAATAATTAAGATCTTTTATAAAGTAGTGATGATCCTTTTCATAGAAAAAAATCCCTTCTTGTTTCTCTGAACCATATTAACCAGAGTGATCTATTTCTTTAATAATTTGCAGGAATCTCCCAAGAATATGATACTTTATTTTATAAATTGTTCCTTCATTAACCTGCTTTCAAAGCGTAACGACTATATTTCTGGTTAGTGGGGGGGGGGGTTCAAAATTCCTCAGTTTAAGGGATCTACTGGCCTGATCAACCCTAGAGCCTGGCAATCCTTCAGTTTCATCTTTCAAATTTTGCTGCTGTTTCACCCATGTCATCATCTTGTTTTAGGTTTCCAGGAGATTGCAGTGATAAAATTTTAATTTATATCCAATATTCCTAAATCTAATATTAATCCTTATGTATTTTTAAAGTTAGTTACCTTAAGTGAACCCTAAGTCTGATGCAGGAGACCTTGTAATTTTTTGAAGTATGCTACCAATTTCTCAGTAAAAGAACTCTTAAAAACAATTGAGTCTCTTGTGTCTTTGAAATGGTTCCTTGTCTGAATGCAGTTTCAGTAATAAGGAGCTAAGATCTGACAAAATTAAGTATATGTATAAGGTAATAATGTTCTTTAAAAATTAAAATCTTTTAAATCCTAGAAATAAAATGAAATCAATAAGAAAAACAGGTCTAAGTAGACAAAGGCAACTGTAACGTGTTATGGGCATCTTTCATCCCCATAACAAATATATATATCAAGAAATTTGTCAAAAGCAGGAACCTTGTAAGTGCAGGCCCCATTTGAACTTCACCAGTAGAAAATATCATGCTCCAGTCACCCCACCAAATCACTATGCTATCCTAAAAAAAAAATCACTCCCACAAATTTTTATAAGTTTAATTTGGTTAGTGCGAGGGGGGATATATAAATTAATAATAGTAAGCCTTAATTCCTTCAAGAGGTGTTTGCAGATGGTATATCTACCTTCTTTATCGATGTTTTTATAATACCTTGCAAAAGTATTACCTATCCTAATTTCATGTTAATTACCATGATCAGCCCCCTCAAATCTGCCATCAAGATATGAAGAAAAAATTGAAGGGAACCATATCTTAAAAACTAGAGATGTTCCTAAGCTGTTATGTGGGACGCTTGCAAAAGCAGGACATGTAGCTTAAGTCTCTTGATATAAGCTAATACTCTGGCATGCCTGGTTGCATTTGTAAGCCCATTGATGTACGAAATCTTCCTTTAGTTAGCATACCAAATTATTGAACTCTGCGGCCAACATTTGCCTGTCTAAATTGTTAGCGGGAAAAAATGTTGTTCCCCCAAATAAAGGTTATTTGTTTCATAAACAATATTCTAAAATTAAAATGATTTAAACAGAGGACTATAACACTTTCAAAAACCAGAGTGAAACAAAGAATTCAACAGTGATGACAGTACGCTTTTATATAATGACTGTTTATAAGAATCAATGCTAAAACTTCCTTTCAGGGAAGAGGCAAAATGCCACTGTAAAAACAGGGATCCAGGATGAAAAATCAGGACCCTGCAAGTTGTGTGTAGGAGAAAGCACCCAAATCTGCCCTTTATTTGTACTACTCCTGATTGAGCCCCACCCTACCAAATCCCATAACCTGTGAATATCTGAAAAGGAAAATAAAGGGTTAACATGCAAAAGTATTTAATAACCTTAATTCAATGAAACACTATTCCCCTGAGTAAAGTCCAGCAGTGTAACATGAAAAAGTGGAAAGGGGTGTTTTGCATCATAAATTCATGAATGTATGGTGTTTTTCAGTAACCAACTTGCTGAGATAAAGCTGTGAAACATAATAAAATGTTGCTAATTTTAAGATCTTATGGCAAGTTATCAAAAACAACAGTGCTGACAGAGGTACAAAAGTATGATCTGAAGTAGTTTACTTCATTTGTTCTTCAACCTGTAGGTTTTTGGATCCGGATCGGATCCAAGATGGCAGTTTTACTAGTATCTGATCTGAGCTCCAAGCTCCTCCCCTTACCCATAATACCCCTCCATCTCCTTCCTTCCCCCAGATCTCATTTGCCATGGATTAGCCTAGCATCATGGTTTCAGAGCTCCAGGTGTGGTGATTTTCAATAGCGATATTTTTGGGTAAGTGTGTGTTATTTCTTGTAGTGTTAGGTCAGGTTTTCCCTTTTCTTTACTTCCCCACCTCGTTGTTGCTTTGTGTTTAAAAAAAAATGCTTAGTTAGTATGATAGTCTCCCCCATCCTTCCGCCCACCTCATTAGTTAGTCTGTGTGTGTGTGGTTGGGTCAGTAAAGACCATGTGTGCCTTCTTCCTTGGCATGGATGAGCAGACTAAGTTTGTTTTTAGGAAATGCACAGAGTGTGGCCACAAGCTGTCCCCAGCTGATGGCCACATGCTGTGCATTGTGTGCTTAGGAATCCCTCACCTGTCTACTGCCTGCTTGATTTGCATGGGCTTTAATCCAAGGCCTTGAAAAACCGCAAGGCCAAATTAGTTATGAAGGGACTGCTTTCTGCTTCTGGGGCTGTGACTGCCACTACTTCTTCTTCATCCTCCTCCTCCCAAGCCGGGACTTATCCTCCTGACAAGAGGTTTCTGTAAGGGGAACAACCTAAAAAGGACAGAGACAAGGCAAGGTAAAGATCCTCAGACCGATCGGGTCCATCGGGTCCTCCTCAGAAACTACAGGCTATTTCAAGGCCTAACACTCCCCGGCTCTGCTCAGCTAGGTTTTTGCCGGAGGAGCCTAGACCTTCCTGACATTCCAGGTCGGCATCAGTGGTGTCATCATCGTGCTCCACCAAAAGTTCAAGCAAAGCGGAGATGGTCAAAATGATACGAAGATTCATTCACACCAAGATGCAGATGGGAGTCTTGCCAGTCCCCTCTCACTCTGGAGCCGGGAGCTCACTTCCCTTTTTCACCCCTATAACTCCTTCTCCATTCCGACCCCCCGGTATCAGAGTTTTTGGATCCGAGTGGTCTCAGAGTCAGGGGGACCATGCCAATGGTACCTTTTACCTCGACACTGGCCATTACCTTGAGCGCATTGGATCCAACTAGTTCAGACCCGAGCAGCTCTCTGAACATAGTCTGGGCATCGGATCTGAGGTGGGGTTTCTGTCGGCTCTGACCTTGTCAGGCCATGGTCCTCCTCTTGGCATCTCGGCACCTGCGGGCTCAGCCCCAATTCCCACATCAGATCTGAGGAGAGCTGCTTCCGTACTGGTGTCCCAGGAGGCTCGCTCTCTTTCGGTATTCGATGTGGTGGAAAGGGTTCTTTTGAGTGGGTCGAGGCCCCTGACTATTTCTTCAGAGTCCGCCTTGACTACCTCAGCTCTGGGTGTGGCTTCAGCCATTGTGTCCACTCAAGGACAGCCTGTACTTGATGTGCCCGAGTTGGTTCCCCTTGCTGAAAAACAGGCAGTTTGCAAGTCCACTCCAGAGAGTCCCACCGAAGAGGCTCCTCACAAACTGATGTACAAAAGGAGGCACCTGGACTTCTCCCCAGAGTCGCTCCACTGAGGACACAGATTTGGAGGAAGGGGAAAGTTCCCTCAGATTACCCTCCGACGATGTCATGGAACTCCTGCGCCAATGGGTGGGTGGTCTACCCCAAGGCCTACCTCAGATGAGTCGGTGTTTCTGGTCGCCTTTGACATGGGCACATCTACTTCATGGGTGTCCCCCCATGGATCCCTTGGTGGACCTTATCACCACCCGGGCATGGAAGGAACTGGACACCATGAATCCAATTCTGAAATGGCCAGATAAGATCCTTAGTCTCCCTTTAGATAGGCCTAGTTGGAACAAGGGGTCCCCAGTAGACACTATGGTGGTAGCAGCCACCACCAAGAAATAACTAGCACAAGAAAGTTCTACAGTCCATCCCCCTGACCGAAAGTCCAGGACGATGGAGCATCTAGGGAAGCAGGTGTATGCTTCAGCCACCTTTTCCATAAGGGCGCTGAATTATTTGGCACACATCACCAGACTGCAGCGTGTCCTTGTCAGGAAGCTAGCTGAGTCATTCCTGGAGTCCATGTCGCTGGGGGATAAGCGCACATTCTCTACACGGATTGCCACTTTAAAAGTGGTATCTAACATGTACATGTGCCTCCTTTCACATGCCACCGAAGGAGCAGCAAGGGCGGCCGTTGCGGCATTGCCATAAGGCAACATGCCTGGCTCAGGCTGTGTCAGTTCACGGAACCCTTTAAGTCATCATTTGTGAATGCCCCTTATGATGGTTCTTCCTTGTTCGGAAAGAGCATTTGTGAGACATTGGTCCAGAGTGAAAAGGATGAGAAGACACTGTCTGCCATTGGGATCTGCTTCTCTACCGCCCAAAGATCCTTCTCCAGGAATCAGTGAGGGTAAAAGATGTGGTTCCAGAATTCTCAGTATTCCTGGGACACTCAGGACTCATCTTCCCCCAGAGGCAGAGGGGTTTTTGATAGATGCTGGCCCAAAGGAAGAGGGGCCCGAGGAATTTGGGGTCTTGGGAACCTTTCTCCAACAGGCTAGCACAACAGCCCTGAAGGGTTGCCTGACTGCTATGGAGGCAGTCAGGGGTCATCTTTCATTGCACCTAATGGCATGGGAGTCCATGTCAACAAACTGTAGGGTACTTCAGATCATATCCAGAGGCTACTTCATCCCCTTTGTGGTATTCCTCTTCCCCCAATACACCTCCCAGCCATACCATCAATGCAAAGGGAGGTAGGAGTGCTCAAAATAAACAAGCTGCTAAAGAAACAAGTCATCCAACCCATCCCCCAAGATCAGTCCGGATTGAGCATCTATTCCAAGTTTTTATGGTGCCAAAAAAGATGAGGGACCTTAGACCTATTCTGAATCTTTCCACCTTCAACCTGTCAGTTGCCAAAGAGAAGTTACGAATGGTTACATTGCAATCCATCCTACTTTACCTGCAGGAGAAAGACTGGATGCGCTCGCTTTATCTCCATGATGCATACTACCATATAAAGATACACAGACACTCCAGGAGGTTCCTCCGCTTTTGGCTAGGGTCCAATCATTATCAGTTTTGATCCCTACCCTTTGGTCTCACCACAGCTCCCAGGGTATTCACCAAGGTCATGGCAGTAGTAGCAGCTCACGTGAGGCTTCAGGGAATACAGGTCTTCCCATACCTGGATGATTGGCTTCTTGTTGCCCCCACCAAGGTCTACTTTGTCAAGCCAGAGACTACTTTCTGAAACTATCAGGTCATCTGGGAATCACTATCAACACAGCCAAGTCTTCTCTGAACCCAGTCCAGGTTCTAGAGTACATTGGAGCAAGGATAGACACTTTGTAAATGAAAGTTTTTCTAACCCCATAAAGAATTTGGAGCTTACAGCTCCATGTGTCCTTTATCACTCAGTCTCACCTCCCCTCAGCAGAGATGGTATTATGAGCTCTTGGTTCCATGGCAGCTACCATTACTCTTCTTCCCTGTGCTCATCTACATATGCGGGTACTACAGTGGACATTAGCAGTCCAATGGTCATGGTTAGATCTGCTGTTGATGCATCCAATACATATCAGCAGGGCTGGCAGGGAGTCCCTCCTCTGGTGGTTGCACTCTTCGGAACTGGCCGAGGAATGCCCATTTATTGCAGCCCCTCCACAAACCACTGTGACCATGGATGCCTTCCAACTAGGGTGGGGGGGGCATTGCTCGGGAAGGACACTCCAAGGCACGTGGTCCTTGAATGACACCAAGTTGCATATCAATGTTCTAGAGATGAGGGGGTCCTTTTGGCATTGCAGGCCCTTCATGTCTTTCTCCCTCTGGGAGCTATTGAAATTCAGTCAGACAACATTACAGTGGTCTGGTACATCAACAAGTAGGGAGGGACCAGATCTTATCCCCTTTGTCTCCAGGCCATGAGAGTGTGGGAATGGGCGATTTCCACCAGCCAGTTTCTGGTAGCAATGCACATTCCGGGACAGTCCAACATACTGGCAGACAAACTGAGCAGGACTATTCTGATGCCTTATGAGTGGTCTCTGAATCCTTCTGTAGCAGAGCAGATCTTCCTTGAGTGGGGTTGACCTTGCTGTGATCTCTTTGTATCTCATTCCAATGCAAAATGCAGCAAGTTCTTTGCTCTGATCCCCCCGCAGTGGGAATCCTCCAGGGACAGTCTAGTCCATGCTTGGCCTCCCAGTCTTCTCTGTGCTTGCCCTCCATTACCTATTATTTTGAAATTCCTCCAGAAGGCTTGCAGGCTTGGGATCACAGTGATCCTCATTGCCCCATTTTGGCCTCACCAGGTATGGTTTCCCTTCCTTTGGTCTCATCTTCTAGCTCCTCCATGGACCTTGAATCCGATTCTGGATCTCATCTCTCACTCCTCGGGGGTTCCTCATCCAAACCTGGACAATTTAAAGCTCACTGCTTGGCTGCTCCAGTTTTCTTGATAGCTAGGACTTCCGGTTTATCCTCTCTGGTCAAGACTATTCTGGTGGCAGCTCACAAATCGTCTACCAGGAAACTTTACCTTAGTAAATGGAAGCGTTTCTCCATCTGGGCTTCTCAAAGGGACCTGGACCCATTTACTCCTGTCTCGTTGGTGTTGGAGTTCTTGGCAAATATATTCCATCAGGGTGCTAGTTCTTCTACTGTAAAAGTTTAACTGGCTGCCATTTCCAACTTCCATATTGGGAAGAACATGGTTTGTTTAGCATCCTCTAGACTTTGCAAAATCTTTATTAAAGGTACCTTTCTTTTAAGACCCCCGGTGAAGGATCCTACCCCTCCTCAGGACCTTACTTTGGTTTTACAGGCTCTGGTTGCTCCACCCTTTGAGCCAACCGCATCAGTAGACCTAGAATTTTTATCTTGGAAAACAGCCTTCCTAGTAGCTATCACCTTGGCTAGGAGGGTTTCAGAACTTCAATCATTGTCTATCAAAGCTCCATATATGATTTTCCATAGGGATAGGGTGTCACTTCGTACCAATCCATCCTTTCTTCCCAAAGTGGCTTCTGAAAACTAATATTAACCAGACGATTAACTTACCTTTTTTCTTCCCAAATTTTCAGAACAGGGGTAAATATAAATTACACTTGCTAGACGTGCATAGACAACTAAGGTTTTATTTACACAAAACTAAGGCCTTTTGCAAGTCCAATCAATTATTTGTGTCTTACTCTAAACCTTTTCTGGGTGAACCAATCTCCAAGGTAACTTTGGCTTGATGGATCTCTCATTGTATCCCTCAGGTATACAAAGACAAAGACATGTCACCTCCAGGTCAAGTAAAAGCACATTCTACCAGATCCATGGGTACCTCGGCAGCCTTTTGGTCCAGGGTGTCTCTGGATAATATTTGTTCTGCGGCTACTTGGTCCTCATCTTACACCTTTATTTCTCACTATAAACTGGACATGAGAGGGAGAGCATTCTTTGGCTCTGTGGTGCTCCAGAATATCCTTCCATGAGGGCCACTCAGGTGTTTAGTAGCTGAGGACTCTGCCCCACAGGTTGAAGAGCAAATGAAGTAAACTACTTCAGATAAAGAAGTTATGTACTCACCATTATGTTTCATCTGAGTAGTTGTACTTCATTTGTCTTCAACCATTCATCTCTCCTTCCCCCTGACCTTATCATTATTTTATTACTCTGGTATGTAGGAAAGGGCACCTCTGCGGCTCTTCTGTTCATGCTTGTTAGATTTTGTGAATAACCTTTTGTGGTAAGGTCTCATTGGGTCGGGCTTATGTTTATGGTGCAGCAAACTCGATCTGTGGGAAGGAAGGAGATGGAGGGGTATTATGGGTAAGGGGAGGAGCTTGGATCAGATGCTGGTGAAGCTGCCGTCTCAAATCCGATCCAGATCCGAATACCTGGAGGTTGAAGACAAATGAAGTACAACTACTCAGATGGAACTTTATGGTGAGTACAGAACTTAGTTTTTTCATAACCATAAATTCAGAAAAATCAAAGTCCACACCTCTAGGAAATGGAAGTTAACACAGCTGGAGTCTGAGTCTTCTTGTATTTTAATTCCACTAAGCTTCATGGGAGAAGCCTTCCCATAAATGATAAAAAAAATAGCCACCTATAAGGGAAAAGCCTGCAACAGCAGCATGGCCATCACCTCAGCTCATCTGCACTCTGGCTACTGATATAAATGGCATGTAAAAATCAGCTGCCAGTCATTAGTGGACCGGAGTTCCACTGTGGTGACCCCTAACTGGGAAAAGCCGAAAGACACAACAACAACAACAACAGCAACAACTAGGGCTGGCAAAGTTAATTTTAGGTCAGAAAGCATCTGCTGTTTCAAACATTTTTTTTTGTGTTTCACTGCTATTTTTCTGCTGTGTTAAACTTTCTCTAGTGTTTTCTGCTGAAACTAGGGTAGCTAGTAGCTGTAGCATAATCCAGATACAGGCTTGCTGCATCAGGGTTTGTTTGTAGTGGTTGATAGTTCTGAGCACATTTTCCAGGCCATCTTGGATTGGAAGGGGCCTATCTGCCCTTTAGTGAGAGGACTGTGTTGATTGGACCCTGTCTGGTGAAGTGAGGTTGGTCTAGGGCTTGGAATAAGCATCCTCATTGGTCCTTTTGAATCTTTTAGAATTTCTTTTCAAGTCTTTAGCTTCAGTATTTAGGCCCTGCATTTGTCTGTACTGAGCTGAACTGAGGTGGGCTACCAGCCACAACTCTCAGCTGAGATTCCAGATGACTAGAGGCTTCTGAGCTTCCAAAAAATATAAGTTGCCTGTTTGTTTTTTTACTACAGTTTTTTTATTGCCTGCCAACTACTTTTATACTGCATTTATATACAGTGCACTAAACTACACTGTTTTACTGCAATTGTCTGTAATACTGTGCCTGCTAAATCAAATGTTATTGCTGCTTTCACTATTTATAAAGTTTTTTTTTTTGCTATTTTCATATTTACTGGTAATTTTCACTGTTTTAAAGCTATCATTTCTGCTTGCTCTGGTTTTCCCTCCAAGCAGTGTTTAAATAACTGATCTGTTAGCTGTCTAAAACATTCTTTAGAGCCTCCTTGCTGATTTCCTTCTGTTTTAAACATTTTTGTGTCTCACTGCTATTTTCCTGCTGTGTGAAACTCTCTCTAGTGTTTCCCACTGAAACTAGAGTAGCTAGTAGCTGTAGCATAATCCAGATACAGGCTTGCTGTATCTGGGTTTGTTTGTAGTAGTTGGTTGTTCTGAGCACATGTTCAGGGCATCTTGGATTGGAAGGGGACTATCTGCACATTAGTGAGAGGATTGTGTTGATTGGACCCTGTCTGGTAAAGGGAGGTCAGTCTAGGGCTTGGAATAAGCATCCTTATTGGTCCTTTTGAATCTTTAAAAATTTTTTTCCAAGTTTTAAGCTTCTGGTATTTAGGCCTTGTATTTGAGCAGGTTTCAGCTTGCCTGTGTGTTGCACAGCACTGTGCACTGCCGTGCAATTGTGTGCCAAAGCCAGACAGTTAAATTCAACAATTTTTCCCTTAGATACTACTTAAGCACACCAGTGTAGGCCTCATCCTTAGTGCCTTCCCTGTCAAAGAAATACTGCTTGAGCCGTAACCTATTAAGCACCATCAAAAAAGTATATATATATATATATATATATATATATATATATATATATATATATATATAAACCCCCAAGCAGAAATATCCAACCACTGAGCTCCTCTGTGAATGATTCTGAAAAGCCACCCCTAGTGACAACAGTCTTCAATCTAGCATTATTGATAGGTGGACTACCCTTGTTTCTCCTGCCAGCCTTGTTGATTTGGGTCTCTTGAGACAGTTTAGCAATTAGCTCATGTACACCAACAACCCTCTACTAATAACTCACTCTAGTATAGAGTGAGAGAGCTGTATCTACACCAATAATTAATCCATGCTCTCTTGGAACAGTAACATGGAAGAGGTTATCAACTCACCCACCACTATATATGCCCATAGTACAATTACTCATACACATAGTATGTATAAAATGCAAACATCTACATACCCAGAGGTTCTCTCAAAAAACTTACCTAAACACCAGAGACCTCCAAAACACAAGACTACTACAACTAACACAGTTCCCACAGCACCCATGACACATAGCAACACCAGAGTCTCACCCACAAAGTCCATAAGGCGAAACACTCAAAAAACACATTTTCTTGTCATTGGAGACTCAACAGTGAGAAATACGGATGTCCCACTCACCAGTTTGGACAAGGAGAAAGTCAAGTTCAGCTGCTTGTCCGATGTCGGGATTTGTCAGATCATGCATGCACTCATATCTCTCAGCAACAAGTACGATTATGACTGTGTCATAGTTCATGTTGGTGTGAATGACCAGAGATGTACCTCAGTGGACTATGATATGATATGAATGGATATGAAGGGAGACATGGTTGAGCTCTCTGAGAATGTGTCCCAGGCAGGTATGTCCCTAGCCATGAGCAGCATACTGCCCTCACCTAGAATGATGCCACAGTATAAACAAAAAATACTTAATTTCAATAACTGGCTTAGTTTTTGATGTCATTCAAAGGGGATCCAGTTCCTGTCAGATTGGGAAGCCATGGTCGACAAACCTCACTGATTGCCAGAGACAGTTTGCACCTTGCACTTCTAGGCTTTTGGCTACTGGCAAAAGCTCTAGCTTTCTCCATAGTGCCTTTTTGTATGCAAGGTCTCAAAAACAACATTACCTATGTGAAATTAGCCAACCAGAACAAAATAAGGGTCATGCTGCTAAATGCTAGGAGCTTAAACCAAAAACTGCACTCCCTGGAAACACTTCTATCACTAGACAATGTAGATATCTGTGCAGTCACAGGAACCTGGTTCAATGTCTCAGAGAGTACCCCAGCCTTGCAAGGCTACAATGCCTTCCACACCTTTAGACCGCAAAATGAACATGTGAAAACCAAAGGAGGTGGTGTTTTTTATCTATATTAGAGATAAATTCACTTCCCATGTAGTTAGACCGGATAACTCCATGGAATTACTACATGTCCAGATTACGCTGGGTAATACTGCCGTTCAGGTAATAGCCAGTTATGGATTCCCTCCATAGGTCACAACACCCATGAAGCCTACTTGACCAAACTGGAGACAATCCAAATTTTACCAAACACTCTGGCTGTGGAGGATTTCAGTTATCACACCATCAACTGGGAAAACTACGCTAGCCCCAACTTGCTAGCACAAATGTTCCTTGACTGTAAATTCAAATGCCCTGGAACAAATTGTTCATACTCCAACAAGAGGAACAAACATATTAGATCTGGTCCTGACTAAAATGTCAAACAGATGCACTGCCACTACTGTCGGGCACTCATTAGTTAAATCTGACCAAAAAACAGTCACCTTTGAGCTGAGACTAACACCAGAACTCACAAAGGGTGAAACTGGACTAAAAAATGTCACTAAGGCAACCTGTACCCTCCTAGGCGAAGGTATAACTGCATTCCAAGCCCCACCCCAAGCTGGAAGTGGTAACTTCACTGACGCTTACACTAAAGCCCTGTACAATCACTTGCATAAGTGTATAAACTTAGCTGTACCAAAAAGAATCAAATCTAGAGCCCCAAACATGCTGCCATGGTGGACATCCAGCATCAATAAACTTTACAATAGATGCAAACAGTTGCTGTCCAAGAAAACAACGGCAAGGCCCCAACAATGGAAAAGCACCCTCCTCATCCTCAACAGGCAAATAAGACAATTTGCCAAATCCTCTAAGGGCTCAGCAAGTACAGCCATATAGACTTCTTATTGGAGACTTATGCCTGGCCTACAGAGCAATCCAAGACTCAAGACCCAATCCTAATGAACTTGCTGCATATCAATAAATCAAACTGGACTAGGGCAACCCATTCCAGGGACCTAAATATGGCCTGTGACTTAAACAGGACATGCTGGAGGGCAGATTTATCTTTCAGCGAATAGGCTACCAATTCATGTGAAACAAAGCACCTCTCTGACACTGTTTAAGATAGGAACCTGGACTGGTAGATGGAGCTCCATAAATTCTTACCAGGGTTAGCATCCACAACCCTCCTGGACATAGGTAGTCATCACCGAATGCAATCTTGGGTATTGACTAGCATTTTCATGGTATTACATTGGGATGAAATGGCTAAGCTTAAAATGACCTTCGGGTCAATAGCCCAGTAATCTCCTATGATCCTATGATCCTAAGATGCAGATAAATGTTTAATTTCAAAACAAAGAGGTAAAAAATTCCACTAGAGTATCATTCAAATAATTAGTTAAGTCAGTCTAGGAGCAATCATCTATGTATTTAGTCAGCCCTATGTAATGTAAAAAGCAATTCACAGTAGCTGAGTACATTCAAAATGAACTCCCATGTCCATCTGCAAGTGGTGCCTATGTTTTTTCTACCCTTATGTGTGAAAAGGAAGCAGTTCAGGAATTCTTTCTTAATTTGATTTGGAAGGCATCCTGTTAACTTATTCAGGAGGGTTAGTAGAAAGACTACCAGACTTGTATTGGCCTAGGAGATCTTGCATAGTTTCTGTAAAGTGTTGTCAGGCAAGAAGAAAGTGAATGGACCCCTAGGAAAGTTTACCTGTAATTGATGGTTACTGGTATATGCATTTTCCATTCTGATTGCCTGAAGAGCCTAAGTGCAGCCTGGGGGACAGATCTCTTGCTCTGGGTATCAAAAAGTTATGGTCACGGAGGACCCAGTTCTCCCCAGGATTTAATACCTAATCTGTAGCGCACAACGAGGATAAGGCCTTTTATTTAACCCTTTAAATTTCTAGGCAGTCAAGCTTTGGATTAGGCATGCAAGCCTAAAGATGCTGAGGTATGAACACTCTTTGTGTTCTTTTGATTTAATGTATCATCAGTTCTGTCCTTATGGCTGGCTTACTCTTCATGTTTTCCACTGTGTCATTCCCCTTTTCTTTCTTGGGGATGCCAGTAAACTAATTTTTTTCAACGTGCGATGTCCTTGAGATCTACGATTTTCACTTCCAGCATTTCCATTCTTGCTTCAACAAGATTTTTATCCATTTCAGAAAGATAATCAGAGTATGCATTAAGGGTCAGATATAATTTGAGTTCAGTACTCACATTTTGCAGTTCCTCAATAATTTGATCCAAACCTGCTTTATTTTTCTGATCTCCCTATATGGTCTTTGCACTCTATTGCCTTGTGTGTGGTGTGTTGAACAATCTGTTAGGCCAGACCATGTGGTCTCACTACCACATTCTATTTAGTATTTATTTTTCCAGTTAATTCCTTCTTCAGCGTGAGCTTTGCAGATAATTAACTGATAGGAAGAACTGATTCATCAGCACTTGTAAGCTGAATTATGTCTTCAGAAGTTTTAACCGAGGGGGGAAAGGCACAGATAACCAATGTAACACATCTGTCTTATTATTGTAAGTTGCAGTCAGTGAACTTTGTTTTGATGAGTAAGGTATCCCATGTACATAAAGCAGTAATGATTTTACTTTTAAGAAATTTTAAATAGCTACCTTTTCCACCATGATAGGGGATATTCATCAGTATTCCTAGATCTTTTGATTGGGTCATATTTGTCTGCTTTTCCACCATGTCAGAACATACTTCTCGGTAAACCTAGATCTTTTGATTGGAGCATATTTGTCTATCACCTTATTCACTTTAGTAGAATAGTCAAACATGTATATTTTCTCCATTTCATAGATATTATTCTGGCAGGCCTGTGGTTATAAATTCTGAATTATATTAAATTATAGTCAGGCCGGTAAACTTTCTAACATAAAAATGTAATAGGGTGAGGTGTATGTACTTTTCCAGCTGAGATTTGTGAGTTTTCCTGTTCAAGCATGACATTGCAGTTATGGACTACAGTTCCCTCCCTCCCAGCCAATTTAAAGAGTATTTTGTCCTCTAGTGTGAGTTGTTAATACATTTGGAATAAACACATTTAGTTGAATAATCTAAAGTTTCTCTTTCAAATGTACTTTGTGTCATTACTGTATGCCAACATTTCTAAGGACAATTCAGTGTTGCAGAGGATTGCAGACTGGAAGCAATTATCACACTGCATTCTGATATTCAAATTCTCTAGCAAGAGTTAGACTAAATGAATGCTTGATGTGTTAATCATGGCCTTACCCTCAATGCCAGGAAATGGAGTATACATAGTTTCTTTTGAAATATCTTACATTATTTCAATTTATATCTGATACAATCATTAGGGATCCTTCTAACTTACACAACTTATCCTTCATAGTATCTCCTCAAACTTCAAAGAAGTTATAATCCCACTTTAGTCCTCCTTTATTAGGCTCATTATTGAATACAATGCCATCTTTGGCATGCACCTCGCTAAACACCTAAATCAACTTGAAAGACCTCAATGTTTCCTCACCAAAAAGATTTCAGGTCTCAGTGCCTATAACTGGTCTGATAGATTAAAAGCCCTGTCCTGCTACCCAGGGTTGATAGTCTTCTGTGCTATGAATGATCCAACACTCTTTGAATTCCTTTACCTAAACAGAACCAGTGGTAAAGCAAGCACCTGCTGTAGAAACCTAATGCTGTACTACCACATCAGTATCACTAAATGGCATGACAGGTGCTTAAACCAACATATTCCTCATTTGCAGAATAGGCTGCTCTTACTTATCAAGCAGAATGTTTCCCTAGCAACCTTTAAAACCAGTCTGGATAACTGGGTGGGTGACCAAAATTGTTTTCACCTGGAATACATCAATAATCTACTTAATGTGGGCATTGTTACGCTCCCATCAGTACTGGGTGATATGGCTGAGGTTCTTGATAGTCTTTTTGGCCATAAGCTTAGTAAGAACCAACAAACCTATGAATCTGTAATTATAGTTCATTTATCATTAAAGCAAGTAGTTAATTATCTCTTCTTAGGTTAGGTCAACTATCAGGTTCCATTATGTTCCATATATGTTTTTTAATGGAAATACAGTCCGCCAGAATTTCAAATTTGGCATTCTTATAAGTTACAGTTGAGGTAAGGTCTTCTCTAATATAAACTGAAATGCCTCTTGCTGACATTTGATTACTGGGAAGGTCCGACTGAGTAAGAACCCATTTTCAGTGGAGACCCAGGAAAAAAAAACTCAAAAGTATTGCTAAACATTATAAGAACAATAAATATAAAAAAGAAAAAAAAGGTGCTGAAGCGAACCAAGGCTGCAAAACTGAAAAGTCATCCAACACTGGAATAAAACAACGATGTCCACAACAAGTAGATTTATTCAAAAATGAAAACAGTGGTAAGCGCTTTCACCCAGTTAGGGCTTCCTCAGACCATATTATAAGAACAATAATTTTATAGTCTTTGAAAATAATACAAAAAACAAATACAGTTTAAATAATGATACCCAGTGAGACATAATATGGAAACATTGGTTAAGAATAGATACAGGTTATGTTACAATGATTTAACAGTTAGATAAATTTTAAGCAGTTTATAGAGAAATTAAAGGTAAGTTAGTATAATACAAACAGGAATTGTAATGCAAAGTGAGAGAAAAGCAGACTTATGGTATATTTAGAGAGAAAGCCAAGGAAGAGAAATTCATAGAAGTAAGGAAGTAAAGAAGAGGGGAGAGTAAGGAGATGTTATGAAGAGATGTTTGTTCTCTTTTAGGGATATAATTTATTCTGGTATTGAACACAACCTGGATAGACTCCAAAAATAATTATTTATTCACAAATAAAGTAAGGGCTTTCGTACAGGATAGTACCTGTACTTCTTCAGACAAGACTTGTGTTTTTTTGTGTTTAAATTTATGTTTAAGTTTATTTTTTTTTTTTTTTACGGAGCAGCAAATTTTTTCCCTAGGAAAAAATTTGCTGTTCCATTTGTTCGATATTTTGTTGTTTCGATATTATCGGTACGATGAAATAGTGTTCGCTGTTTACATCGTACAATAATATGATATAGACGTGTATTATCAATAGAGAGTACTTTAATTTTTTTTTTCATATGAGTGTGATTTGGGGAAAAATAATTAGTTTATTTTTCTAGGACTGAGCATGAGATGCAAGTTACAAAGCCAAATTTCAATCATATTTTCAGTAATTCTCTTTTGCTCCCCATTTATTGGCTATTATCAGTAAGGACATAAGTATCATTTTGCAAAGTCTCTCCCCTTAAAACCTTCTCTATGTTAATAGACCTTTGATAACATTGCTTAATATTGAGTGTATTCATACTGCTTGTACTAATTTTCATGTTAAATCAGTGTGTTTTTACTATAAATAGTTTGCTGGTTTCCTCTGGTGGCAAAAGGTTTCCAAACGTGTTGTTTTGTATTAAACTTTAAATTCAAAGTAGCAAGTTCACCCAAACATTATCCTAAACATACCGAATTCCAAGCAGTTATGCTCACCCATGTCCCTAGAGTCATTCATGTCAGAATCATGGACCAGCACTTCCCCACAGCTTCTTCAGCCATCCTGACTGAGATGGGTATCTTGAGACAGTAAAAATAGAGAGCAAAAACTGATCACGACTGAATAGTGTAGAAAAGAACTTTTATTGCATAAAAGTAAGTGCTTTCACGATCCCAACAACTGATCGCTTCTTCAGACTAATTTACAACAAGCATCATCACCAAATTTAAACAATAAAACAACCAATAGCTTTAAAACATTTCATTAAACACTAATTGAAAGCACCCACTTCCAATTAAAAGTGTAAATGATGCATATTTTAACTTACATCCTTATCAATGCTTTCTGTTCTATTTTAAAATAAATGTAAACAGTTAATGTTTGAGGCTCTAGCTCTAAGAAAAGGTTTTAGTTACAATGCACTGTTTATACCTGGTGTTTTCTCTGCCTGCAGTTACAGAATCCATCTCTGGTCTGCTGTCTCAGTCCTATTCTTTAAGTCACCGCCTCTAATGTCCTGTTTCATAATCTCAAGTACCAAGTATCGCAATGGTGTGTCAGCTATGCAGTTTAAGGAACTTAGTGTATTTGTCCCCAAAATACACCCAACTGTTGAAACTTTTATAACAGTGTGTGAGAAAGAATTTAATAATAAAACGGCAGCAAAGTTTGATAACTTAAGCAAATCCAAAAATGAAGCCTTGGTACAACTGAAGGATATGTTTAGCTAGAAATTATGCCTGCAGATAAGGGTGGGAGTGTCGTAGTAATGGAAAAAATGTTATATATGCAGCAAATGATGCTATTGCTTGTCTACAGGTGAAAGCTATCATAGACAGAGTGTCTGTTTATGTATTTGATTTATTTGTATTGCAACAGATTACGGAAGACATATTTAATTATTTTGCGGTAGAACATCCCATTATACCTATGATATATGGACTACCTAAGATACATAAGAGCATGATTGAACCTCTAATGAGGCCCATTGTTTCTAGCAGAGGATGGTGCACAGAAGCACTATCCATATATGTAGAAAAGCAGCTGCATCCTGTGTTAGATACATGTAACACTGTTATTAGAGGTACAAAAATGTATTTATTTATTTATTTCAGTTTGATTACCGGGGAAGTCCACTGGGCCATGAAGTGCCCATTTTCAGTGGAGGCCCGGGGAGAAAAGCTCCAAGAACGGTATAATACGATATAGGTTACAGAATAAAGCTCCAAGAACAGTATAATACAATATAGGTTACAGAATGCAAATAAAGATTACAAAGAAAAAATACATACAATATAGTTTGTAAAAACAAGTAGGGTTAATACATTTGAGAGTTGCAGAGACCTTGATGGCAGAAATTTTTTTTTTTTTTTCAGTATTTATATGCTTACAGTCACTTAAAGTCTGTTAGTTGTAGTTATTTTGAGAAATTAGAATAAGTATGAGAGTATAGTGGAGTAGGAGTAGGAGTGCTTAGTTAGGGGCCGCTATGGAATTTAAGTGGAGTGAAAGCAGGAGCATTTCCATTTGGAGGATAGGTGAAGAAAAAGTTGAGTTTTGAAGGATTCAGTGTTGGGTATAGTCCTAAGTGAAGTAGGCAGAGAGTTCCATTTTTTACCTAGTGAGAAGGAGAGTAAAAGCTGGCCAGCTGGTCGTTTTGGTTTACTAATGGAGATTAGGTTTTGGTTTTCGGATCTCAGTGATCTGTTAGGGATGTATGGAGGAAGGATGTCCTTTAAGGCTGGGCATTTATTAGGGGAGAATATTAGTTTGTGAGCGGTGGTTAGTTGTAGATAGTCTAGGTGATTAGGGAGTTCTAGCCAGTTCAGTGAACGAAGGCTGTGGCAGTGGTGACTTGATGTTTTGGATTTGGTGGCAAATTTAGAGATCTTATTATAGCAAGTTTCGAGCTTAGAGGTGTTGGTAGCAGACAAGTTGGTTAGGAGAGGGGCTCCGTATAGAAGGGAAGGTAGGAGGAAGGATGTTGCCAGGGTATGCCTAGTGGAGTTTGAAAGGAAGTGATTGTTCCTATGTAGCATACCTAGCTTTTGGTGGGTTTTTTTTATGTTATGTTGTATATGAAGATCAAATCTGAGGTGTTCGTCTATGGTGATGCCAAGGAGTTTTGCAGAGGGGACCACTTCAATGGCAGTGTTAGTCTGGCTGAGAACATTGAAAGTGTTTTTGTCCACAGAGGAAACTTTGGAGGGGAGAAACATTAGTATTTTGGATTTATTGGAGTTGAGAGAAAGGTAGTTTTGGTGCATCCAGTTCTCTGTGGTGGTAAAGGCTAACTGGGTTTTGGTCTGGAGTTCAGGAAGGTTTGGGGCAGAGCAGACCAAGGTAGAGTCATCTGCGTATTGGATGACTGTGGTGTCAGGGATGAAGGTGTGAAGGTTGTTTATGAAGATGTTGAAAAGCATGGGTCCAAGGATGGATCCCTGAGGAACACCAGTAGATGTAGGCAAAAAGGAAGAGAATGAGTTCTTCCATTTGACTGCTTGTTTTTAAACATGTTTTTAAAATCTTTAAATTAAAAAAATGTCAATGATTGATAGTGAGTTTATGTTTGTCACCATGGACATCAATTCATTATTTATGGTGATACCGAATTCTTGGGGTATTGAGAGGGTGCGTGAGTTATTGAACACCAAGAGAATATTGACTCATACTAAAGTGAATATGATATGTAATTTGTTAGTGATTATTCTTGAAAATAATGTCTTCTTATTCAATGATAAATTCTACCTGCAAAAGGTTGGCATAGCGATGGGCACGGCTTGTGCCAATAGCTACGCCAACCTAGCATTAATATCATGGGAAATTAGTTATTTTTACAAAACAATGAGTTTATTGACAGTATTATTTGGTATGCATGATTTGTGGACAATATTTTTCTTCTGTGGGGAGACACGGGCAGTAGGTTAGGACTGTTTATTTATTATCTACATGGTACCAGAGATTTGCTTAGGTTTACGTATGATTGTTCATCTGAAACTATTAATTCTTTGGATATAACTATTGATAGAATTGGACGTACTTGAAAGAGTTTTTTATACACTGTCTTTTCAAACTGTTGCCTACATTATTAGCTTGAATAAAAAGCTGCAAAAATGATATGACATATAAAGGGTTAATTTAGAAATAATATAAAATGCTGAGAAATTAGAAAAACAGTAAATCTGCCGGCAAACATATATAGCTTAGTTAGATTTTGACATCCATGTAAAAAAATATGTTATTGAGAAACAAAGTTTGTAAAATAACTACACAGATGGCAGCCGAAAGTACATCGGAGTAACTTCAAGCAAGATAAAGCAGGAACACACACATAGTTCTGGAACTCTACGTTTCAGATAACTGAGTTTCCTTGGACCACCGAGCTTAAAGAAAGGACAAATCATAAACTAGAAGAACAAAGAAAAACTGTTATACAAAGAAAGAACTGTTTTACATCAGACTCTGGGAAAATACCAGATCTTCTGGTATAAATGTAACTATGCATAAACAGACTGGGAATTTGCTACAGAGCGCTGACATATTTGTATTGCTTGCTTGTAGATCCAAAAGGAGAATATAATAGTCAAAGCTTATCAACTGAAACAGTTGTTTTTGTGTATTTATTGTACTTAGTACAATACAGTAATGAGTAGTTGATTACAATAAATAGTTAAATACTGTGGTTATGCTTGCATGCAAAAGCAAGTAACAGAAAGAAACCAACAGGAAGGCAGTACAGAATTCTTCAATGGCGTGCCACAGTTGACGGACCGAATGGTTTCTTATTGTAACAACTTCAGCTTCTTTTTATTCAGGTGGTACATTCAGTTCCAGTGCAAACGTTTGCCTCCTTCTTCTGTACAGTATCCAGTAGCAGAACAGTGCATCTCTGCAGATTCCACAGGTCCTGTATATTCACACAGCTGAGTCTGACCATCTTTTGAAAGAATCATCTGGGGACTTTCCACGCTTTCTCAACAGAAGATTTGGCCACCTTCCACACAGAAACTGGTAATTCTTTTTTTGTTTCTCATTCTACAAGCATGGATGCTTTCAGGGAGACAGTAATGACAGTCCAGCACATGTATGGTCAGGATTTAAAGATTGGTATAAACATAACTGTAGCACATGTAGTACTTTACTAGGTAAAGTTAATGTCAATGTTTTATGTCAATGCGTTATGTTTGACTGGTATCTTAAACCAGGGGCGGCTCGTGCTATCGGACTGCAGGACTGCAGCCCTCCCAGGATTATTTGCAAATTGCCATAAAATTTAAAAAATAATTTCCTATTTCTTTTTATATAAATTAGAACAAACACAGTCGATATGCTATGTATGTCTGCAAACTCCTGGAACTCGAAGTGTGCATGCTCGTCGAGTTCCGGGGTTTTTTTTTTTTTTTTTTACAAGGAACGTACCTCCTAGCTATCTCGTAGTACCTGACTGCTGTAAAAGGCAGTCCAGATTTAAATAAAAGCATCAGTGTGATGCCCAGAAGTCTATGCAGTTTAACCGCATGATCCGCATCGTAAATTAGAAGGGGAGGTCGGACTGCCACGTCGGCAGGCAAGCACGTGATGTGGATGGCTGGATTGCTACTAAATGGTTCTCGCTCTCTTCTCAAAAAAGAGAGCGAGAAACAATCAGTAGCAATAGCTTATTTAGAGGTTGAGACTTGGGACTCAGGAGTTTGGGACCGTTCATTGGTGGATATTATTTTAATTTATACCGGCGTTTTTGGCTTGGCAGCTGTGCTTAACTGCAGTCAGAGAGAGAGCGCAGAGCAGAGAGGATGACTAATACATAAACTGAGGTAGGTGTTTTTTTTTTTTTTTTGCTGCACCAGGTAAACAGGCGTAAACCAATAAATTGTCTGTCTATAAAAAGAGGGTAGTTTTTGAATTACCTCAATGGTATATGTTATGGTGTACTGTACCTGCATTAGAACTAATTGAAGTTTGTGCATCTACCATAGCTGATCATTGTAACAAAAACTGCCCATTTTAAGTATCTTGTAATACCAAGGTAAAATTTTCCATGTCATCTTACAAGTGCCTTCGATGCCTTTCTGTGGACATCTGAGGTAAGCCTTGCAGCTGATAAAATCTCTGTCAGTTAAAACACTAAGTGGGGTTCTCTACTTCCACTATGAGGTGTACCAGCATATTACAGAACCAGGCACATGTTCTACTGAAGGGACAGGATGAAGAAGAAGAGATTGATGATGAGGGGTGGCTGTGCAGGTGGCAAGGCCACACTACAAACTAGGCAGGGAAAACATTTAGAACCATTTATACCCCTGTATCCATATGTATGGTACTATGAAAAATTCTTCCTATGGAAACAATGTTGGTGGACCATTTGTACCACTGTATCCATATATATGGTACTATGACAGATTCTTCCTATGGAAACAATGTTGGTGGACCATTTGTACCACTGTATCCATATGTATGGTACTATGATGAATTCTTCCTATGGAAACAATGTTGGTGGACCATTTGTACCCCTGTATCCATATGTATGGTACTATGATGAATTCTTCCTATGGAAACAATGTTGGTGGACCATTTGTACCACTGTATCCATATATATGGTACTATGACAAATATTTCTTATGGAAACAATGTTGGTGGACCATTTGTACCACTGTATCCATATATATGGTACTATGACAGATTCTTCCTATGGAAACAATGTTGGTGGACCATTTGTACCACTGTATCCATATGTATGGTACTATGATGAATTCTTCCTATGGAAACAATGTTGGTGGACCATTTGTACCCCTGTATCCATATATATGGTACTATGACAAATATTTCTTATGGAAACAATGTTGGTGGACCATTTGTACCACTGTATCCATGTGTATGGTACTATGACAAATTCTTCCTATGGAAACAATGTTGGTGGACCATTTGTACCACTGTATCCATATGTATGGTACTATGACAAATTCTTCCTATGGAAACAATGTTGGTGGACCATTTGTACCCATGAATCCATATGTATGGTACTATGACAAATTCTTCCTATGGAAACAATGTTGGTGGACCATTTGTACCACTGTATCCATATATATGGTACTATGACAGATTCTTCCTATGGAAACAATGTTGGTGGACCATTTGTACCACTGTATCCATATGTATGGTACTATGACAAATTCTTCCTATGGAAACAATGTTGGTGGACCATTTGTACCACTGTATCCATATATATATGGTACTATGAGACATTCTTCTTATGGAAACAATGTTGGTGGACCATTTGTACCCCTGTATCCATATATGTATGGTACTATGAGAAATTCTTCCTATGGAAACGATGTTGGTGGACCATTTGTACCCCTGTATCCATATGTATGGTACTATGACAAATTCTTCCTATGGAAACAGTTAATGTTGGTTAGACAAATCACTGATTGTGTTATCATTTCCCAGCACACAGCTGTCATACAGTAATGCTTCAGATGGGATTACTCACTTTTTACATTAAGAACATACATTATTGTATCTCTCACAATACTAACTAGTTACTAAAGTTAAATGCATGATGAATCCAGTAGAAGGAGATGAATTGTCCCTGAAAATAACCCGATTGTTGTAGTTACAGGCACCCCAGATCTGCAATTTTTACTTACTCTATACTAATTTGCACCCCTCTTTTGACCTACTTCCCAGTACTAAATCTAGAAAGTCATAAAAAGGGACTTTTGACTCTTTAAAAATATTCAGTTATATCTAACTTGAGTCTCTGTCCAACATTTCATGCATGCAGAAATTGACAATTCCACTTAAAGCCTGAGAGCTCCTCATTAGCACTCTTCAAGAAAAATGATTGGATGGGAAATGGGAAATTCACCCCGGGGATAACTTCTGTGGCTCTGCTCTACAGGGGCACAGGAAAATTATTTTCTTGGGTGGCGAAAGCCAGGGTACATTTTTTGGCTAGGCTTGTATGGGCCAGAGACTTCCCAAACTCTGGAACAGACTACCTATCTATGTCAAACAGAGCTCCTCATTAGCACTCTTCAAGAAAAATCTTGATGATTGGATGGGAAATGGGAACTTCACCCCGGGGATCACTTCTATGGCTCTGCTTGACAGGGGCACAGGAAAATAATTCTCTTGGGTGGCGAAAGCCAGGGTACATTTTTTGGCTAGGCTTGTATGGGCCCTAGGGCCGATAGCCTAGTACCTACCTATGAACCTATGACACAAGCCCATATTATTTATACCTTCTCTTTTTTTTTTGCAAACAGTAAACACCTAGTGCTTATAGCCTTTTTTACTCAAGCTCTTCCATACTGTCTTTGTAGAATATCACTGCTGGCACAGATTGGGTGCCTTACCTATTGTAATCACCTCACTGTTATTGCATAGTCTATATAACCAAACAAACATCCTACCTTTTTCATCTCTCTCTTTCTTCGGACCTTCCTTACTCCTGGTCCTGCATTCTTGAAACTTGATCTTATTTATTTACTTACTCTTAGATCATACCTGTCAACCTCTTAGAGCAAAAAATCTAGACACAGCCATAAATAATGGGGAGACTGAGGCCAAAACATAGGGACACTTTTTAAATATTTCTCTTATAAACTTAGAAAGTTGATAGAACAACATATTTTCCATAAGTATGAATTTTCGGAAAGGTATGAAATCTGAAACTTAAATGCCTGTCATTATTTTCTGAATTCAGTGATTTGCTAATCATTTGCCAGAAACCAAAAATTTATGAGGAACAGACCGAAAATATAAGGCAAACATCTGGACGTTTTGCGAAAATCTGGGCAGTTGAGAGGTATGTTTAGAAACTGAAATGATGCAGATCTGATTTTTTTAACTTTGACTCCTGCCACAGCTGAAAATACATCAGTATGCTAACAAACATGTACAAACATCGTATTTGTAAAGAATACCAACACCAAACTTTAATGTACTATCATAGTGAAAATCATATTCACACACAACTCAAGAACAAGAAGGAGATATAATTGAGAGAAGATGCAGCTTGGCCACATAAAGTGTATGTGTGCGTGCGTGTGTGTGTGTGGGGGGGGGGACAATAAAGACCTGGAGAGAGTTAGTAGTGTGGGTTACAGGGTGATTGCACATGGGTCAGTATGAGTTAAGGCACTCAGTAACAACTGTAAGACTTTCAACAGAGCACAGCAGAGAAGAAAAACTTTGGTCTGGCCTCATAATCATCTATGATAAGTGTTTTTAACTTTGTTTTTATTAAGGTAAGGTTATTAACTTTTGAATTAATTACTTTTTAGGATCATGTTGGTAGCTTATAATTTTAACTTGTTGGGTTGCTTTTCAGCTACTTATATCAGTTTTAAAAATAATTGATGAGTCTGTTTTGTTAATTTATAGCTGCTGGCTTGCAATGCAGATCCTGGGGTTTTCCTAAATAATTTACTGTACAGTAATTTAGATTTGTAGATGTTTTACATTTATTTTCTGATTTATAAGTGTACATTTAGAAACATAAGGTATATTTAATCCTACTGTTTTTAAGTAAACTAGGCCACATATTTTTGCTTACTCCTTGGCTGTTTATATGATTACGATAAGAAACCTGGCTGAATTCTTAGTGCTCTCAGCTGATGCAAGACACAGCTAGCCTTCTTCAGTATCGTACCATCACCATGAATGAGGGATAGGTTCAGGTATCCAAAGCTTTTTGAGCTCTTAGTTAAATTACATACCAAAGCAAAGGATTTAAACAAAGGTTAAGGAGAAGGGAGTTAAAGGAAGAGTCCCTGCCTTGTGCCTCTGGATATACCAAGGACCCTTTATTTAGGTTTTACAATAACTGTTGAAACCCAGTTGGGAAGCCAAGTGAGAAAGGACTGCTTAAGTATTTCTACTGACCCGATCAAAGGCCCTTTTGGCATCAAAACTCAGGATCATTAGAAGTTTAGTATGAGTGATTTGCATCATTCATCAACAACTGTGTTTTAATAATATTGTTGGAGGTTTGATGTCCCTTAATGACTCCTGTCTAGTCAGGGTGAAACTGGCCTAGTAGAATTCAATTAAATCTATGGGGCAGTATTAATATAAACAATTTATATATTCTGCATTTAAGACTGATATGGGACAGTATGAAGCTGGAAATAGTTTGTCTATCCCTGTTTTTTGCATAAATGAAATAAAAGTCCGTCCCCCAAGAATGTAAAGAGGTGGCTGCATTCAAAATAGCATTGCACATTTTTAGAAAAATCTTCCAAAAACTTGGGACCCATACCCTGAAGTCTCTCTAAAGTCAAAGCATCTTATCCAGGGCCTTTCCATGTTCTGACTGTCTGAGAAGCTCCAGCAATGCTTCATTGGTTATATCAGTGTGTAAGACATGTTTCTCCCTAGTAGAAATATTTTTTAACAAATAACCAAACCTATATTAATATATATATATATTATTTATATATATATAATGATTGAGTACAACGCCCCATTCGGAATGTACCTTACCCGACACCTGCAGCAGTTGGAAAGACCCCAAAAGTTCCTCACCAAAAGGATAAAGGGGCTCAAACATATGTCATACGATGCCCGACTGAAGAAACTCCAGCTCTATTCAGTCGCATACCGTCTGCTCAGAGGTGATCTGTGCCTGACATACAAGGCCATGTCCAACCTGGAATTAATGGACATGCTCCACCTCAAAAAATCCAAATCCACCAGAGCCACGAGAGCAAGAGACTTAAACCTCAACACGGATATAAATAGGACGTGCTGGAGGGACAGATTCATCACCCAGAGACTCCCTACACTATGGAACAGAATCCCAGTCCATGTGAGGCAGAGCCCCTCACTGACTCTGTTCAAGAGAAATCTTGACGAGTGGATGGGAGATCGTAGGTTTACCCCGGGAATCATCTCTGTGTCACTGCTGGACAGAGGCACAGCAAACTAATGGGTATAATATTCTCATCCTAAGGGGTGGTGAAAGCCACACACACTCTGGCTAGGCTTATAAATGCCCTAGGGCAGATAGCCTAGTATGAACCTATGAACCTATGAACCTATGAACCTATATGCTTCATAGCAGTACTTACTGAATTAGCATGAATTCAAAAGCGTTAGCTGTCAGAAACTTCCTTAAGATGCATTGGTGTTACAGATGAGTATCTTGGATTTTTTAAATAAAATACATATTACATTTACCAAGACAAAACCTTAACCCTGTGATGGTTGGCATTCACCCTATGACTTCAGATAAACATTTAAATCATCAGCATCAGTTACATTTTGCATAATGAAACAATCTCTAGAGTATTTGTAAATACAAATGTTTTTATTTGTTGGTATTGTACAAACAACTATGTTAATCAAGGTTCGGCACAGAACTGAGTCTTGTGAGGCTCCAGATCTAACAGGAATGTATTCAGATTGAGTGTTTTGAGTTTTAACACATTGCCCTCTTTTAGTCAGCCATTTCATAGCCAATCTAAAATCAACAATTTACGTCAGATTTAGTTAAACTTTTCTGAATAACTTGGAATGGTAGTTAGTAAAAAGCTTTGGCAGAGTCCAAATATATAACTCCCATGCCAGTCGAAGGTCTAAGGCTACTGCAATCTGTTCACAAAAGCTAATTAGATTACTCAGGAAAGATATTTTATCAATGAAACCAGGCTGTTCTAGGTCAATAATTCATAGACTAGTACTAGTTTTGCCCATGAGATCAATTAAACATCTCAAAGCATTGTCTGGCTAAGGATGTTAAAGTGATTTGTCACTATTCTTACCTACATAGTTGTTTTAATGTTGTAAAGCCTTCGTCTGTGGTTTTACCATAATTTTTTCAAGATTTGCAATATTTTTTTTTCTTGCTGTTTTTATTTGTGTGATGCTCTGCCTCCATGTAATTCTCTGTGGAATGCCCTCTGACCTTTAATGTCATGTTAGGCATTTCACCAAAACTATCAGTTCAGTACTTGAAAGTGATTTTGGGGATTGGTGTGTTTTTTCTAGTGACCACAGTGATTTCTGTTTTAACTTCTGATATTGAAGTTCTAAATCCTTACAAGGATTACCCTTATTTGAGTTCAGCAGGAAGTTTAAATGATGACAATGTTACGTTGATAAGGTGTCATACCATAGTGAAATCCTGCTCTAAAATGACTATTTGACTGGTAATCTTCTGTCTTATCCTTTACTACTATATCTTTTTGGCCACATACAATCTACCGCACTTTCTAAAACTACATTACTATGAAAGTTCACTTTATCACTATCCTACTGTTATAAAAAAACTATTGATCTAAACCTTGTTAGTGTAAATACTCATTCTGATCTACCTTTGAATGATTTTTTTTATATCCTTGTATTACCTGGATTAGAATGTGTTTGTATGACATAACTATTGATATGCATCATATGAATGTTTTGTTTTGTCGCTATTGTATGCTCAAACAATCATTGTTTTTTTTTCTCATTGTCACATGCTAGAATGATTCATCACACTATGTATGTATGCATGTATACATGCCACCTTTTCTCTATTTTGTGGAGCTTTTTTCCCTGGCCTTGCACTGAAAAAGGATTTTCCACCTAGTTAGACTTTCACAGTCAACAAAAACAATAAATAAAAATACATTTTAGAAATCATGAATAGCATGGGTTCTGCTACTTTATAAAGAATTCCTTTTGCTGATGATTACTACGTGAAATAGATATTTTTTTCTAAACTGAATTTTTTTCTAACCTGGTGACTGCATCGCTTTCATTTTGTGGTCACTCTTACTGTTATCACTGTTGGTTCACAGTGGTGCACTGTTGTTTTTCTTAATATTTTGAATGACAGTATGTGTATGGGTAAATTGTTTTTGTTTGGAAAGGAGAAGATGAAAGAAGATACTTGAAAAGAAGAGTTGTGTAAAATTGTAAAACGCAGTGCAATACTGATTCGTTCACAAAAAAAAAATACTGTGACATAGAGCCAGCAATGTTTTCTCAGTGCTGCTTTTCTAGGTACAAATGGTAATCACAGTACCCATGGTCTGTGCTCACTGTAATGCCAATAAAACATCTTTATAGTTAGAGTTAGAATTTGATAGCAGTAGTAAAGTGAACATTTGGGAAATTCTAGCAGCTGACTGATTTGAAAGATCTATTTCTAGTTTTCTAAGAAAATGGGTATTTTAAAGTACTTGCAGGAAATCTGATAAGCTAGAAACTTTATCAGAATACTTATCAATTTATAATATATTGCTTAACACTGAAATGTCTGCTTCTAAGTCTAAAGTTGCAATAAGAAATGTGCCATCTACTATAAAACAAAGTCAGATATAGTAGATTAACTTGTTTCACAATGGGGGAGGGGGTTACCTTGCACAGTTTTCACTTTGATATCCCTCACTGAATTGCATACTATCTTCACAATTATTAAATCATTCTTATCTACAGTGTTTTGTCATACAGTCCTTTAATAATGCCCATTTGTTAGTCAAGTGCGACCACAATCCTTTTTCAGGGAAACTTGGAAGCAATGGCTGGTTAGCTGACTACCGTGCCACACAATAGGCAAATAAGGGCTGAGGGACTCAAACCTTGCACCACATGACCTACAGCTCACAGCCTGAGCACACTGCGCCAACTGTAAAACTCACTTATTTATCCATTCGTGTGATTGCAGTGCTTGACGCACTTTATGGAGTACCGCTTTTACCAAAAGCAGTCTCAGTTTTAGTATCTATCAGCAGATTTCTGCACATAAACAGTTCCAAAAACAGTCTTAGTTTCAACAAATTCCAGGAAACATTTGTTCATAGGTTCACTGGGTCATAGGATAATACTAGGCTATTGGCCCAGAGACCCTTATAAGCCTAGCCAAGAATTTCACCCATGGCTCCTCAAAGTCAGCACCTTTTTCCCCTGTCCAGCAGGGATACAGTTGAGATCCCAGGGGTATATTTTCTCTTTCCCATCCGGTCATCCAGGTTCCTCTTAAAGAGGGCTAGAGAGGTACTCTTCTTGACATGGAGTGGGAGTTTATTCCACAGACAGGGGAGTCTTTGGGATACAAATGTATCCTGCCAACAAGTTCTAGTAATGTCACAGACCAAGTTAAGGCCTTATGTGCAGATTGTGAGAGGAGTTTGTCTTCCTGATATGCAACAACTCCAAGTCTGGGACTGAAATGGCCTTGTATGCTAGACACGGGTCACCTCTGAGCAGTCTTTGAGACTGAGTAGAGGAACGAACCACAAACTATAAATGAAGAAGGTGACTGTGTTTGCTGTGGAATAATTTGTTCTGGATTACTGTTACCTTCTTCATTTATAGACTGAGTAGAGGGACAGGGCTTTTAGTCTATCTGTATAGGATAGTTGTTTGAGACCCTGGATTTTCCTGGTCAGGAACCTCTGTGGTCTCTCCAACTGCTGCATGTGCTTGGCAAGGTACATGCCAAAGGGGGCACTGTGCTCGATAATGGGTCTGATAAGGGGAGGAGTACAGAGATGTCCACAATATCATTCCAGGAAAACTGCTTGTGCATAATAATAGTTTGTATAGTTTGCCTGCCTCAATCATCTGCAACATTTTTTTGCTGTTTCCAAACCTCTTTCCTCTATCACACAAGTTTAATTTTGTTTTCTGCTATATCTGTGCAGTGAGTCTGCCATTTGTCCTGAAATGTTCTGTTGAGGACAGGTCAGATACTAATCTCTGCAAAATAGCACACTGAATCTTTGAGAGTATAGCAGGCATGAAAGAATGCATACATGCTGCAGGAGCTATTGTTTCAAGTTTCTTGAAAGGACCAAAAAAGAATGTGCTTTCAGAGGCACATAACTTATCAAAAAACAGAAAGTTACATTAGCTCACTGATAAAATGAGTGTCACGTCCCAACAGTCCGTAATCAGCATAAATCTCTTTATTTTTCACCAATGTTAAGCGCTTTCATCTACTAGTCCTTAGATGAAAAATAGAAATTTATGCTGATTATGGACTGTTGGGACGTGACACTCATTTTATCAGTGAGCTAATTTAACTTTCTGTTTTTTGACAAGTCGGGTTTCACTGATTTACTTTTTTGGTGCTAGGCATATAACTTAGATGAGACACTCTGCTTTTAACCTATTAACACACTGTTTTTCCTACACTAAGTATGCACAGAATAACTGTTTGTTTCCAAGTTAGAAGTATGAACAAGCTATTCAGATGGCAGCTGCTTTTATGAATTCAGGGGGTAGCAGTCAGGGGCTAGTGGCAGTTTTTAGTTTCTTTAGTTATGTCTGTGTGTTGTGTAGCTACAGGTTTACAGCTTCCTTTTCTCTAGAAAAAGCAAGTCTTTTTTGTAAGTGACGTCTCAGTATAGCAAGCAACATGCCTCATTTATGATGCATATGTCCCCCTACCACCAGACTAAAACTATTTCTTTTCTGAAATAAAACTATTGTTATAGTGAGACCACAATGCTTAGTTTAGGCTCATATGAATAGGATATCTAACTTCAGCTACTATAGCAATCAGTTATTCCTTGATGTAAAATGAAGTGAGTCCTGCTGATTTTGTTGATGTATTAAGTACCAGCAGTCCTTGTTACAGCATCTTTAATTGATGGCAGGTGTGTACCCAAGAATACTGAATGCTGTAATTAAATCAGAAGGTGGTTCCACAAAGTATTAGTTTAGGGTGTGCACACTTATGCAATCAGTTTATTGGAATTTTTTTTTATTTTTTATATTTTTCCCCTAACAGATTTGTTTGTTTTTCAATTGAATAGGTCACACTAAAGGTGGGAAACGTTTTGAAATGTTTTATTGTGGTCACATTTTTTTTATATCACAAAAACCTAGCACTGTACCAGCGGTGTGTTCGCTTTTTATATCCACTGTATATATATCAGCTGAAAACACATACTCTGTGTCCAGCTTCTTTTGACAGTTTCTTTTTTAATGTCTGGAAAAAAGCCATTTGGATAAATATAGAAAAGACCATTTTATCAGCGCATTTAAATGTATCTGAAAAGTACCACACTTAAAACATTTAAACTTTTATGTACGGAATTAGGGACAGAGCAAACACAGACTTGGGGGAAAAGCCTCAAATCAGGAAAATATATTTACTTATATTTTCTTAAAATAATTTCTACCTAATGAAAAACAATGCCAAATTTCTTAACACATAGTATAACACACAACTCCTAAAAGGAAGACAGGGAAGAATAAAGAGGACACTGAGTGAATAATTAACTATATACTGCAATGGTCTAATACACCCCAGTGAATCATGCTAGCTTCAGGCTACATCTGCCAAAACAATACTGAGATTATTTAGTTAAACATTCATTTGGGCCTTTTTCAAGGAAGACCTACTTCAGACAGCACCGATTTTTATCTCTTGTGTACTCTGCATCCTTTCTGTAAGATTATACACAGTGTTAAGAGCTGGATAAATAGATAGATAACTGTCCTTATCTGATGATGGAAAATCAAAAGGCTGTGGATTCTATTCCCACCCCAAAATAGCAGCCCAAACTAAATGGCATTTTAAGTCATAAAATGATTTCATACTCGTGAACAAAAGTTGGAAATGAATATCTAAGATGATGAATACCTTGCTGATCCCAGCAGGAAGACAGGACTGATTATAAAAGTTTTATGACAGGGCAGAGTACACACCTACACTGAAGATTAATGTTCCATGTTTCTTTTAGTGTACTTTGTTGTGATAATATTTACTGTACCTTCCTAGATAACAGCAGCAGTAAGCAGTCGTAACACGTTTATTTAAAACAGCTGTTGATGTGCTTATTCTTAAAGGGCCTGAATGTGTTTAAGACCATAAAGAGAGGGATTAGTGTGTGTATATTTAAAAGAAATAAACTTGTATAAGTAATGTTTATATTTTTCTTATTTGTTGTACTCAACATCTCTCCCAGAACAAGAGGTCTGAGTGTAGTAGTATTTCAGGGGGTGTCATTAGCACGACCACTGCAGTTCCATTTTTTTGCCAGTATTGTCTGTGGGCACCTAAAATTATAAGAAAATGAAAAACATAAGATTAACATTTTTATCTAGGGTAGAATGCTTGGGCTTACATTACAATATTCTAAAAATCAGTGGCAGCTGGTGACTTCAAATCAAAGGGGGGCTGCAGGAGACAGCTGAATGGGTGGGGCCAATGGGAAAGGGTTGTGGCCAACTAGAAAGGGGCAGAGCTATGCTCAAAACCACAACAACTGGAACTTTAATTAAATATGCTGCCCTGGGTGCCAAACCATCAATAACGAGAGTCCAGTCAAGACAAAGAAGAAAAAGACATTTCAATGCATTGGCTACATGACAGCTTACTTAAAATCTAGATGGAAACAAAAAGATTGTGAGGCATGAAAAACTAAATTACTTTTTAAATACATTACTAGAATGCCAGTCAAAATCAAGTATAAAAAAAACAAGCAGCACTTAACTCAAACCACTTCTCCTTGCACTGCAGTTCTAATTATAATTTATATTCAGCTTTATAAATGAAAGTACCAAGTAACATGCTGAAAGTAGCAATCTCTGTGATGCCCCACTTGTAAAAATGTTTCTTATCCAAAAAAGATCTGCTGCCTGATAGCAACTATCTACTCGTTTCATGGGGAAAACATGATCAAAGTAAAAAAAAATGAACAGCAAACAAGAAGCAAGCTCAAGATAAATTGCTTAAAGGATTACTGCACAGGTTACGGACCACACATGATGGATTGGCATTCCTTTTAGTTTACAGGTAAAGCCTGCAAAGATGACTGCAAGTCTCCAACAAATGTAATGAGCTTCTGAAAATACTGTAATCCTGTCCTTTATTACAAATACTGTCATATGCATTTCAATACCTAAGGCTTATACGTTATCTAGTTATGTAAATATTCTCTGGATGGCAACAACAAAAAGGCTTTTTCAATGCTGATAATTCTTTAACAGTATGCTTATTAAAGCGTACTTGCATCTTACAAAGTCAGACCAGCTTACCTGATGGTCATTAAAGCATTGCTACTTAAACACAGAGCAACAGGGAACTGCAACAGCATGCATTTTCTGAGTAATAAGAAGCATAAATCAACAGTATAAAAATATGACAGAAAACCAGAACATTTTGCAAAATCAAGGACAGATGAAAAGCCACTGTCGTACTTGTGTCTACCTTGGATGGGGGAATATCTGCACACTTACACTGCATAACTGTGCCTTGCCTTGTCGCTTGGACACATCCAGAGTCACTACATGGGGTGCAACAAGTATATCACAATTTGAAATGTTTCTGACTGACGGTATTGGCTCTGACACATTTGTCATACCTCTCAACCTCAGAGCAAGAAACCCAGACAAAGCCATACATAGAAGTGGGACAAAGGCCCAAAAATAAGGACATGCACCAATAATGACAAAACTGCCCAATTTAGAACATTTCCATCATAAAAGTCTACTCAAACTTCAACAATCCACCAGTATCAGTAAATATGCACAATCTCTAAAGAAATAAATGTCATCTAAATAATTCCACATTAAAGAGATCTGAAACTAATGGAGAGGCTGCTGCTAGCAAACAACTTTATATTTCATTGTTTCATCTACAAGTAAAGTGCCTGCTACCCTTGAGAAATTGCCTGTGTTACATTAAAAAATGATAAGGTAGTAATAATGCAATAGGGAATGGATGGGAAACTGATAACAGCTTCATAGCTACTAGGTATCTGCGCCAAAAAGGACTGCAGCATCCACCCCTGTTATAGCACAGTATCAGCAAGGCATCTCCATATTGTGGGAACAGAACCCACAGCCTTCTGCATCAAAAGCAAGTATGCGACCTATTGTGCTATTAACATTGCAAGCGGACTCAGCATAAGCAGCACTAAACTTCTCTTCCCCTGCTGCTCTCAGCTCCTTGTAGAAATTACTAGACACTCAGCTGTATCTCTCAACTCTGAAGCACAAGAAATCTGGAAAAAGCCAAAATGTATTGGGGAGACAAAAGCCCAAAAAACACGGACATATTTTAAACATTGCTTGTATAATCTTGGAAAGTTGCTAGAATAAAATGCTGTGTTACTACCATACATTTCACTGCCGAGCCCTAAACCCAAGACCCTGTGCATAACAGTCAGAACAACATACCACTATGCCAAATCAGCTGTTTCGGGAAAGAGAGGAAGACTGAAACTTAAATGACTACCATTTAGAGAATTCAGTTCTCACCAAAGCTGTCAACCTCTTAGCACAAAACAACTGGACAAAGCCAATAATAGGGGAATACAGCCCCCAAACATATTCAGTGAATTCAGTTCTCACCATAGCTCTCAACCTTAGCACAAAAAACCTGGACAAAGCAAATAATGGGAGAATACAGTCCCAAAAGTAGAGGCAAACTTAAAATACTCATCTTATAAACTTAGAAAATTGTTAGAATAAAATGTTTCATGTTACCTTGTACTTTCTGAAGAATATGAAGTCTAAAATTCAAATGCCTGTCATTTTTATTTATTTAACACTTGTTAACCAGGAAAGTCTGACTTGGAACAAAATCCAATTTTCAGCAGAGGCTCAGGGAGAAAAACTGCAGACATATGTCTTTGTAACATGAGAGGACACCAGAGCAAACCCACACAAACACAGGCAGACTCCACCCCAGCCACGAATCAAACCAGTGAGCCTGTAACTGCAAGGCAACAATGCTACCACTCCACCATCAACTATTTAAGGAATTAAAAATTCAGAAACCACAGATTTTATGAGGAACAGAACAGAGATATAGATTCATAGCTAGGTACTAGGCTATCTGCCTGAAGGCATTTATAAGCCTAGCCAGAATGTGTAAGCTTTTGCTGCCCCCTTAGATTAGTTCCCTGTGCCTCTGTCCAGCAGAGCCACTGAAGTGATCCCTGGGGTAAACTTTCTGTTTCCCATCCACTCATCAAGGTTTCTCTTGAAGAGAGATATGAGGCAAAAATCTGCAAAACTTCCACAAATGGTGGTGGGTAGGGAATTCAGGCTCTTGCTAACTGCACCCAATGTATAGGGTTCAAGCCTGAGGTACTCTCTAACCACCACCAGCAGGTATTCTGAGTTCTCTCTAGCCACCAGCATAACAAATGCACACTGTCTCTCTAGCCATCAGTAGAAATCAATTGGGGCATTACACACACACACACACACACACACACACACACACACACACACACACACACACACACACACACACACACACACACACACTTCCTAGCAATAACACATACCCGAGTAAATTCCTCTGTTTCTATCTCGTCTGCTTCTAAAATAATCCTACTAGCAGTAAGGAGTATCCCCTGTTGCTTCTAGCAACAGTTGCTGTCCATTTGTGTCAGCAGATGAATTCACAATGCTTACTTGAGTTTATTCAGTACATTCAGCAGGGTGAAGATCAGACAAATGACATGGGGACTAGAGTCTCTAGCTGTGATAATTGTTTCTTGTGAAAGCCGCCCACTTTAACTGTAAACTATTAAATCAAAGTACATTTTAGAAGAGATCATCCTCAGCTTTGTAAATAAATCACAGACTATTAATCTGAAATCAGAACTGCACAAACAATATGCAAGTAAATCATGAAGTCACCACAGCTATTGCTCTGATCTGTATTTCTGCAATGTCTGTTAGCAAACAATTTAATCTGATAGCAAGGTAAGGGTGTTCACACTCAAGATGCTATCAGTCTTTAATTTACAATGAAAAATAAATGATTGTATCTTTATTATGCAAAGCACCTTTTTAAGTCTGCAGCATAAGCAAATGTAAGTTAAAAGCAAAGGCATAACACTGATTGGCACTGTATAATGTTACATTTTGTTCTTTATTGGAAAATTCTCGTTCTGTAGAAGCTCTACAACACAGTCAGGTCTTAATTGTAAATATACACCCCGCTCAACAGGTATTGTGATGCAGACTTTCTTACTGTAAATTATGTTTCATGCTGGTTGTCTAAACACTGCATGTAACATGTCCAAAATGAATAACTGTGTGTTTTTCTAATGGAAAGCTGTGGTATAACATCTATATTTTCTAGTTTTGTATGATGTGATCACAATATGCAATTAACTCAAATCTCATGATTCAGGGGGAATGTACATGCTATAAAAACAGTGTTTCAGATTTCATAATGTTTTTTATATATATATATATATATATATATATATATATATATATATATATATATATATATTACAGTGCAATTATAAGGAAATCTACATTTATTTAGCATCTAATGGAACTGACGATATTATTACAGTTGGAAAGGCAAGATAAAAAATGCAGATCAGCAGTTCTGTTTTAAAAGAAAATTTGAAGGGATATGGGTCAGAGATTGTGAAGTTTTACTATACAGATATAAAGGCAAACACACACACACACACACACACACACACACACACACACACACACACACACACACACACACACAGACACACCTCTTGAAGATTTATTTTAATTTTTTCAACAATCTTATGAATGATGAGCAAATAAAACTGTAATCCTTACAATCAGGGGCAGATGTCCCACAGTCCGACTAAGTAAATTAACTCATTTAAAAAAAAAAAAAAAAAGGGTACAGAACCGATTCCAGCAGACCAGCACCTATCTCAGTTAGTTTATGTATCTCGGTCTTCCTCTCTGCTCTCTCACTGCAGTCAGTGCAAGCCCTTAGCCACCCAAGACAAAAAAAATAATAAACTAAGCAGTAAAGCACCACCAGTGACCTCTTGATCAACACAAGTACAGTACTACTGTGCTAGGGCTACTGATTGTTTCTCGCTCTCTTTTTTGAGAAGAGAGCGAGAACCAGTCAGTAGCAATCCAGCCATCCACTTCACGTACGTGCCTGCGGACGTGGCAGTCCGAACCCCCTTCTAATTACAGTGCTGTTAAACTCGCTTAGACTTCTGGGCATCACATTGATGCTTTTTCTTTTATCTGGACTGCCTTTTACAGCAGTCAGATATTAGATGCTAATTTAGTATGTTGTTAAAAAAAAAACGGAACTCGACGAGCATGCGCAGTTCGAGTTCCGGTTGGGACTAAGAAAACGCAAAATAATGGAAATATTTTTAATGCCAATTTTTTGGCAAATGAAATTAAATAAATGTATTAAATGTCAACAGAGTCAACTACACTTTCTTCTTTTTCCTGGGAGGGCTGCAGTCCCGCAGTCCGATAGCACGTGCCGCCCCTGCTAAAAATAAATAAGCAGGCAGCATACCAGACACATACATTGTGTTAAATCAGTATCTGTGGTACTTCAGAATCAGACTCAGTACATGTAAAATGGACTGCCTGGAATATCATTTCTGTTTATTGGTCCCTGACTAGTACTCTAACTTAGATTTGCTTAAGCTTTTTGGTTCTGCTCCATATGTATCCTCCTTTTCTGGAAAATTACATAATTGCTTAAAATATGTTGTGCATAGAAAAAAGGAAATTACTGCATTTGAGTGCTTGACTATGACAATGGTTACAGTATGATGGTATTTTGTATGTCTGTTGGGGCATTTTGTATCATTTGTGTGCCAGAAATAGGTCTCTGAAATAATAGCCTGTAGTTTACATTTACAGAAATCAATAGCATTAAACACGTCTACAGCACACATAAACACACACACACACACACACACACACACACACACACACACACACACACACACACACACACACACAATCTCTCTCTCTCTCTTTCTCTCACTTCACTTGGTGGTGGCAGTGACTGTAAGATCATGTGCAAGTTGTTGGCTATTGAGATGTGAAAGAAATACAATAATGTAACCATGGAGATTTATTTTACTTAAACAATGCAGGCTGACAGCAGTTTCTCTGGGTAGACAGTAAGTTGGACTGGGGGGCAATGCCTGTGTGAATAGCTGCAGTTCTGTTTTGCTTTGCAAGAGTAATGTTGATTTCATTGAAGTAAGATCGACCAGCTTTATGTGGGGGGGGGGGGGTATACTCACCTTCATGACAGTGCCTTTTTGTGCCTTTAACCTGACAAGATCAAGTCGTATACTGTGGTTGGGACTGTGTGTGATTCAACAAATGGCCCTGATGCTTACTGTTTTAAGTCTAGCTTTGCAAAAGTATGTCTGTACTTTAAGATGAATGTACAATAATTAGCAAGCTTGAGTAGTTCATGTATGTTTTAGATCTGTTCATTCTCTATACTGAATGTGTATTTAATATGTTGAGCTTTTCTTCCTGGACATTGACAATGACAAGGGATTTTTGTTTTATAAAACAGTGTTGCATTGTGGAAACTCAAGTAAATAAAAGTAAAATGCATGAAATGTACTTGTTGACACAAGCTTTAGTCACAGCTTGTAAGTATGCAACGCAGCTGTTACTATTTGTACTTTAATCCTGACAGGTAAAAAACAGCTACTTTACTTGGGTAATGGAGAGTGTTTGTGAATCCATTGAGGTGACTGGCCTTCATTACTGTCTAAATTATCATAATTATGGCTTTACTAGATAACTGTATTTGGGTGAAGTCGGCTGTTTTGCTGAACTAAGTGGGGGGGGGGCTATTTGAAAATGAAATGATTGGCCCCACTACTAACTGTTAAGACTGTAGCTGGATGGAGTGAGATGGATTGAGTAAAAGTGCTGACCTCTGGATAATGTTTATGTAAAAGATGCAGTTGCATTACTGTTTTGCTCTCTGATTTCAGAGGTTCAAGCCAGGTACTTCTGTAGCCTATTGGAATGGGGGACTGTCATGTCAGTGTGAGAATGAAATAACTGGCCTTTTACTGTTGTAATTCTGTGGCCTTTTACGGTTGTAATTCTGGCTTTGCAAAACTAATGTGTCTGAGGGAGTAAGCAATATGCATACAGGCTGTGACTATTGTCTCTGTGCAGAACATGTATTTTGATGCTGGAAGGATCAAAACAGAAACTGTAGTGGTGGTCAATGAAATGACTGCCCCTATTTTATTTTTAGTCCTGAAAAGCCAGAATTAAGACAGAATGCAAGCTGTGACAGTGTGTGTGCATCACAAATGCATTATTATAGTCTTTTAAATGCCAGATAGTTGGTAGGTCATGGCTGTGGCAGACTGTCAACGAAATGAGTGCTGTTTCTGAAGCTGTACTTTAACATGTATACAACAGTGGCACTTAAATCATTTCTGCAATATCTTCATTTCAGTTACAACAACTACGATAACCATAATGAGTGAGCAGAGTGTTACAGTGGCCTATCTGAAATCTATTAATTTTAAAGACTTAACTCTGAATGAAAAGTTAAGAATCAAGAGGACTAGAAGACCCACACCTGATCTGAAGATAGAGTCTCCAGGTACAAGTAGGTCAAGAACATACACACGCAGCTTCAACAGGTCAGTGTATGACAAACACACCTGGATCTGTGGTTGTGAGGAAACAAACAGCTTGTACTGCTTCCATGTTTGTTGTTCGGTGGAGAGGATGCCTGGACATCGAAGGGTATGGATAACCTGAAGAGAATGGAAGAAAAATCCAGAAAGCATGAACAGTTTGCTAAACATTTTGACAAGCAAATTAGTCTAGCAGTGTTGGGAACTGTGGATATCAGGTCTCAGTTAAGTAGTGGATACCAGTTATCAGTAGAAAACACAACAAGAAAGTGGAAGAAAACTGTCATGTTCTATCACTTATAATAGACTGCATCAAGCTGTGTGCTGAAGAAGAAGTTGCTTTAAGAGGCCATGATGAGTCTGAAGAGTCATTGAGTGCAGGAATGTTCCGGAAACTGATAGACTTCAGTTGCAAGTTTGATCAGAAGTTGGCTGAACACTTGAGAACTTCAAATGTTTTTAAAGGAACATCACAAACTGTTCAAAATGAACTCCTGGACTGCATGCTAACAATATGCAGAGAAGAAATAAAAAAGGAGATTCGTACTGCAAAATTTGTAGCAGTAATTGCAGATGAAACCACTGATTTTGCTGGGCTATGGCAAATTGCTGTTGTGTTCCATTACGTTGTCAATGGACAGGTGTTGGAACATTTTTGGGGATACTTTACACCATCTGGACAGACAGCAGAACATATTGCTGGTGTGATAAAACAACAGTTGAAGGAAGTAGTGGGAGACCAGCATGAAAAAGTGATTGCTCAGAGTTATGATGGTGCATCTGTTATGAGTGGTGTTCAGCATGGGATCCAGGCCATCATAAGAGGAGAGTTTAAATATGCCTACTATGTACACTGCTATGCCCACCAACTTAATCTGGTAATGCAAAGAGCCACACAACAAAATACTGAAGCAAGGATATTTTTTTAACACTTGGTGGAAATCCAGCCTTTTTCAGTCGTTCAGTTCAAAGACAAGCTGCTCTGGATAGTATAGTGTCACGATGCGTGCCAAGAGTGTCAGGGACACGGTGGAATTTTAACATCCGTACTGTAAATGCAGTGTACAAGAACTTGGAGTTGCTGTCGGAGTGCTTTCTTTATTTGTACAAGTGTCCTACATCTGTTGCAGCAACTGTACAGGAAGCAAATGGGTTACTGCGAACAGTTGAAGATGATGAATTTAAATTTTGGCTTATTGTTTTCCATCATATAATGCCCCATGTTGACATTCTGTGCAGGCAACTTCAGTGTTGTACCACAGATGCAACCGCTGTTGAAAAGGATGTGCATATATTTTTGAATGAAATGTCAGATCGGGTATGGACTGTATTGCAGAACAGTATCTACAGACAGAAAACATCCTGTCAAGATGTAGATGAGGGCCATCAGCTTCCCGACCATTGCATGAGACATTGTCAGTTGCTGCAAAGGAAGTGTGTGATGTCATAAAGTTCCAGGCAACATCACGATTTCTTCAAGCTTCTCAGTTACTTCTGCCTGAAAAGTTTTCAACATAAATAAGAGAGTTTCCAGAAAATATATTCACAGCAACAATAGACAACTATCTATTCCTGTTGAGGGGATAACTTAGAATAGAACTTGGAGTGGTGTATCAATGTGAAGACTTTACAGCAAATGGCAGTGCAGTCCAGATGTTAAAATTCTTGGTGGACAACTCCTTAACCAGTGTGTTTTCACAGATTTACAATGTCTTGTTAATTATAGCCACCACACCAATGTCAACTGCTGAGGCAGAAAGGCGTTTCTCAACATTGAAAAGAATTAAAACATTTTTTTGTAGTACAATGTGGCAAGAAAGATTGAATGCATTGGCTATGATTTCCATGGGAAAGGAGTTAACGCGGAGTATAAGTAACTTCAGCCAAAGAGTTATTGATTTGTTTGCACAAAATAAAGACAGACGAATGGACTTTATCTATAAGTAACAGAGGAACACAATACACAGAGGAACACAAGAGGCACGTATCTGGTAATATACTACAAGCACTTATGTAACCCAGCCACTGGGGATGCACAAGCCAGTGCATTTCTTCGTGCCGGTCCCAAGTCCGGATAAATAGGGAGGGTTACGTCAGGAAGGGCATCCTATATAACCTCTGCCAAATGACATATGTGGGGGCAACAATACAGATTTCCATATCAGATTGGTCGAGGCCCGAGTTAACAATGACCACCACCAGTACTGTTAGCCAACAGGGCGCTGGCAGAAATTGGGCTACTGTTGGCTGAAGGAGAAGAAGGGGAAGGCATGACCAAAGGCGAGATTGTGTTGATTTGGACATGTGCTTAGGAGGGATGCTGGGTATATTGGGAAAAGGATGCTAAGGATGGAGCTGCCAGGGAAGAAAAGAGGAAGGCCTCATAAGGTTAGGTTTATGGATGTGGTAGTGGAAGTGATGTGGGTTAACAATGACTACTAACAGGGCACTGGCAGAAATTGGGCTACTGTTGGCTGAAGGAGAAGAGGGGGAAGACATACCCAAAGGTGAGATTGTGTTGATTTGGACATGTGCTGAGGAGAGATGCTGGGTATATTGGGAAAATGATGCTAAGGATGGAGCTGTCAGGGAAGAAAAGAGGAAGGCCTCATAAGGTTAGGTTTATGGATGTGGTAGAGGAAGTGATGTGGTGACAGAGCAAGATGCAGAGGACAGGTAGAAATGAAAACAGATCTGATGTGGCAACCCCTAACGGGAACTACTGGAAGAGACTACAAGCACTTATTTGGAACCAGGTGGGGGTCATGTGAATAGTATTTGCTTGGGAAACTTTAAACTGTCCCTTTTGAGCCTCCATGAAAAAGGGGGGAAAAAAGAAATCCAGTATGACCTGATGTGTTCCAGACCACAGCTTCTCCTCAGGTGCAGAAACAGAGAACAGAGTACGAAGTACTGTTTGCAGCATACCACAGAGGTAAGTGTTCAAACCAACCTGTGTGTATTTATGTGTATATATGTATATATGTGTGTGTATATATATATATATATATATAAATATATATATATATATATATATATATATATATATATATATATATATATATATGTAACAATGTGTGCTGTGTAGAGTATTCAGCACGCACCATAGTGACTGAGCATTTATTTCATGTAAATATGTAAGCATGTCCAGCATTGATCCGACTGCACCATAGCTCCACCCCTTTTAGTTGACCACACCCTTCCCATTGGCCCCACCCATTCAGCTGTCTCCTGTAGCCCCCCCTTTGATTTGAAGTCACCAGCCGCTACTGCCTATTACACTCCACAGTTTAAAGGGGAAACAATTTTTTTATTTTGAGATAAGTGCATTAAGAAAGAATGTACCAGGATGTATGCAGAGGATAAAAAAAGAACATAGTTACATCTGTGGTGTCAGAAAATGAGTGCCTTTTAATGAAAATAGACAGGAGACTCAGCTTTTGATGGACAAGCAAGTAGCAATCAGGCTGTGATAGTTAAGAAGGTTGGGGAGGATATTAACGTAATGCATGGAACTCTGTGATTATGCTCAAGAAATGGCTACATTGCATCCTGGTTCAGTGCTGCTGTATGGTGAGACCCTATCATAACAACGCTTAGAGGGGGTGCTTAATTGTTAAGTACCAAAAATCAGACAGCACTGATCAGAAAAGAAAACAGCAGCAGGACATGAGACAGCTTTGTTTCAACTCCAGTTTCTACCTGCTAAAGTACACCCACTATTCTGAATGCAACTGCTTCCCTTACTCAGGGAATACATAAGAACATCAACTACTTCCCCACTGCTTTACTGGCTTTCAAAGTTGACACTACACATCGCATTTTTGTTTTTTAAATCTCAATTTTTGACCAGTTTGTTGTACTTGGAGCAGATAAATCTCCATGCACTACAAAGAATTATAATCGGCTGTTGAGGTGAATTTTGACATCCATGTCTCAAACATATAATATACTTGTTACGATCTGCGACACAATCATAATCCTGTATATTCAGACACATTTTTGGGATATTATTAACATAAGAGCAAGTAGGTAATCAGTGATATGACTATGTCTAGCAGGTTTAGACAGTAATTAGATAAGCCTTCTGCTAACCATTAAAATTGTCACTTCCATCTCATCTTATGCCATTAGGTTTGAACTAGTTGGGATTATTATTCAAAACAGAAATAGGTATAAGTGAACCAGTCTGAAAAAGCTTTTACTTTTGAAAGGTAAGCCAGTTCATATTAACGTCATCAAGAAGGTTGAGATTGTTTTAAGTAGCTGTAGTAAGAGGTAGAGCCAGACATGGAACTCTGGCACATTTTTCTGTTCACAGAAGATTCCATCCACGAAAAAAAGCCAAATGTTGCAACTTCATGTAAGAAGCAGTATGGCAAGGGCTTGTTTCATCCCTGGGAATGCATATTTTTGTGCAGACTTTAAACAATGCTAGCTTTTAGTACTAGCTGTCACAGACAGCAGACCTTAGCAATGTGGGTGGACTATATCATGCCCCTGTATAGGCCATGTTAATTGATGGAACTGAGGGGAAGCTACATAATTTGACCAAGTTAGTGGCCAAAGTGTTAGAGAAAATTGCCATAATCAGTAAAGAAATCCTTAATTATGAGGTGGCCCTAAGGAAATGCATAACAAAGAAGTATAGTTTTGGAATCTGTACTCAATGTTCAGGTAACTCTGTTAAAGTCATGTGTGGCCACTACTGGAGGTCTCCAGAAAACTATTTCAGAAAGGTAGCTAAAATCATTAGACCTCAAGAACATGCAGCACAGAAACAATCTCCTCCTGGTGAGATTGAAAGAATGGGCCAAGAGAAATGTCATGTGCTAATTTCTAGACAAAGCTCTTAACATAAGCCCTTGCCATGTCATTATTGTCAAAAGGTCACACTGTGTATTCAAGCCACCAAGTAAAAATGTCCTGCAACAAGAAGATTCTACTTCAAACTTCAGGGAGGGAAAATCTTTCCTCCTAGATGGTTGCTGTGAGACTTTTTTAGGACTTTGCTATGACTTCGTGACAGAGAAAGGAGCTGAGGTCTGATCATCATGTTACATGAATGGTACCTTCATTAAATATAAGTATTTTAAAGAGCGCGATGGTGCAGCGGTAGCGTTGTTGCCTCACAGCAAGAGGTTCTCCTGTTCGATTCTCGGCTGGAGTGCGGGGAGTGCCTTCTGTGTGGAGTCTGCATGTCCTCCCCGCGGTTGGGTTGGTGTTCGAAAGACATGTGTAAATGGGCGTGCCTTCATTGAAGGTTGAACGTCGAGCTGGCACCTCAGTGTTTATGAAAATCTACTGCCAATCATTAGCGGACCAGAGTTCCGCTGTGGTGACCCCTAACCGGGAAAAGCTGAAAGACAACAACAACATTTTAAAGAGCTACTATTGAGATGGAAGGAGAAAATCAGCATATTTTCTACTCTTGAGATATCCCTGCAATTCTTACAGATAAGATTCCATGCTGTTGCTGTCCTAAATTAATCCCTTTTGGGTTAAACTTCAAGCACTTACAAATGTCCTCAAAATGTTAAGTGTTGTTCAAAGAATCTTTGCATGCAACATGAATGATGCATTTGACAAAACCAACTAGTCACCTTTATACACTGTTGGACTTCATGGTCTGATTGCACCCATGCTCATCGAGAGGATGCACTACACTGTGTACATGCCAAGCACTTCATCAAGCACACTCTGGTAGGCTGCAGCGCAGGTTCTATCAACCTGCAGTAGTTAGTAGAGTTGAAAGTAGTACGAAAATACTCCATGGAAAAAAAATAAATGTATTCATTGAATATGAGTGGGCTATATGAAAGTGACTTTGAGTACAAATATGAAGACTTCCGTATACAAACTGTATATAAAGGCATTTATATATAAGTAATCTTCTGCAGATATGTGTGCAAATATATGTATTTGTATATGAGTTTAAAATGAATAATTGTAGGTGCGTTTGAATACACAAAACATCAAACAAACTCATTGGTGATTGCCATTTTTTATCCATTTATCATTGAAAAAAAATGTAATCACAAATGCAAAGCAATAGCTACCAATCTCTTAGCACAAAAAATCTGAACAAATCCAAAAATAATGAGAAGTACAATGACCCATAAAACAGCAACTCATTTTAAAGACTATATTTATTAACATATAAAGTTATTAGAACAAAAGGTTTTGTTTTAGCATACATTTCCTCAAGGATATGAAGTCTGAAACTCAAAATGACTGGCTTTATTTCTAGACTTCAATCCTCAAAGATTTTCCAGAAAACCACAAATTTTATGAGGAGCAGACCAAAATTATTAGGCAAACATCTGGGCATTATGTGAAATTCTGGACAGTTGAGAGGTATGAATACTACCAGGATGCCAGTAAAGAAGAAATTAATAGAACCTGAAAGAAAATCAAGCAGAAAAGGTGAAGAGAAAACTCTGGCAGGGAAGAATCTTGCAGCTGTTCAGCAAAAAGCAGTTTGAGTTTCAAATTTGGTACAGGAGATGGCTTCCTGTAATTTAGAGGAAAAATAAATCAAATGTCCGTACTGAGGTGTGTCGAATAAATGAAACATTGGAGGAAAATATCAACTCAAATAAAAATAGAAGCTTTAACTAGTTATTCAGATAAACTGATAAAACTTCAAAAATCAAGAGGTCAAAATGAAGAAAAGGTTGGCTGAGCATGAGAAGAGCTGTCTTTAAAAATATAAGAGAAATCTGAACACCCCCAGAAAACCTGATATTTTCTGCTGTACTAACGAAACTGGAAATAAGCGACTGTATTAATTTTATGAAAATACAATTAGGCAACTGGACTGATGTTTCACAGTAGGATTTGTTAATTGAAAGGGAACCTGATGTGTATGTCCCGAGCCTGTCCATGGGAAAGCAGCCAAGACCTACAGTACATTAGTAAAGATACAATCTTGATCCTGACAAAACTATGCATAAAGGAAAAGTATTAGAAATTGGAGACAGCAGGGTTTTTGTGAAAAATTATTTACTATACACCAGACCCTAAAAAAGCAAGTTTATCCCAGCAATCAAGGAGTGTCGAGAGGTAGGTGTGAGATTCAAACTGTTGTATCCAGCTGTCTTCAGAATAATTATTTTTCCAAAGGGATCAGACACATGTTTTTATATAGAACAGGCTAAGGAGGAAATAAAATGTTTGTCCAGCAAAGAGTGAGCCAGCAAGCAGAAGGGAACTGTGCTTCTCATTTTTTGACAACAAAGGCATTGCCAATTAAACCTTTTACAGTCATCCAATGGAAAATGTTTGAGAGACAGAAAAAAACACTGGAGTTGACTAGAAAAATTAGGAGTATCTTTTTGATCCCCTTCTACCTCATCTTTACCAGTCCAGCCTCCTGTGCCACACATTCATGCTGGGTCTACCAGATGTTCTCCAAACCCTCCAGACTTAGTTTGGTATTGCTAGGGCCAGCCATATTTCCTAAGAGTGTCCTGGGGGCTCATCTTGTCTGTGTTTCTGTCCATTTTTTTTATTTTATACCCTACCCACTTCCCTTTACCTACCCCCAGCTCATTGACTGTATCCAATAGCAACTCTCCTGTTGAGACCATGCTTTCCTTTAGGGAGTGCATCATCATGAGCCCTCCCAGACAGGACAGAGATTCCCATTCCTTCTCTGCCACTCAGTCAGTCACCCGAGCCACTAATCGAACCCAGGCTGGCTGGGCCTTAGTCAGGGATTTATCCCTCTAAGCTATCGCAGTGGTTCAGGAGTGTCTTGGCCTTAAACCAGAGTCTGGTTACGGGAGATGGAGATAATCAGGAAGAAAAGCAACAACACTGAAATTCATGAATAAATAGAATACTATAAAGCATCAGTCACATGCATGAAAAAAAGCTTTGCAAGAAAAAGAGGTAAGCAAGACTGGAATTTTGGTGTCTTTGTTAAGCTTCTTGGTTGACTTAAAGTTATACCCCACCTTAATATTTCCTAGGGCACTAAAGCAAAAACTGTATGTAAAACAAATTTTGCTTATTAGCATCTAAATAAAACATTTCATTATATAAATATATTGAAAAGCAGCTTAGTATAGTCTGCAGTCAGTGGTATTTTAAATGTGGGGTGAGTCTTTTCAGTGACTGCTGTATATGTTAAAATACTAAAGTAAACATGAACTTTTTCTTAGTTATTAGATATATATATGTATATATATATATATATATATATATATATATATATATATATATATATATGTGCTTTACAATCTATCAAGATAAGAAAGGCTGGATAAAAGCAAGTTTAACTTAATATAATGTGGCCTTGGGGTGCTGGGGTGGAGTGCAAAAAGTGTACAGTTTTTATTATATGTAGAGTTAATATAAAGATTATACCACAAAAGGATAAAATGGTGCTGAAATAAACTTATAACCAAGCAGAAAGCACCACAGTCGAGCTGGATATAGGCAACAGTTTATTCAGTTCCAAACACCGAACACAAAGTGAAAAGATCCACACTTAACGCTGTAAAAGTACAAGTAACGTTTTCGTCATCAACTTCATCAGATAAATTTCACAATCCCATAATTCCCTTTATATAGACACACTAAATTGCAATTAGACCAAATAAATCAATTAATCAATTAATGTAAACAACAGGATGTCATTAAAAACTGTCCTTATATGGTCATGTCAGTGTTATTTTTAAATCCATTTTACTTTAAGTTGATAAAAATCACTTTCATGTATTAAAAAACACATCATATTCTTTAAAATTGATTTTAAAAACATTTTTTTTAAATTGTCATAAATAACTTACATTGAAATAAAATTTATTTAAACTATAAAATTCCTTTAAAAATACAAAAGATATATACAGAATAAATTTGTTGTTTTCTTTGGCTCCCTCATGTGGCCCAAATCACACATAACATCACAAGTCAAATAAAACTTTTTATAATTTATGTTCTAAATGATAACAATTTTTTCCTATAAATTTAAAGCTTGGCTGATCTCAATTTTAAAACTGGAGCTAAAGATATCATGTCATTAAGACCCGGAGGTCTATTAGCTTCTAGTGATAGCTGCCAGTATAGTTCCCTATATTCTACTAGTGTCTCCCACATACCTCCCCTGGGATCCACATGAACTACTTCCAACACAAAAAATTGAAATATTGATGTTTTACATACCATGCTATGTTTGTAAAGTGCATTATTTTCACATTTATTTCTGATATCATACATATGTTCATATATTCTTTGTTTTAATTTTCTTTCACTTTTGCCCACATAGTACGAATCGCATTCTTTACACATAGCTAGGTATATTATACCTTTTGTATTACAGTTAGCATAAATATCCAAACTTAATTTCCTTTTCCTTGCTTGTAAAAAAATGGAATCTCCAGTTTTTAAATATGAACAATAATTACAACAACCACATTTATATAGACCTTTTCTAGTTCTTGTTGTTTTGTCATGGTTAATATTATGGGTGCCTTTGTCCAGCATGTTCTTAATAGTGTTTCCTCTATGATATATGTACGTTAATGGTTTTTCAAAAATATGTTTTAAATCTGATATCTTGGAAAAATTATTCCATTCTCTATCCATAACTTTTCTTACTGCACTTGACTGTCCGTCATAATTCATAACAAATCCCATATTGTAATCATTATGGTATGTGGGAGACTCTAGTAGAATTGTAATCATTATGGTATGTGGGAGACACTAGTAGAATTGTAATCATTATGGTATGTGGGAGACACTAGTAGAATATAGGGAACTACACTGGCAGCTATCACTAGAAGCTAATAGACCTCCGGGTCTTAATTACATGATATCTTTAGCTCCAGTTTTAAAATTGAGATCAGCCAAGCTTTAAATTTATAGGAAAAAATTGTTATCATTTAGAACATAAATTATAAAAAGTTTTATTTGACTTGTGATGTTATGTGTGATTTGGGCCACATGAGGGAGCCAAAGAAAACAACAAATTTATTCTGTATATATCTTTTGTATTTTTAAAGGAATTTTATAGTTTAAATAAATTTTATTTAAATGTAAGTTACTTATGACAATTTTAAAAAAATGTTTTTAAAATCAATTTTAAAGACTATGGTGTGTTTTTTAATACATGAAAGTGATTTTTATCAACTTAAAGTAAAATGGATTTTAAAATAACACTGACATGACCATATAAGGACAGTTTTTAATGACATCCTGTTGTTTACATTAATTGATTAATTGATTTATTTGGTCTAATTGCAATTTAGTGTGTCTATATAAAGGGAATTATGGGATTGTGAAATTTATCTGATGAAGTTGATGACGAAAACGTTACTTGTACTTTTACAGTGTTAAGTGTGGATCTTTTCACTTTGTGTTCGGTGTTTGGAACTGAATAAACAGTTGCCTATATCCAGCTCGACTGTGGTGCTTTCTGCTTGGTTAATATAAAGATTATCCTTGCTTTCACAAGGGTGGATGAATGGAGTGATGTAATTGACTTGAGCTAGGGACATTTTTTTTAAAAAGGCTTGAAAGTTAAGACAAAATGATGAATAACATGGTAAATGCTGTGTTTCTTCAATCTGCAGAGTTATTAGCTTGTTTTTTTTTTCCCCATTAGCAAATGCTCTCAATGAGGTCATGAAATCTGAAGCTGAAGGACACTGGCCAGGAGAACTCTGTACATTGTATTCTAAAGGAAATGTACAAAGATTTCTGCAAAGTTGTTAACTTTTTTATCAATGACAAGTAGCTTTCTGCAAGTATAAGCAATTTATTTTGAGAGTTCTGAGTACTCTCTGCTGAGAGAAATGCAATATTCAAAGTTACAGTGGCAAGCAGTTAAAGCTGCAGTGAGTTAGGCCTTCTGCCTTTGCTCTGCTGTTTTCCAAAAACCTTCTGTGAGACTACAAAAGGTAACTGCTTATTTTCAACTGTTTTCTGCACTTCTGATTAGCAAAAACAATTTTTTTCTGCATATCTGTTTAAACCATGCAACTGTTTTTTAGGCTTAGTGAATTGAATCCTTACCTCTCTTCTGAGCTTTGTCTCCTTTTTGTTTCCTCTGTTTGTTCTGTTCATTTTACAGTAGCAAAGAGCTGAATCTAGTACTGTTTGTGACCTTTGGAACTTGTCTTTTGTCTAGAGAAGCCTATCTATTGTTTCATGGGAGGGAGTTTCAGTTTGTTCTATTCTGGCTAGAGTTACTGCTACAGGGTTCTGTTTTAAGGTGTTTTCGGTTGGATAATTTGAACTTTGGCTGATTCCTGTTTCTCTGCCTTAAATAGCCATTGTTTAAATCAGTTTGTACTTGTTGGATTTTGAGTTGCCTGCCTCTACTATAAATTTGTTATTGGACACTGCTTCCAGTCCCATCTGACCAGCTCATTCTACTGAGTACAGTGAGATCAGTTGTGAAGTCCCACCCAGTACATAAGCTCATTCTACTGAGGACAGTGAGATCAGTTGTGAAGGCCCACCCTTTTAGCTTCTTAACCTTGAATTATCTTCAATCTCCTCACTTTCTACTTAACAAGAAAAAAAAATATTTTGCCTCTTCCTACTTTATTTTGCTGCTTGTGCTTAGGTGTTCAACTGCACTTAGTTTGCCACATTTGATACTGCTTGCCCTTAGCCTGATTAAATTGATACAGTATTCTTCTGAATTGCTGCTTTATTTGGGCTGTTTTTTTTACTGTTGTGATTGTGAGATAATTTATCATATGTGGACAGTTTTACATCAATTTACTGATTAACTGCATTTCATTACTGTTTAACTGTATTTATTTGCGATTTACTGCAATTCATTACTGTTTAACTGCAATTTACTGCATTTCATTACTATTTGTATTTTTCACACTGTAAGTTCTGTTTTTGTCTGTAAGTGATTAATCTGTGTTTTTTGTGAATCTTACTGTGTTCTTACCCTTAAATTGAGTAGCATAGTCCGGATACAAGGTTTGCTGCATCCAGAGCTGTTTGTTTTTGCCTTCTGTGTTTCTGGCAGCTATCTTGTGTTGGTAGGGGCCTATCTCCTCTGCTAGTGAGAGTAGTAGGTCTGCCAGGACCTTGTCTGGCACAAGCTGGTAAAAAAAGCAAGGACTAGCAGGATTGGTTAGATTTCTGTGTTACTAGAATCTTCTATTTTTGTGGTATTTAAACCCCATATTTGAGATGGTTTTGGCTTGTTTGGAAATCAGGCACCACAGCTGCACTCTTTTTAACCCATTGTGAGGTATTCCAGTTACGAATTTTCCCTTAGTGATCACCAAGTAGTACTCCTCTTAGACCTTCCACCCTTTACCCCCTTAACTCTCTCTGGCCTCTCTCTCAGATTCTGACAAATATGGATGGACAATTTCCTACGGTTTCTCCTGCCAGTCTGGTTGATATGGGCATCCTGAGACAGTGTAGCAACTGCATCATGTATACAGACAAACCTCTACTACTACCATCTAGGAACACAATTTGTAAGAGATGCAATTACATTAGGAATGTAGAGTCTTTGCTATCTCCCTCACAAGCCAGTATATCTGGCACTGAGAAGGTTGTCAGCACAAACAACACACCTGAAAGACCACCCACACCTACACAGCACACACCCACATATGCAAGGTCCTCAACAAAAACATACCCAAACAAAAGAGGCCTCCTCATGCAAAGCCCACTGCCCACCTCACCACACATGATAGATAGTCCACACACTTGTTTCACAGCCACTAAGTCCTAAACATAAACCCAAATATTAGGCATAGGAGACTCCATTGTAAGACACACATATGTGCCCCTCACCAGGCTGGATAAGGAGAAAGTTCAGCTAGTTGTTTTCCAGGTGCCAGAATCCACCATATCACCCATGCACTCAAGTCTCTCAGCAACAGGTACTGCTATGACTCTGGCATAGTCCATATTGTCATAAATGACTGGAGACGTACCTCCCTGGACTATATGAAGAGAGACACGATTGAGCTTGCTGAATGTGTCCCAGGCAGGTAGGTTCCTAGCCTTAAGCCGCACTCTGCCGTCACCCAGAATGATGTCTCAATACAAACAGAAAATGATTGACTTTAACAATTGGCCTAATTTCTGGTGTCATTCCAAGAGGATCCAGTATCTGACAGCCTCAGAAGACATGATTGACAGACCACGATGCTTTGCAGAGATGGCCTGCATCTCTCGCCCTTGGGCTTCAGGCTTCTGGCAAAGGCTCTTGCCTCCATCATAGTGCCTTTTTTTAGACAATGACATGAGGTCAAAATTACCAACATGAAAATTTCATCAAAAAGCAAATTAAAGGTCATGCTGTTAAAAATTAGGAATCTAAACATGAAACGGCACTCATTGCAAAGATTCTTAGTGCTGGAAGATGCTGACATTTGTGCAGTCACAGAAACCTGATTCAAAGCTGCAGAGAGCACCCCAGCCATACCAGGTTACTCATTCTATCATACATTCAGTCCCCAAACCGTGGGCAGCAAAGAAAAAGGAGGTGGGAGTTGCAATATATATTAAAGACATACACACCTCCAAGTTGGTCAAAGTATGATGCATGGAAGACACTCCAGGTGCAGTTAACCATTGACAAGACTCCTGTTCAAATCATAGCTAGCTACAGGCCCCCAACTTTGACTCAAGATGCCCACTTTACCTATATGGACCTCTTTGAATCTATCAAGATTCAACCTTTTACCCTGATCCTGGGTGACTTTAACTATCCAACAATAGATCGGAAGAACTACTCATGCCAAAACACAAATACCCAGAAATTTCTTGATTTTGTCAGTGCAAATGCCTTGGACCAGTTGCTTGATTCCGCCAAAAGAGGTGATGATATCTTGGACTTGGTATTAACCAACATGAGTAACCACTGCAGCATCCCCACAGTGTCATCCTCCCTGGTAAGATCCGACCACACAAAGTATCACTTTTGAAGTCACCATCTCCCTCAATTCCGCCCTAGCTAGGGTCAAACAAAACAAACTTCTTCAAAGCTGATTACAACCTCCTGAGGGAAGGTATAAACAGTTTACAGCCCCCGCCCCATCCGTAGGAACTGGCACATATGTCCAAACCTATACCAAAGTACTATACAAGCATTTATATAACTGCATAGAATCAGGAATATCAGCCAGAACAAAATCCTTCTCCTCAAGGAAGAGTAAACCTGTCTGGTGAGCATCTGCAATACATAAAGTTTGCAATAAAAGGAAAAGAAATTGCTGTCTAGGACCAAGAACAAGCAGGTCTGGATGCAATCTCTCCTTAGCCTGAAAAAGCAAATAAGAGTACTAGTGAAATCCTTCAAAGCAAACTCTAAGTCCAAACTGGCCACATTTACAAAAGACAATCATAAGGCCTTCTTCACATATGTCTGCAATCTCAAAGGAAGCACTCAGATCTTCTCAGAACTGGTGGTCAAGGACACCACATACACAAACACCGTACATATAGTCAACCTGCTGGCAGATAGGTTCAGTAAAAATGTCACCCCGATGTCCCCACCTTCATTAAATCAGGACATCCCCAGCTCCTGCCTCCCTCCCCCCTTATTTCTAGGGAGCAAGTCATCACTGCCCTCTCAAAAGCAAAAAATACAGCCTCCATGGGACCCGATAACATCCCAGGCTGCATCCTACATGAATTCAGGCAGGAACGTGCAGCACCATTAGGTACCCTATTCAACCAAAGCATGAGTAACAGCATTGTCCCAGCTGAGTGGAGGACAGCCACTGTCATCTCTTTGCATAAAGGTGGAGCATCCACCGATCCAGGAAATTATAGACCCATTAGTCTAACTAGCCTGATCTGCAAGACCATCCAATGGATTATCATGGGGCTCATTAACAAGGACATTGGCAATCTCCAAACACTCAAGCCCACACAGTTTGGTTTTGTCAAGGGGAGGGCAAGCCTGGTAAATTTGGTCAACTTCTTTCAGACAGTCACCAAAGCCACGGATGAGGGGAAAATGGTGCACACCACCTACCTTGACCTGGCCAAAGCCTTTGATACTATTCCCCACTCGGGTATAATAGATACACTTTGTCATCTAGACATCAATCCATATGATACCAGATGGGTAGCAAACTAGCTCACTGATAGAACCCACCTAGTCAATATAAGAGAAGCCACCACAAGCAGTAGACCTGTAATGAGTGGTGTATCCCAGGGATTGGATATTGGGCCTTTGTTGTTTGGGATATATTTTTCTGAGGAGCAAGACAAAACCAGTGGGCTATGGCTGACCAAGTTTGCAGGTGACTGCAAGCTGGGCACTGTTATAAATTCCCCTAGTGATGTGGACATCCTCCAAGAGGGTCTCAGCCAAACAAATGACTGGTCCCAGAAACATGGCTTCAAACTGAATGCCAAAAAAATGCATCATCATCCCCTTTGGGGAGAATCCCTACAAATTATCACATTATTAACAAGGTCCTAAGCATGCAATCAGTCATCAGGGACTTGGGCACCCAGGTTGATAGCAAACTGACTTTTGACCACCATATTGCCTTGGCTGTATGGAAAGCTTTCTACATAGCCCACCTCATTAGTAAGGGTATCTCATCCAGGGACAAGGAGGTCATAACATCCCTGTATTCTTCCCTTATAAGACCCATTATTGAGTACAATGCCCCTTTCAGCATGTACCTCACAAATCACGTGCAGCAGCTGGAAAGACCACAGAGGTTCCTCACCAGGAGAATCCAGAGACTCAAACATCTAACCTACATAGAGAGGCTAAAAACCCTGTCCCTCTACTCAGTCTCATACAGACTCCTCAGAGGAGATCTCTGTCTGGCATACAAAGCAATCTCAGACCCCACCTTGATGGGACTGCTGCATATCCACAAGTCAAGCTCCACTCAAGTAACCTGCACACATGACCTCAACCTCGTCTGTGACATCAACTGTAACTTGTTGGCAGGACAGATTTGTGTCCCAGAGACTCCCCTTCTGTGGAATAAACTCCCTCTCCATGTCAAGCAGAGTACTGTATTATCTCTTTTTAGGAGCAACCTAAATAACTGGATGTGAAACAGAAAATACACCCCTGGGATTCCACCTGTGTCCCTGCTGGATAGGGGCATCGGGTGCTGACTTGTCAGAACATGAGCTGAATTCTTGGCAAGGCTTGTAAGAACCTTGGGGTCAATAGCCTAGTAACTTCCTATGATCCTGTGATCCTGAATCAGAAATAGCATTTTCCCAAGTGGCCTTAATACTTTCATGCATTTAATAGAACAGTGCAGATTTTAGTTTATTTGTTTTATTTATTTATTTGCAGTTTGTTTTCCAGGATAGTCCATTGGGCTACAAGGAGCCCATTTTCAGTGGAGTCCTGGGAAGAAAAGCTCCAGAGAAATACAAATGCATAGTAGGGAAAGAGCACAAATCCATAATATACATTTCAATTAAATGTCAAATACAAATTTTGTATAGTACAAACCTATATTGCACAATTCAAATAGATGTTACATAATACAGAAATAAAAAAGATTTCATTAGGAAAATTACATCAGGTTAATTCAGTTAGTAGTTTTTTTTTTTTTTTTAGGGAATTACGAGGTAATTTTTTAGTCATTGGTCGAATATGTCCCAAGGGATGTAAAACTTTAGGAGGTAATGATAGGCAACAAAGTTTGGAAAGTTAGGAAGAAAGTGTGGTAGAATTAGGTTGGATGAGAGCAAGAGCATTTCCATTGTGAAATAAGGTGTGAGTGCAGTGAGGTTTTAAACAAGGAGAGACTGCTGGTGGTATGGATGGGAGAAGGGAGAGAGTTGCAGAGGTGTGCAAGAGAGAAGGACATCAATTGATTCCCAGCAGGACGTGTTGGTTTATGCAGTTTAATTAGGTTTTGGGAGCTGGATCTTAGGATTCTATCTGGCTTATGCATTTCAAAGGTATTTGATAAGGAGGGGCAGAGAGACGGGTTATGAATGAGTTTGTGTGCTTGGATGAGCTGGTTATATCTGAGGAAGTTTGGTAATTCTAGCCAGCTTAGTTGGTGAAGGGAATTACAGTGGTGAGAAGAGGCTCTATGACCTGCCGCAAATTTGGATATTTTGTTATAACAAGATGAGAGTTTTGTTTTGAGGGAAGATTGTAGGCTGGTTAGGATAGATGCACCATATAAAAGGGATGGGATGAGGTATGTATTAGCTAATGTAATCCTGGTGGTGGGAGAGATAAAGCAACTGTGGCGGTAAAGCATACTTAATTTTTTATGGGTTTTTTTGATATTTGCTTGAAGATGCTTATCAAATTTTAATTGATTGTCAATGATAATTCCTAGTAATTTTGTGTCAGAGACTAGTTCTAGGGGGTATTATTATTGCTGGTAATTATGAAGGATTGTTTGTCTATGGAAGAGATTTTGGATGCACTGAATAACATATGTTTTGTTTTGGTTGCATTAAGGGCTAGATGGTTGTCGAGCATCCACTGTTCAGTGGAAGAGAAGGCAGCTTGTGTTAGATTGTTAAGAGTTGTGATGGAAGGGGAGGAACAGATTATAGTAAAATCATCTGCATATTGGATGAGGGTGGAGTTAGGAATGGCTTGGAAGAAATCATTTATGGATATGTGGAATAGTAGTGGGCCTAGAATGGAACCTTGGGGGATGCCTTTGGATGTATTAAGGAAGGGTGAGGTAGCTTTTTTCCACTTAACTGCTTGTTGCCTGTTTGTGAGATAGCTTGAGAACCACTGGGTAGAGGAAGGGGATAGGTTAAGTTTAGAGAGTTTGGTAAGAAGGAGGTTGTGGGAAATAATGTCAAATGCCTTAGAGAGGTTGAGGAAATGAGTGGATACAAAGTGGCCAGAGTCGCGGGCTTTGTTGATTGTTTCTAGGAAGAAGAGGAGGGCAGTGGAGGTACTATGACCTGGTCTAAAGCCATGTTGTGTGGGGGTAAGACGCTGATTATTGATGAGGTAGGGTAAGAGTTGTTGGTGTACACACTTTTCAAGTAGCTTAGAAATAGGGGACAGAATGGTGATAGGGCAAAAGTTTGGGATGTCATTATTATTGCCACCTTTATGGAGAGGAATAATAAAGGCCTTCTTCCAGAGCTGGGGGACCTGGCTTTCTGAAATAGACTGATTAATTATTATGCTGATCGGGAGAGCAATGGCTTCTGTGGCTACTTTTAGGAAGTAGGAGGGAATTTCATCAGAAGCATTGGAACCAGGTTTTAATTTTAGGAGAAGTTTTTTTATGGTGGATATAGAGATAGGATTGATAGAGGAAGGTGGAGGTTGGGGCCAAGGGATGCTAGGAGAGGAAGGGATGAGAGCACGCTGAGGAGGGGTTGTAGAGGTGTTGTTGAAGGATGATGTTAGCTTGCTTATGAACCCTATGAAGAAAGAGTTAAATTGGGTGGCCAAGTTCATGTCATCAGCATCTGGGTTGGGGAAAGGGTCTTCTTTTTTTCCTGGGTTGAGGAGAGATGAGATTCTTTTCCAAAGTAGTTTGGAATTGATGGTGCGGTTGGTTTGGAGTGTGGAGAAATAGGCTTTGAGGTCTAAGGTAATACATTTTTTGTCTTTATTTTTGTAGTGTTTTATATTTGTTTAGGGCAATAGTGGTTTTATTTTTATGGTAACATGTCCAGGCTTTGTCACAGAGTCACATAGTAGCTAAGGTGTTTTTGGTTAACCAGGGTACAAAGTTACTTTTTATATGTTTTGTTTTTAGAGGGGCAAAGGAGTTGAGCAGGTTTGTGAAAGTAGAGTTAAAATAGGATAGAGCATTATCTAGGGAAAGAGTTTTTAATGGGTTCCAGTTTGTGCTTTAGTGCATTTTAGAAGGTTTCAGCACTGAAGTTCTTTAGGCAACGAGTGGAAATATAGATGTGAGTTAGTTGTATAGAAGAGGGGAGACGGTGGGCATAAGTTGGGAAATGGTCAGCTAGTGGGTCTGGGAGAATACCACTATCAGAGATATGGTGAGGATGGGATGCTAGAATCCAGTCTATTGTAGTTCCAGTGATGGAGTTCTTGGAAGGCCTGGTAGTGGAACTGATTAGTTGTGTAAAGTTATATAAGTTAATATTGAGTGAGTTAGTGGGAGATTGGATTGTGGCCCAGTTTATGTTCTATTTTATTTAAAGATAAGCCAGTGCACTTTTTCTTAGGAATACAAGCTGTTATGTGAAAACATGCAAGCTGTTTTTAACATATGCGTGGAGAATAGAGATAAGAAACGTACAGACAGGAATCAGTGTAAAAGGGAATATGGGCTGTAACATGAGCTGTAGCATGGGTAACCTTATTTTAAATAAGGTAATGCCTCTGGGTACGATTATCAAGCTGGAGCAATTGCCACTGTCTGGGAGGTCAAACTTCATTTACTAAAAATGTAAATAGCTTTGATTGAAATGGAGACCAGAAGACATACCTATATAACATATTAGCCTGCAAAGCAGTGTGTACATGTAAGACAAAAGTTGGAAATACACATTCAAAATAACTGTCATGTAGAATGGTGGGTGGGAACAATAGCTTTCTATCTTAATGGCTACTCTGTCCATACTATCTTGGAATATGAATGACCTTACAGGTATTAATAAAAAGGAAAGAGTAGAGCATTTTGTTAAGAAATGTTGGGTGTGAATATCAATGCTGCAGGAGATGGAGATCCATTTGGATAGAAATGAGCATTTGCATTTGCCAAAGAAAGGATTTCAGAATGGATATTCAGCAGAATATCAGAGAAAGAAAAGAGTAGTAATAATACTAATTGCTATAGGAGCTCCAGTAGTTACAGAAAAGAAAAAAAACAAAACAAAACACAACAATGGTACATTTCAGGTAGTAAAAGGCTAATGGCAGAGGAGCAGGATTACTCTGACATGTATTTATATTCCACTAAAAACTATTGTTATGGAACTGAAGAAAATTTTGGACGAAATAATCCTCATTCAGGGAATATTGTTCATAAGTGGGGATTGGAACTTGATGCACAATAGTGAAGATGCATCAGGGGTGCCTAGAAGGGAAACTATAACAAAAGAAGGTGCATTCCTGAAGACATTTATGAATATATTTGGTATGGTACACCTGAACAGAATAGTAGGAACTCAGACAGTGTTTACATATCATTCCCCAAGGTACAATAACGGGGCTAGACTGGATAGGTTCATGCACATTTAATTGAAAGCTTTGACAAACATCCAATAACTATTTTAGGACATTCACCAATAACACTTAGGATAAAAAAATAGAGGATAATGAAGTAAAAATCAGATATTGGTGTTTAACCTACATAACCGTTAAAGGAAAAAGAATTTAAAGGTTGAATAGTGGGAATTATTTGAGAGTTATTAGTCAAGATAGAAATTTTTTCACAAGGGATAGCTACTGAATGTGATAAAATGAAAATAAGTTTAAAAATAGAGCAGAAATAAAAAAGAAAAAGATGTGGTTATGACATATTACAAGATATTTAGAGGCACTGACAAAGATTAAAGTGCTGAAAAAGAATAGTCGTCTCACAGGACAATACGAGGAGCAACTGCAGAGTGCTTATGGGAAAAGAAGGGAGCATTTGGATAATAAGCATTTTAAGAATATTGCTGTTAAGTAACTATTTTTGATAACAACCCCAGAACTCTAACGCTTTTATCATAATGACTTAGACAAAAAAAGTAAAAAGGGTTGTGTTCAAACTTAGGGAACCTATAACAAGAAAAATACCCCAAAATCTTCTAGAAGTATTAGAGACATTTCAGAAATGTTATCTAAATTTGTATAAAGCAGAGACTGTGGAAATCAAGAAAAAGCACAAATGGAAATATTTATGGAAGGGTAATTATGCTAAGGTCAGAGGAGGATGAGGCTCAACAGTAGTTAAGATAGGAGAAGAACAGCTAAAAAATTTGATATATGGTCAGTCTAGAGGGAAGTCTCCTGGACAGATGGTATTCCTGTGGAAGTTTGGAAGTTAGGAGGGAATAATGTGATAAAGGCCAGGAAGGTTTAGTTTATTAATATTTTAAAAGGATGGGAAGCAACAGCATCTTGGAAGAATGTTGTGACAGAATTACCCAAAGAGGGCAAAGACCCATCAAACCCAGCTTCATATAGACAAATTTCAAGTTTCAACCATGGTCGATGTGTTGCCAGAATTGACAGATATGGATAAATTTAGTTTTGTGGAGGGAGACACACATTTGACAACATTAATAGAACAATAATAATCCAGAGAGAAGCAGAATATAAGAAAATACATCTGTTGTTGGTGGGTCTTGATGCAGAGAAAGCATCTGATTTTAAGTATAGGGCGATGGAAGCATTTGCAGTCCCTGATACCATAACAGGGTTAATTAGAAAGATAATAAAAAGAGAATGGATATACACCCAGCACTGGACTTTAAAAACAAAATAAAAACAAGAAGAAGTTTGAAATCCATTGTGTCGTTCCTTCATACAAACACTTTATTAAACTCAGAGTGAGTGTTTTCATCTGTTCAGATTCAGACTTCTTCAGAATTTGACTACATGACAAAACTGAACTAATAAAACATTAAAAAAATCATGACATCATCTAAAACACATCCAGTCAAGTCCCTTCTTTAAAATCGGTTCCTTTACTTGATCTTAAACAACAGGACACATCCAGTCATGTCTCTTCTTTAGAATCATTTCTTGTACATGGTTTTAAGCCTCTGTTTATTTAAAACACATTTAAAATTAATATGGGCATTCAAATCTGCAGAATTTGTTGCATTTAATCTTATTTGCCATTCATATTCCTTGGAGACTAGCATGTTCTTAACATCACAGCTTCTAATATTGGGTTCTATAGCATCTAACACATAAAAGTATACTTTTTAAAACTTATGCATTTTAAAGTATGTCTGTACAAAGCATTTTTGCCATTGTTCTTTTTGTATTGCATGTCCGTGTTCACATATTCTTGAACGCAGTTTCCTAACAGTCCTGTCCACGTAAAATCACCAATATAAATTATATTAAAAGTATTACAGTTGCAATATTTTGGTGCAGCATAACCTTTTCCCATATTCAAACAGAAAAAAAGAACTGTTTGCTATACATCTGCACTGATTGCATATATTACATGAATATGTTTCTTTTGTTTTTAAATAACATCCTTCTGTTCCCCTTTTTGTCTTTCAAGCATATTCTTAATGCTGTAACATTTTTTATTCATACTAAAGGGTGCTGCCCCCACCACTTTATCCACTGCGGGCTATCCAGCCAAAATCTGCTAGTTATTTGTCATTATATCACAGATTGCTGGAGTGTCAAGTGTATAAGTTAATACTAAACCTATAGTATGCTTGCTTGCATTATTGATACCCATCAAAGAGGGATTAGCATATTTTCATCTTTGTTAGTGAATGTTTTGTAGTTAGATTTTAAAACTAAGCTTCAGAGTACTCAGAAATACTGGGTAGCAAATTGCTGTAACTAAGGAAATTACCCTTTTGAGCTGAGACAGAGGATCTGAATTGCTTAGACATTGTAGGACCATATTAAATGTAATGTTAGAAAGGCAATTACAAAATGCAAATGAAACTCTGAACAAACTGTAACTGAAGTACTGAATTTTGTTAAAGAGATAAAAGAACTGGACGTGAGATCTTTAGAAAATGGAAGGAGCAAACTACATAGAAATAAATGGAAGTTGTGGAAACAATACATACAGAATAATGTTCAGGAGGACGAGTGACATTTAAGAGAAGACAGGAATTATGCAATATATGTAATGTTGGAGTTTATGGGAGTTGCTACAAAGAAAGGAAACATATGTTATGTATAATGCATGAAAAAAACATTATTATGTTTTTTTTTCTGTTAAAGTATGTCTGCCTATGTCTTAAGTGATAATTTAATAAAGATGTTTTTAAAAAAGAAAGGAGAAATAAGATTGTGGTTTCATAAATCCCAACAGCCCCAGCACAGACAGCAACAAGTTAGAGGTTCCTGGGGTAGAGGGAAATTTCCCTCTAGATGCCATCCTAATGGAAGAGGTGGTCCCAATAGCCAGGGAAGTAGGGGAACCGCTCAGGGATTCCATTCCTACAATTCCTGAAGATTTGCCCAGCTGTTTCCCTCTGGAGGCAGTCGGGGGATGATTCTCTTTACAAACCCTGGTATGTATGGCCACTACAATGGATTAATGAATAGGACGAACCATGTACAGAGGCTACTACATTCCATTTTTCATAATAACCCAACTCAAACTTCACAACTTATCTAGTGCCACCCAAACAAAGGAAAGCAACTTTGAAGCAGATTCAGAGCTTCCTCCATAAGAGAGGGAGAGAGAGGAGATCCAAGAGGTCCCACCAGACCAGAGAGGGTCTAGACTTTCTTCCAGGTTCTTTTTAATGCAGTAATAGTCAACATAAGTAAGCTCAACCTTTCTGTAAAGAAAAAAAAAATATTTCCATATGGGTCATTGTTCAGTCCTTACTACTCTTCAGACAGGAATTTGGCTGTGCTCTCTTGCACCTACCTATACATAAAAATAGACAAGGCATTGAGATATCTTCACTTCCAGTTTAGAGCCAATCACTATCAATTTAGGACCCTGATGTTTGGTCTCACCACAGTCCCTCCCATGTCACTCTCCTATTTAGGACACAATAGATGAGTCTTCATGGGTGCTGTTCAGGCAGTTTTATTTTATACAAATATGTCACTATAGAAGATTACTGACTTTAACTTAAGTAACTTATATACAAACTAACAACTGTGATCTAGCATGCTCTCTCCCTAGCTGCTCTGTCAAACTGGAACTAGGGATTGCATGTGTCTGGAGTTTATAAGTGCATGTATAGCCTTGACATGCTTCTTAAAGATACAGCATACACAACACTTGCACTCTGATCTACATTCTCCCTCTTTGAGAAATATATCACACAGTGTTATAAGGCTATTTGTCATGCAGAGATCACAGGTAATTCTTGGTCATGCATTATACAATACTAAATACACAGATATGTACAATCAGGTCCACGTGGCTGTGTGTTTCACACTAGGCTTAGATATTCATCCATATCGTGTGACAAAAAACTGAGAATGAGATTTAACAACTGGAACTGTCTCTGCAAAATGGTTGACCTGTGGAAAGTTCGGATCATTTTCTGGAATGGAATCAGAATTTTGAACACATTCTGGTATGGGAACAGTGTCTGATTCATTCTTAGATTTGGAATCTACGTCACAGAAGCAATGTTGTCATGGTGATGATGATTCTGGTACAGGAAGAAGATGTCTATGGTTCCTCCTATACTCCACACCCTTGGAGTCTACTAAGTAGGATCTCAGCTTGGCACAGATGTCAATAATCTGTCCTGTTCAATCAAAACCTTTCGTTATCTGGATTCGTACCATCTCTCCTTCCCTCAAAGGATGAAGTAATCTGCTTGATCTGTCATAACTAGATTTCTGTATATTGCGCTTCTTCAGCAACTGAGCCTTGATGGTTTTATTGTTCTTACCTTTAGGCTTTAATAAAGTAGAAGTAATGGGTAGTATAGTTCTAGTTTGCCTGGAAAGTAGTCTTTAAGCAGGTGAGCCAAGAATATCATCATGAGACATGTTTCTGAGATTAAGCAAATTCAAGAACACACTGGTATTGTCACACTTTGACCTTTCATGTAATTGCTTTACACTTTGCACTGCACGTTCAGCTAGACCATTGGACTGAGGATATTCAGGACTACTAGTGACATGTACAAAGTCCCATTCTTTTGCAAATTTCCAAAACAACTGGCTAGTAAATTGAGTACCATTGTCAGAAAGACATTTGTGTCGACTACCATAAACTGAGAAATGACATTTGAACTTAGTAATAACAGCAGTGGATATTAGGTTAGGTAGCAGATCAATCTCAAACCAATTTGAATAAGAGTTTTCCAAAACAAAGTAGCGTTGATTGTTCCACTCAAAGATATCAGTTGCTACAATAGACCAAGGTAGTTCAGGAAATGGACTTAGGTGAAGTGGTTCTCTTTCCAAATGCAGTCTAGTACTATTGCATACTGAATAAGAAGAAAGTAATCTATCAATGTCATTTGGTAACTAAGGCCAAAATAGTAATTCTCTTGCTCTTCTGTTAGTGGATGCAGATCCTGGGTGACCACGATGCAAAATCTGGATATATTCTTGTTGTAGGGAACAAGTACAACAAGTTTAGGACCTTTGAAAATACTGCCATCTTCCATCAATAATTCATCTCTGTAAGGAAAATGGATTTGCACTTCAGGTGATACACTATATTGCTTAGATGGCCATCCAACATTATTGGATCAGTCTGAATGTGATCCATTAACTCATCAAGTCTAGTGGTGGAAAAACTATGCACTAACATAACATCAAAGTCAAAATTCTCTGCATCAAGCTGTTCTGTCATATTTCTGGGTGATTCGGATAAGGCATCAGCCAGATAGAGCAATTTGCCTTTTGTGTAGAGCATTTTGAAATTGTACTTTTGCAATTTGAGCATCATTCTTTGTAATCTCACTGGAGCAGAAGGCATAGGCTTCTTTAGAATAGTAGCTAGAGGTTGATGATCAGTTTCAATCTGAATAGCTCTACCATAAATATAATCACGAAACTTGGAACATGCAAATACTATTGCCAAAAGCTCCTTCTCAATTTGATCATACAACATCTCAGTTTCAGTTAGTGTTCTAGATGCATAGGCTATTGGTCTGCCCTCTTGAAGTATAACTGAACCAAGACCAAATTTTGAAACATCACAGGAAAGAGTAACTGGTTTGTTCACATCATAGTATCTTAATGTAGGTGGGGTGGCAATTTTCTACTTGAGGTCTTCAAATGCCTTCTGGTGCTGTTCCAACCATGACCATGCAACATTTTTGCATGTTAGCTCTCTTAAAGGTGCTGTCAACTCACTGAAGTCTGGTATAAACTTGCCTAAATAGTTGACCATACCCAAGAAACACTGTAGAGCTTGTACATTATCTGGTACTGACATCGCAAGAATAACTGCTTGCTTGGTTGGGTCTGGTCTCAAGCCTGTACTCATAAACAAATGACCTACATACATAACCTCTGGAAGTCTGAATTTGCACTTCAGAGGATTGAACTTCAAGTTTACTTCACGTACTCTGTCTACAACTTTCTTGAGGTTTCTGTCATGCTCTGCTTCTCCATTGCCTCCAACTAATAAACCATCTACCATTATGGCACAAGGATAACCTGAAAGAATTTGCTCCACTGCACTTTGAAAGACCTCACTTGCAGAATTTATTCCAAATGGTATCCTTAGAAATCTGTATCTGCAAAACAGAGTATCAAAAGTAGTTAGAAATGAGGATTTACAGTCAAGCATCACTTTCCAAAATGAGCTCTTTGCATCCAAGACAGAAAATACAGTAGCATTCAGAATTAGAGCTGCAACTTCTTCAACAGTGAACATTGGATGATACAGTATCTTTAATGCTTTGTTCAGATGAGGATATCTAGGGTCAATACATATTCTGATTTTGTCTGAGCCTTTTTTGTGAGCAACTACCATGGATGACACCCATTCAGTTGGTTCTATGACTGGACAAATCACACCTTGATGTACCATTTTATCCAACAGAGCTTTAACTTTATCCTGCTTAGCTATTGGAACTCTTCTTACTGGTGTGACTACTGGAGTGACCTCTAGGTCTAACTTCATGGAATAAACAACTGGAAGTTTGCCTAACTTGTCATTGAAAACATCGGCATACTCTGAGAAAAATGGCTTCAGAAAAATTAGAACTTGGAAATGCACTTATGTGATGGATTTCTTTAGCAAACGAAAGCAGATTCATTCTTAAACTGTCTTTGAGACACAAAAAAGATTGCACTGGTCTTTGGAATACATAGAATAACAAGTTGTAACAGCTTTCGGCCACATAACTTGAAAGCATCACTGAACCTTCAGTATGAAATTCTTCACCTCCATAAGCAATAAGTCTCAAACTACTGGCCACATTGACTTTTTACTTAGTTCTCACTTTAACAAATGTGTCTGCTGATATAACATTACACTTTGAACCAGTGTCTACTTTGAGCTCTGTGGATTTTCCATTAATCCAGATGGTACAAAACACTTTGTGCCTTGTCAGTAAATTCACTGCATCAGCTCTTTCACCAAGCACTGATGCACCATCTACATAGAAAGCTGACTGCTTGGGCTCTACTTGATCAACTTGCTTTTCTGTGTGCCCTTTCTTTACAACTGTGTGAGGCTTTCTTGATTTGCAAAACTTTTGGAAATGGTTCCATGTTTTACACTTGTGACATTGCTGACCAAATGCTAAGCACATCTCTCCTTTAGATTCATAATTTGCACTGCAATTGCAATAGTTAACAATAAAGCTAGTCTTGGGTTTTGCTGATTCATGCTTGAACTGCACTGAGCTTGAACGCACTCCTTTCTTAAAACTTTCTGGAAAGTCACGTGCCTTTCCTGGAAACACTGTAGCTGCCACGTGCTTGGGCCTGCTTTTGTTTTCCACATGTTGCATGCTATCCACATTTGCTCTGCAGCCAACTGAACTAATGCTCTACTTGTGTGTTGCTGTCACCTCATGGATTTAACAGATATCTGTCACTCTACCCAACATTAAATCACTGTCACAAACTAAAATCTTTCTCACAACAGCACTATTAATACCGCACACAAGCCTGTCCTTTATTATCTCATCTTTTAAGTCACCAAACCAACAAGTTTTAGCTCTGTCTCTCAAGTCAGTTATATAAGCTGCAAGAGTTTCCCCTGGTTTCTGATCTCTTGTGTAAAACAAATGCCTCTCTAATGCAATATTCGTCTGGGGGGAGGGTTACACATTTCTCTGAACTCGTGCTTCAAACACTTGGTAATCCCTTGAGTCAGCCCGTACAACAATATGACAATTTTCACCTTCTCCTTCATATACTACATGTGCATACACAAATGAATGCTCTCTTTCTATGGCCTCTGACCCAGCTAGGTTTAGCATAAGTTATTTGTATAAAAATATTATACTCTTGCTCAAATATTCTCCAATTTCCTGCAATATTCTGATCAAATAAAAGTGGTAGGGGCTTACAAAATCCATTTGCCATATTAACACATACCAGTAAAGGGTTTTGCAAATAAGCACAAACATAAACACATGCACATAAGCCAGAAACATAGGCTAATATCTGTAAGTTTGTCCAAGGCCTTTGCACTTCTGAATTTATACTTTTTGGGCTTTTTGAAATGATGCTAATGGACAAACTCGTAGTACCTTTGAAAAACTGGACTTTGAGAAATAAACTTCTCGGGCAATTTATACTTTTGCAATATCATTTTGAAAGGCTAAAATGCTAAAGTCATTTATCATCATTTTAAGAAACACGTAGACACTGTAATACTCTTGTATTGTCATCTTTTGCAAGAAATCACTTCTTTTCAATGTAAGAAACATATCAAGTAATTACACAATGCAAATAAATTGAACATCTCTTGCCCAAAACTCAGTAATACTTTGAAGTAATTGCACTTTGTGAATAACTGCATACAGCACATTGAAATGTCCCCAAAATGGCAGTACCTTGCTGGGCAACTCTTTACAGTACAAGAAACACTCTGTAATGGTGGCACTTTGCGAATGGACACACCCAGCACAATAACTTTTTGAAATGGCTATACTTTGACTGTATTTCACAAAATAGTTGCACTTTACACACAACAAACTCTTTGAAATGCATGCACAGTAATAAGCACACTCTGTAAGCACTTTTACACATTTTGAGATACTTCATAACTTTAGTTATGCCCTTGATACTATACAAAATCGTAGTTATGCCAAAACACAGCACTTTGCCAAAACACATACAGTCGCCTTGCTTTTTTTTTTTGCTTAATGTGCCCTTTTTGCCGTTATTATATTTGTTTTGCTCGTTTAAACCCTTTTCATGCCCAGCGCATTTTCCTTGTGCTCGTTTTACTCTAAACATGCCCAGTTTTGCATTAAACACACTCATTTTGCTCTAAACATTCCCGTTTTTGCTTTACTGTTAATCATGTCATCAAATACCTTTATTTTAAACACGTCCTTTAGTTAAAAATCTTTTCTGCCTTCTGCTTGCTCAGTAATGTGGCTTTTGCCCTTGCAATGCACCTTTTAGTCTCCTGTGTCAAATAAATAGTTTGTGCTAGTTCTCATTACCTTTGATTCTTTTCTGGCTCTGTTTGTGCTGTTTTCTCTCAGTTTTACCTTCATTGTCATCTCTGCACCTCATGGCTCTGAATATTCTTCTCTTTGACCCCAGTTCTGACACCATGTCACTCTCCTATCTAAGACATAATAGAAGAGTCTTCATGGGTTCTGTTTAAGCAGCTTTATTTTATACAAACTCATCACTATAGAAAATTATTGACTTTAACCTAAGTAACTTATATACAAACTAAGAACTGCGATCTAGCTGCTCTTTCAAAATGGCACTAGGCATTGCACGTGTTTGGAATTTATACGTGCATGTATATACTTGACATGCTTCTTAGAGATACAGCATACACATCACTTGCACTCTGATCTACACACCAGGTGTTCATAAAATGCATGTTTCCATTGGCAGATACATGTGACTCTTAAGGAGCATCTTTCCATGCTTAAATGATTGGCTCCTGGCAACACCATCTATGGAGCAGCTTGTTTTAGAAAGACAGCACCTGCTTCAAATCTGCCTGCCTTTGGGGGTAACAGTAAACATAAACAAGTCTCAACAAAAAACAACACGATAAAAACTTATCAGCAACAACAAGAACAAGCAGTGAGTCCCAGCTCTACCTTCCGTAACTAGAAAATTTATTCAGTTCAATCAAATATCTCTAGCGCCTCGGCCAACAGCCTTTACAAAGTAAAAACTCACTGCTTGTTCTTGTTGTTGCTGATAAACAAGTCTCAACTGGAATCATCTCAAGATCTGGTTTTATAGGTTGCTCAATAGACACCCAGAGACATCTGGCAGTTCTACCACAGGATAGATTTGCCACTATAATTTCCAAGGTATTATTTCTACTTCAACAGGATCAGCCATCAGCAGCTTAAGTCTTCAAGGTTCTTGGACTCATGGTTGTTTTAATACAAATGGTACTCAATGCCAGACATGACATGAACATTTTACAATGGATGTTTTGGGTACAATAGAACCAGTCCACTCAGCCAATGTATCAGAGCATCAGGCTATTGAGGGTCATTAGACAAAGCCTAAACTGATGGATGAATCCACAAACTCTATCTTAAGGATCACCTTTTGTCAAACCAATGTCATTTGCAACAGTTACCACAGACATGTCTGCCCTCAGGTGGTGGGTACTTAGGACAGTGCAAGGCACGTGGACCACAGAAGAGACCTCCCTGCACATAAATGTACTTGAGATGGGAGCTGTCCTCCTAGCATTGCAAGCATTCCAAGATATGCTCCCTTAGGCTGCATTTGGCATACAGTAAGATAACATGACAGTGCTATGATATGTGAACAAGCAAGGGGAATCTGATCTTATCCATTATGCAGGACAGGAATGAGAGTACGGGAATGGGATCACATCATGGCACCTTCTAATAGCAGCACATATACCTGGGTCTACCAACTTGACTGCGGGCAAAACTCAACAGGCAGATACTGCTACCACATGAATGGTCTCTCAACAGCATAGTAAGATGTAACATTTTCCAGAAGTGGGGAAGACCATGTTGAGATCCTTTTGATTTGGCATTCAACATGAAATGCCCATACTTCAACTTGGAGCCCCAAGGACAGACACTCAGAGATGAATTCTCCTCTATGCCTATCCTCCTCTTCCCCTGTTAACAAAACTGTTACAGAAGGCAAAAGCTTGCAAAGCTGAATTCATTCTCATAGCACCCTTCTAGCCACTTTAGACCTGGTTCTCCCTGCTTTAGCCTCAACTGAAGAAGAAACCCCTTCTTCTCCATCAGAGCTCCACTCTAAGTCACCTGTCTAGGCAGCTTTATTTAGACATCCAGTCCCTTTGATGTACCGTTTGGTTTCTCCATTTCTAATAATGACAAGGAACGCACAGTTAAATGCTATCAAACTGATTGCAGCTTCTCAGAAAACCTCAACCAGCAGAATTTTCAAGGGAAATATGAAAAAAATGTTGTGTGCTTATGAGAGAAACATTTCACCAGTGTCAGCACCGTTAGAAACAGTATTAACCTTTTTAACAAAACTGTATAACAAAGGAGTAAGTTAATCCCCAATTAAAGTGCACCTAACAGCAATTTCTTATCATAAATATTTTCAGTCATTCCTTGGTTGCACATCAGTCATGTAAGGCCTTCTTCAAATGCATTTTTCATTCCAGACCACTGGTAGTTAAACCAGCTCTGGCTTGAGACCTGAACATTTTTGTTAATAGTCTGACGAGACCTTCTTTTCAGCCAGCAGGTTCAGCTGATGTCAAATTCATATTAAAAAACAGCCCTTTGATGTCTATTACTTCAGTGAGAAGAGTTTCTGAGCTTCATACTCATTCTCTATAATCCCCCAACATTGTTTTCCATCAGAACAGGTTATCCCATATTACAAAACTGTCCTTTATGCCTAAAGTAGCAACTCAAAACAATCTAAATCAATGCATTCCCTTACCAGTATTTTTTCCTAAATACTCTTAACAAGAGAGAATACTTGTTAGCATTGTTTGGATGTTTACAGGCAATTAAGGGTCTATTTAGAGCACACAAGGACTATCAGAAAAGAACAACAACTCAGTATTTTTTCAGCAACCAATTTGGGCTAAAAGATCACTAGGATTACATTGGCAAAATGGATTTTAGACTGCATTTTCTTTTGTTATCCATCATTAGGCAAACAGCGTACTATTCCTCCTAAGGTTTGTTTGGTTGTTGTAGCTCATACTACATCCATAGCTTTCTTAGGTAACCTTTCAGTTGATGAGATAACATTACCAGCTACTGGGTCTTCACTAAATAACTTTGTTAAGCATTACAGCCTTGACTATTTCTAGAACTAGAGTTTCTGTTGGAGTGACCATTCTTAAAAGTTTGCTGGACTAAGCCACCCATGTTAGCTGGGGAGTATATCCTGATGCTCCAGTGTCTGGACAAGAACTAAGATATATGTAAGTTATGTACTTACTGAAATGTTAAATTTCTCTGGTCTTTGTCTGGACATTGGAATAACCAGCCCACATTCCCCCTCCAAATTGTCACTCCACTCTCTGAAGGGCTTGGGAGTGGACTTGTGGACATGCATTTAGAATTTCTTCCTTTCTTTATTTGTGATGAATAGTTATATGAATGTTGGCAAACTTAATCTGGAGAAATCAGAAGCAGAGGGTTATAGGTGGGGAAGGTCTCAAACTTGTGAGGAGTTTCTTACTATCACTAGAGAGCATCGAAGACTCCAGTCTTGATGTCCTAGTGCTGGACAGACGACCAGAGAAATCTAATATTCCAGTAAGTACATAAATTCTATTTATATAAAATTAACTATGAGTTTGTTGTTTGAAAACCAATTGCAGATTTTGTGGAAATCAGCATCAGTTATGTCTGGAAAATGTTGATGGTTGCTGTTACTGTTCAGCAAAAGAAAATCCTCTGCATATAAAATCATATTGATTTGAAGAACATTTGAGGGTGTTGCTTAAGAAAAAAGAGAGTCCTAGAATGCAACCTGAGGAACTCCAGAATGCAACATGGTTCAAGGGGAGAGTTGGTCAGAGATATACTTGGAGATTCAGAGACAGGTTCCCTGGGAGAACCCTATTATGAGATTTTTTAATAAAAGTTGATGATCAGCTATCTAAAATGTTTTCTCTTTTATAAGTTCAACAAGGATGGGCCTTGCTAAGCAGCTTTCATTCATAGTTGTAAATATACAGACTGTTGCTTAGACAAAGGTGGTAGTGGAGTTCAAACTCATCACTGTGCATGGTGGAAAAGGCAGAGGATCATGTTTCTCTTAACATATGCCATATGTTTTATATAAATGTTATTCTAAAATTATAGCCTGGATATTAGGTGTTCATTGAAATTGGAGTATTTTGGCATTCCTGGATTATGGGCTTTTTTATGTGAGCATAAGGAACACAGATTTTCATTCTAAACAGATGATTACTGTGCTTAGAGAAATACATGAACTGTAATCTGATTCCCTCTGATTCAGTGAGTGGATCAGCAAGAAAAATCTCATTCTTAACACATTAAAACAAAACCAAAAAAAAAGGAGTTATTAGTCACTCATTATAAGCTCAGCAGATCCACCAATAATATAGCAATCCATGATGACAACAACTCTTCCTTAATGCAAGTGTCCTCCTTCAAGTACCTTGGTCTGTGGTTAAACCCTCACTCAGTGTCATTATTTATCTTGAAAAAACACATAAAAATTGAACCACCTTTTATTCTGGGTACAAAACTATCCTCTTTTCTGTTATACACAGTCAGAGTTGCAATAGGAAAAGGAATCTTATTTCCTCAACTTGAATTCTGCCTCCCTCTATTCTCAGCAGCATCTGCCAAAACTCCACTACTGTCGAAGTACTAGAAAATAAAATTTGTAGAGTTATCACTCATTCCCCAAGAAATGAACACCACTATATAACTCTTGAAAAAACAAACTGGCTCCCAGATAAGCAAAGAGCAGACCTACTGCTAAGCCTACAACTCTTCAAGCTCCTGCATGAACATACTCTTCCTCCTTTAGCCTCTAAACTAAGAAGGCAAGCTCCCACATATAGCTACAGAAACCTGAATCATACTGGTCCTTTAATTCAAATGCCACTTTCCATACTTCATGCCTCTGACCGTCCATTCTCAATTCATGGTCCCAAATTATGGGAGTCCTTCCCACCTAAACTTAAAGACACATCATCTTACCCCAAGTTCTGTGGCCTGCTAAATCTGATATACTTCATTGAGCTAAATGTTTCTACAACCCAACAGGCCACATAACCAAAATCAACTAATATCTCTCCTTTACTGTAACTGTCCTACTAGTTTCCATTGATTCAGTTTTCCCACTTCAGACTTCTATATTCTATATACCAAGTATATATATATATATATATATATATATATATATATATATATATATATATATAATATATATATATATATATATATATATATATATATATATATATATATATAGGATCCGTACTAATCCCCGAATGAAAATATCACCGAATCGCTAACTGCCGGGCATACTTACGCGAAAGTGCTTTTCACCGAAGAAGCACTTTCGCGTAAGTATGCCTGTTACGGAGGTCATACTAGGGTGCGGATAAGGGAAAATTCCCTTTTCCCCACTGTAGTGCGGTCTCAGAGTGAGAATATTAAAGTAGGGGGTGGGAGGGCTTGCCCCCCCTGCAAAAACATAAATTTATTTTTTTTTTGTTTAACACACTTTAGTGAAAGCGCTTTTTCGGTGAAAGCGCTTTCTCTAAAGTGTGTTTGGTGATGGTAGATTCAGACTGTTGAACTTTCATTCAACAGTCCTTGATCTATATATATATATATATATATATATATATATATATATATATATTGCTCTGTCTTCCTAAATGCAAAACAAGGTTTGTAGTGGAATGTACATTGTCAGCAATCCACTGTTATCCTCTCACTTTACTGGTTTATGTACTTTTGTCTTCTTAGCATTGCATATTTTTTATATCTTATTCACTATCACTTCAAGTTTTTGTTATCTTATGCACTCTGTATGATGGTCATATTATTGAACCCCCCCAGCTGAGAAGGAAATTAGTCAGAAGTGATCAGTGCTCTAGCCCAGTTAACAAATTCAGTAAATAAATAAATAAATAAATATTGTATGTGCTAGTCTGAACACAAGATATGTATGCAGCAGCCTTTATAAGAAGGAGGGTGATGTTTGTTAGGGAAAATGCCTTTGCCTTTTTAAGTTTTGAGAAGAAAAAAAAGGACAGAGGTTAACTATAGTGTTTTGGAAGTAGAGTTTGAGGTTTGAAATGTGGTCAGGAACAGAAGGAACAGGATGAAGAGAAGAACTGATATATGAGGAGGTGATAATGAGAAAACAGAAGTAATGAGTCATAAACTCTGCTTTATCAAATTCTAATAAAAAGTAATTATTAAATCATTTATGCTTAGCTGGTCTGTTTTTTTTTTAATTTCAGCAAGCATGATGTAGTACAACCTAAAAGGAAGTTTTACTGGGTTCTGTGGTATTTGGATTTAGAAATCTAAATAGCAATTCTATTATATTGCCTTTAGTTCAGAAAAGGCAGTAGGTAATAGACTTATTAATATTTCCAAAGTTGCAGCAAATTGTTCCTTTTTTTGGAGATCAGGAATGAGCCAGACATAGTTAATATCTCAGACTCAATGTTTTTGATCCAGGAAGAAGGATGTTGTAGAAATAAATAATGTTTTGCAGTAGGGACCAACTATTTGGATAAAATGCTTCATGTAACTGAATTTCAGCTGGGAGCTATTGAAGAGAAAGTCTAAAAGGGATTATTTTTGTCAAGATGAAGTTTATAAGTTGTGTAAGGTTGTAGAGGGAAAAATGTGTTTTGTTTAAGTTAGTTAGGATAAATAGGTTCATGCCAATTGATACTAATTTTAACCGACAGTATTAAATCTCATTTTAAAACCAATGGAAAATATTTTCCAAAAGATCAATAAATGAAGAGATGGAAGATCTGTGTGCATGACTGTATATGAGCATGTGTGTGTATGTGTTGTGTGTGGGGAGGTGGGGTTGATAGACAGGAACAAAATTAAAAGATGAACATCTTCCTAGAGTGATTGTGAGTGTAATTTTTTGAAGAAAATTTTTATTGATATAACATATATACAATATATACACAAAAAGGAAGAAATTCAGTATCACATATTGTTACGCAGTGTAATAAATACATTAAATCATCAGAGTAATCTAATACAATTTAAAAATTAAGTGTCTTGGTATTTCAGTAGCATCATTTCAAGGTTATCCCAACAACTAGAACTCTTAGTATGATTTACAGACCTTATTCTAATAATTTTTTTTCAGTTTTACATGCCATTGCTGTTAAACGTAAAACAATCTTTGAATGTAGGAATTGACTTTAATTTCTAATTTTTGTAATAATTTTTCTAACTACTGCAAGAAGTTTCCAAAATATTTTGTTGTTGTTGTTGCTTGGCTTTTACAGATGAAGGAAGGGGAACATTCATTAGTATTGCTGATCTAGTTAAGGAACAATTATCAGACCATAATCCTTTAAAAAATATTTATCTCTTCCCAATAAACATTTAATTTTTCACAATCCGTAAACATATGTGCCCAATCAGCTTTTATATCTTTATTGTATCTGCAGCTGAAGATGTCACTTTACTAAACAGAAGTGTTATCTGTAGTAACAAGCATTCTGTGTATATATTTCCACATGAAAACTTTCCAATATAGACTTGAAGATGTTTGACTAACTGACTTAAGTAACACAGCTTTATTATCATCAATTGAATAATTCAATCCACTATCTAAAAAATTTCCAGAATTTTGTATCAAAGCTATTATTATTTATAACCAATTATATAACTTGGATAGATTCCTTTTGTAGGTCAATTTACCTTCAATGATATCATCTGTGTTGTCATATAATGGGGGGAAATAGTGTTCTGTTCCTCTTCATCCATATTACCTACAAATTCATATAACTTCCTTCTAATAGATAATATTAGCTGATTAACAGACTCACCCAACTTATTATCTTTCATTAAACATTCTGGTGACTTAGCTTTTTTTTTTTTTTCAAAGCAATCAGGCCATAATATTAACCCATTCCTTTTTATTAAATTCACTTCAACATTGTTCTGAGTTTTGACAAATCTAGGCTGTATGTGATGGAAAAGCACAAATATTTCCATTTTAAAAGTAATGAGCTTTTACAAACATATTTCTTGACTCTTTTTAAGATTAATTTCATATATGAATAGTCTAAACATCGAAACAAGTTTCTTTCTAAAGTATATTTTGTTAACCACATAAATGGATATTTCCATACTTCTAAGTTATCATATTTAATAAACTTATAATAATTTAGTGTAATCTGCTCTTGAATGGTTTCCATTGACTACTATAAGTTTAGTCTAGCCAAAATGTAATAGAGTTAAATTTTGCAGTAATGGAATAAGATTATGTGTTAGGAAAGCTAAGACCTCCATATCCCCACAGTCTAATATGTTTTTATAAGCAATTCTCAGCTTTGTAGGGTACCATATGAATGAAGTTAACATTTTTTAATTTTCTTTAATAGTTTTTTGTTAGGTATTAAAGCTATTGAATGAAGTAAATATATAATCTTAGATAATATAAACATTTTAATAAAAACTAACCTATCCTTAAAGGTAAAAAATGCTCATTCCATTTTTAATAGAAAGTAGCACTTCTTTGATTTTTCTTTCAAAATTATCATTAATAATTTTACTCACATCTTGATAATTTTTTTTATTCCTAAATATTTTAATTCTTGTCATTCCAATTATATTTATATTTACCTTTTAAATTACCATCTAATAGTTGATGTAACACTAATGTTTCCGTTTTATTATTATTCAATTTCATCAATGGTACTTCCTAGAAGTTTCCAATCTCCTCATCTAGTTAGTAAATGATCTGCAAAAAGCTGTATTGTACATTGACAATCCTTATCAACTGAAAAAAACATCAGATTTATCATTGCTTCTTGCACTATTAGCCAAGGGTCCAATAACTAACGCAAATAGTAGAGGAGAAAAGTGGCATTCTTGTTGTGTACCTTTGTTTAAGGTGAATCTTTGAGAGGAAAAAAGATCCAGTTTTAATATATGCTTTGCATCTCTATACATTTGTGTAAAATATTCAAATAAATTGTTCTAGAAATGCAAATGCGTCCAAAGGCTTATATAAATAGTTCCAATCCAAGGAGTCAAAAGCTGTCTCAATAGCTAAACTAATTGAAGCTAATGTTTTGTTCACTCCAGCTGCTAGATCTAAGATTGTTACTACCCTTTTAATATTTTTATAAGTTAATCTATTGGCTATAAACCATGTTTGATCTTTATAAATTAACTTATCTACTGTGTATCTTACTCTTATAATAAAAATGGAAGAACATGTTTTATAATTTACATTTGATAATAAAGTAGGTTTATATGATGAAACTAACTCTTTATCCTTTCTTTAAGTATAATTGAAATATTAGAAAATTTCCACGAGGAAGGAATTACTTTATCACTCTGGATTTTCCTGAAAACTTTACTCAATAATTCTAAAACATTTAACAGAAGCAGAATATATAATTCCATGCTTAAAACATCTAATCCTGGACACTTGCATTTTTACCTTTTTTTAAACTTCTTTAACTTCTATTAAGGGAATACATTTATTGAAAAAATAAATTTGCTGATCATTAATTTTATTAGTAATATTCTACTTTAAATACTTATCAGTTTTGGAATCATCAGGATTTTTATTTTTATCTTTAAGATCTTCATGAATTCTTTTAAAAATATTAAGTATTTCCTCTATATCTGAATAAAGCTTATTATTGTGAGGACTTTGGATATTATTAATTTGTGCCTTTTTGCTTAACATCTTACTTTTATTAGCTAATCTTTGAAGATTCCTTTGAGTTATTGCATGACTTTGTAATTTTATTTCTTCTAGAACTATCTCCATATTATGTGTTAACATTTTGTCATTAATTTTTAATGACTTCAGTATTATCTACTTTCTTTGTTTGTTGTTCAAGCCTCACTTTATGTATATCATCTTGTATATCTAATAACTCTCTATCCAACTTTTTTATTTTATTACTAGACATTCTTCACATTCTATCCTTAATATGCATTTTTAAGGATTCCCACAATATGACTTTATTAACCTGGCCATCATCATTCAAAGATAGAAAGTTCTCAGTTTGTTCCTTAAGGTGACTCTTAAATCTTTTAGCTTTATCATATGAACTGAAATTAATATTTAGTGCATTATGATCAGATAAATGACAAGGAATAGTTTTAAAATAATTAACTTTATTAAGCAAATCTGTGGAAGCATAAATCCTGTCAATTCTAGTTTGCATCCCATGCGCATAAGAGTAATGGGTGAAAAATATTGACTTATCTTCTGCTTTTACTACTAGCTCAACTAAATTATTATTACTAATCCATCAGTTTAATTCTTTAGCTCATTCTATAATTTTAGCTTTATTTCTGTTCACTTGTATCTTCCATGCTAGATATGCAGTTAAAATCTCCAGCTAAAATTAGACTACTCTTCCAAAGATTTTGTAATAGTTTAAGGAATCCTTAGCATCTCTTGCACCTATTCTATTCTATCCTAGTTCTATCTAGTAGAAATTAGCTAGTGTATAGAGTTTGATATCATATTAATTACTACTAATGTATACATTTCTTTGGGATCATTAACAAATTCCATGACCTTGGGCATTGCAGTAGATTTTCTCCAAAGCATAGGAGTTCTTCTCCTCTTTTTCTTAAAAGAAGAAGATGATAACATTTCATAGCTTAAATTATTTAGATGTATATATTTATCAAATGACTCTCTTGCAAGAATATGTTGCTTCCTTTATTTAATTTTAAATACTTCATTATCATTTATAATTTTGTTGCCATTATTTAATCCATTTACAGTAATAGACAATAGATTAAAACTATTCATAATCTGTATTTGAGAAAACTTTTTTCCAAGAGATAATATGATACACCACATTACTATTGTTATATAAGTAGAACTCTAATGTATACCAACAACACCATCTTAACTTTCTGTTTGTTTTGAATTCTTCCTTTTTACAAATTGAACTAATAAAACTTCTAAGTAACAAAAACAGAAACACATCTAGAACTGTAACTATATGTATATTACTAATAAAATGCAACCTACCATGGATACAAATTTTCCTAGTTTACTTATCAAATAGACAAACTTATAAACTGTCTTTTTGTCAATCAGACCCCAACATTTCATCAAGAATTAGCCAAAAGCTACTGTGACTTACAAACAATTCATAAGATCATAGAATCATAGGAGGTTACTAGACTATTGGCTCTGAGGCACTTATAAGCCTAGCCAAGAGTTTAACCCATATTTAGACAAGTCAGCACCTGACGCCCTTGTCCAGCAGCGACAAGGGTGGAATCCCAAGGGTATATTTTCTGTCTCCCGTCCAGTTATCCAGGTTGCGCTTAAAAAGGGGTAAAGAGGTACTCTGCTTGATGTGGAGAGGGAGTCTATTCAATGGATGGGGGAGTCTCTGGGACACAAATCTGTTCCACCAATAAGTCCTGTTGTTGTCACAGACCAAGTTGAGGCCATACATGTGAGTTACTCGAGTGGAGCTTGACTTGCGGATATGCAACAGTCCCGTCAAGGTGGGGTCCATGATCACCTGGTATGCTAGACAAAAGCCCCCTCTGAGGAGTCTGTATGAAACTGAGTAGAGGGATAGGGCTTTTAGCGTATCTGTGTATGGTAGATTTTTGAGGGCCTGGATTCTCCCGATGAGGAAGCTCTGTGGTCTCTCCAGCTGCTGCGTGTGCTTTGTGAGGTACATGCTGAAAGGAGCATTGTACTCAGTAATGGGCTCTATAAGGGAAGAATACAGGAATGTTATGACCTCCTTGTCCCTGGATGAGATAACCTTACTTACTTATGAGGTGGGCCATGTAGAAGGCATTCCATACAATGGAAACAACATGGTAGTCAAAAGTCAGGCTGCTATTAACCTGGGTGCCCAAATATCTCACAACTGATTTCATGCTTAGGACACTGTTATTAATGTGATAATTTGTGGGGACATCACTCTCCTCAAAGGGGATGATGGTGCCTTTTTTGGTATTCAGCTTGAGTCCATGTTTCTGGCACCAGTCATTTGTCTGAGTGAGACCCTCTTGGGGGATATCTAAATCACAAAAGGAATTGATGACAGTGCCCAGCTTGCAGTCATCTGCAAACTTGGTCAGCCATAGCCCACTGGTTTTGGCCTGCACCTCAGAAAAGTATATCTCAAATAACAGAAGCTCCAAGACTGAACCATGGGGTATGCAGCTTGTTATGGGTCTAATGGTTGAGGTGGCTTCCCCTATTTTGATTATGGGTCTACTGCTTGAGGTGGCTTCCCCTATTTTCACCAGGTGGGTTCTATCAGTGAGTCATTTGCTACCCATCTGGTAACATACAGATTGATGCCTTTTTGAAAGAGTTAATTATGCCCGAGTGGGGAATAGTGTCAAAGGCTTTGGCCAGGCCAAAGAGAGGTGCATAGCAGTGGGTTAAGGCAGGTAATAATTATGTCAGCATGCTTTGCCTTGCTGATGTCATAGAGTCAGATCACTTTGAAAATACTTACCAAGCTTCTTGAACAATGGGGCAGTTATAAAGAGAGGTTGAGAGATAAAGTAGAAAACAGTGGGGCACATGCTAGGAAGAGTCAGGGAAGTAGAAGTATTTAGAAGTAAATATTGATGTTCATTATTAGATGAATATAGAAAGTACTCTGCCAAAGACTGGATATATGGCCAGTATGCAAAAGCTTTCAGGTGCTTTCCACATGCATTGCATGTTTGAGGGAAGTTGGGGGTGTGCAGGCATAAATTCAGATGTATAGGTACCAAAATTCAAAACTTTCTTGCAATTGATTTTAGTCAGAGTTGGACTTCACTGGATCTTCAGTGGTTCAGCAGTCGGCTTCTTTATTTTTTTAAGCAATTTTATTAAATTATCAGTTAAGACATAGCCATACATACATTAACAGAAAAGAAAACAAACTATATTAACATTTTTCATTTGCCTGCATTATGCATTACTTGTTTTCTTTTTAACAATTGCCATTCACTTTGAAATGAAATACATTGAACTCTTGCCTTGCTTAAATCTCACTTCCCCTCCTCCTTCTTAACATTATTCTGTATGTAATGCTCCAACAAATTCCATTTATTTCTGTGTAATTTGCTCCTTCCCTTTTCTAAACACATCATCTGTAGTACTTTTATCTCTACTATATTCAGTACAGTACAGTTGGTTTAATGTTATGATTTTCATTTTCTAGTAATTGCTCTTTTTGGTAGTACACTTAGTAAGGTCTTACTATGTCTTCATAATTCAGATCCTGGGTCCCAGTTCAAAGGAATCATTTCCTTAGTTACAACTGATTGTTCCCCCAACATTTCTGCTGAGTACTCTAGAGAATTTTTAATATCTGCCATCTCCTTACACTCCAAGCCATGTTGCTAATTACCTCTGTCTTTCCCTTTGCACCTTTAATATTTGTTAACTACCTGAAGAAAATTTCTCTGAAGTCTGCTTGGGGTATAAAAGTATCTATGCAAAAACTTCCAAGTAAAAAATCTTAAACTTTCTGGACTTTGTTGCATACTTGGGAGATATGCATATGTCTTCCCATTGTTCCTTTGCAAATTGCCTTTCCAGTCTCTCTCGCTCCACAAAAGTTTCTAATCACATCTAATTGATTCTTAATCAAACAATATTTTATATGCCATACTAATTATCCCTTTTTAGACTTGACTACACACTGTACCAGATGTGGTCTTTTACTTAGCTCTTTCCTATCCCTTTCTTTTTTATTACTCTGGTATCAGACCATGGTAGGGAAGGTAGTCTTTAACCTGCAGTCCAAATTTCTGTTTGGCCTCAATGCACTCTTTTGTCTTTCCCTCTATTGTTTTCTCCCAACACCTTTGCCAGTTTTCTCCAGTAAATTCCAGCTCCATCTTGTCTGTTTTCTACCACCTTACTTGCAGTTTTGCTATTGGCAAAATTTCCTTTCCCCATTCCCCTGTTGGCTTAGTTTTTAGAATGCTTTCATCTAATTTATTAGTTTATTATTTTATATGTTTGTTTTTCTTCCAAGGAGCTGCATCCAAAATCCTACTTTTTCCTTATTTCTCTAACTCCTCCATGTCATCATCATCCCTTTCCTCTATGATTTATAACCTTCTGCTTGTGTTATGTACATGAGCCTTAACAGTGTAGCTCTAAAGTATCCATTCAAAGTAGTTAATCCTAAACCACTATGTTCTATGGGGCGGATCAATATATCTCACTTAGCTTTTGCCCTCTTCCCCTCCCAAATACCTTCCTTCAACTCTTTATTAATTATGTCCACGACTTTTCTACTGGTTGATGAAAATATGCCTGATCTACATATAAAACTAAATGGACTAAAACATTTTCACTGCTTGTATCTTATTATTCATATCCATAATCAAGAACTTCCATTTTCTCAGTTTTAGTAGTTTTTGTTTATTTTCTTCCCACATATCCTTAACTGCCACCTCAGAATCCTTTTCTTAATCCATATACCTAAATACTACATCTTACCATTTTCCCATAAATAAGGGTATTACTGAACCAATCCATGATGGGATACACAGTTTACTGCTGTAGCCTTTGCTTTTTCATTATTTTTATATCCCAAAATGACTGTTTCAAAATGTAGCACAATACTGAAATGCCCTTTTATGAATTTAGTGAGTAAAAAATAATGTCATCTGTGAATAAAGCTAACTTTTTTATTACTATACCAGTACGTTCCTGAATTTGTGAGTCCCTTATTTTCCATTGTCAATGGCTGTAAATAAAAAGTAAATAAAAAAGAAGAAAAAGGAAAGAGGACACACTTCCCTGGTTCCTCTGTTCAACCACAGCTTGTCGGAAAGGAACCTTCCCACCTTAATTCTTGCCTCTGGCCCTTCATATATTCTGTTAATTAACCATATTATTCTATCAGGGAATACAAATGCTTCCCTTTCCCTCTCATAAAATACCTGATGATTGTCTGTTCCCTGCATCAAGTTACACCAACATTTGATGTATTTTCTTACATATTGCTTCTTTCTGGATCGTCACTGTTTGTTACACTTGTCAAATGTGTGCCTCCACTCCAGAAAACCACATTGATCCATATCAATTAATTTTAGCTTGTGTAGACATAAACACTTTATTATCATGATTTAAAATAATTCTATATGAAGGTGGGCCTGAAGGGTCTTTATCCTGATTGTGTAATACAGCTTTTTTCCAAAGATGCTAATCCTTCCCCTCCTTTTAATATCCTTTTAAACAAAACTTTTCCGAGCTTTATAACTTTCTTCCCTCATAACTTCCAAACTTCCACAGGAATACTATCTATTCCTGGAGACTTCCCTGTTGCTTAATTATACACCTCTGTTTTATTTTATCTGTTTCTATGTCCTTCCTTAGATCACTGTTCCAGTATTCCAGTACTGATGGGTTATATTGCCAAGGTAACTTAAAGTCTGGATCTGACTGGAGTTGTTGTTGCATCTTTCGGCTTTTCCCGGTTAGGGGTTGCCACAGCAAAACTCCGGTCCAATAATGATTGGCAGTAGATTTTTATGTACCGAGTTGCCAGCTCTGACACACAGCCTTCAACAAAGGTACGCCCATTCACGCATGTCTCCACACAGAAGACGCTTTAGCTGAGAATCGAACAGGACAACCAAAGCCAAAACCTTCTATATGCTTTTACTTCCAGAGTATGACCTCAGCCTGTGTGTGAAGAGTCGGATAAGCAGATGTAGGAGCATAAGATTCTCAGACTATCTTGATGTCAGTCCAAATATTGGACCTTCAGTCCTATTAGTCTGTTCTCCATGTTGTTGTGGGCTGCTACAATTGCCTATACTTATTCCGATAAGTGCCCCATCTGGGAACTTTCTGTCATGCTGAAGGTGTTAAATGAGTTGTCTTTCAGTCAGGCTATGTATTTACAGACTTTCTTTCCAAACCCACAGAACATGGGTAAGAGACTTCTCAAATCCCTGGATGTACACAGACAACTTAGCTTCTTCCTTGATAAAACTAAAGACATAGGAAAATAGAGCAGGTTGTTTTCTTCCAGGAAAGCAAGCTAGGCAATACTATTTCTAAACAAGCAATCTCCAATCAGATCTCAAAATCCATTTATTTTTGTTATTCCTTCCTCAGAAAGTCCCTGTCGTAACTTGTGAAAATCAACTTCATTAGAGAAGTATCAACCTCTGGTGCTTTCTTTATAGGCATTGATGGCAGAGCTATTCTGGAAGCAGCCACCTAGACTTTTGTACATACCTTCACAATTCAGTACCAGGTGGATGCTTTCTTTAGATCTTGGACTTCTTTTGCTAGCATCATCCTCCTGGGATTGGTAGACAACTTCCCTGTCTTTAGCCCATCTACCCTATTGGTATTGGAATATTGTAACAGTGACCTAAGGGATGGCATAGTACAATCGTGTACGAACTTACTATAACAGCAGATGTCTTTCTGATCATTGTTGCAGTACTGAACCCCTCCCTCCTTGCCCTTGCTTTTTGTAGAGACCTATATGCACATTGTCGATTGGAGGGGGGGGGGGCAGTTCCTCTCCCCTTCTCTTAGTTGATCTTTTTTTATTGCTCTATTTACACGGACTTCTGCAGGGTCTCCTGGCTGTAGATATTATGAGGATCTTGCACTCCTATGTCCTCTTATGTACTCTATATCCACAAACAGAGGTCATATGCCAGATGTATGAGCATATAGAAGATTTTTGGTGCTTTTATGCTGGACAGATGTCAGATTACCTTTTCGAGATAATGCTTTACTATTGGAATAATGCAACAGTGATCAGCAGGACATCTGCTTTTATGGTAAGGTCTTGCACAAGTGCATTACCTTAAGTATTAGTTGTTGAGTCTCATCTTCCTCTAACATTGGCATAATTAAGTCTTCCTTATGTATTTCCATGTGTGCCTTTTCTTGGCTTCCACATACATTATGTGGTTTTATACAAATTTTCATAAAGTTTCTGAAATATCTCTAATGCTTTTATAGGATCTCTAGTAATTTTTCTTGTCACAGGATCCCTAAGTTTGGTGACAACCCTTTTTGCTTTCTGTTACCTATGTTGTTGTGCTAAAAGTTTTTGTGTTCTGGACTTATCAAAAAAGTTGCTTAACATCAATATTTATAAAGTCATGCATACTCTCGTATTTTCCCTTTACGAATCTGCATTTGCTCCACTTCTTGTTTTGTGTGATTCCTTTATTATGCACTACTTTAACCGTTGTCAGCCCATCTAAATAATCCTTGTTACTTTTTTCTCATATCACTTTTTCTTTTATTTCTACCCTATTTTAAAACTGCATTCTCATTTTATCCCACTCACCAGCTATCCCTTCCAAAGTGATTTTTATATTCCCTAATAACTTTCAAATAATTTCCCCCTCCAATTCCTTAAATTCCTCTCTTTTTAACAGTTAAGTAGGAAAGTACCAGTGTCTTGATCTACTTAATTACTCTGCATCTTTTTTTTTAGTTTTTATCCATACATGATTTGAAATAGTGATATTCAGTCTAGTCTAGTTATTGTATCCTACAAAACAATATGTAAAGTCTATTCTGAATTCATATTTTCTTTACTGAATGTTTTCAAATATTTCTTCAGAAATCTACCCTTTTTTGTTGTATTTTCCTTCTAGGTCCTCCTGATATATCATCACTATTGCAAATCAAGTTCTACTTGGCATCCTTAAATAATGTTTCCTCCTGAAAGCTGATTATTTCTCACAACATTTTCTTAAGCTTCATAATAGCAGATTTTGGTGGAACATAAATACATGCTAGCATAATCTTTCTCTCTAACCAATGCCTAAAATCTGACATTGTATTTGTTCCCTCTTGTGTCATTATTAATGGCCTCAAGCAATAGGTATTATTACTCCTCTTTTCCTTTCTCTTTGATATTTTGCTGAATGCCAGTCCTGAAATCTTTTCTTTATCAAATTCACGTCCTTACTTCTATCCAAATGTGTCTCTTAAAACATTGCTATGTACACCCTACATTTCTTAACATAGTTTAATATTCTTTGCTTATAAGGCCATTTAAATTCCTTGATAATACAAATAAAGTAAGCATAATGATACAAAGCTATTACCTCCACCAATTATACATCTTTTGGGTAGATAAGTACCCCTTTGGGATCTTTCCTTACATTTTTATTACAAGAAAATTGTTATTTGAGGTTACTTATATCCCAAAGGAAAGTGCCTGTGTGGAAGACAAATGCCTTACAAAGATTTCCACACAGCTTGCTTGTTTTGTTTAGGAGAATCATGCAATGGCTGCTCATGTAGTATGCGGTTATCTTTTACAGCAAAAACTTTCAGAATTAGGCTCATTTCCCAGTAACATTTATCCTGAAAACCAACAGCTGAAAACTATAGCAAAAATGACTATGGACTCTGGGGCTAATGCCTCAGTTGTCCCCCTTCCAGCACCTAAGAAAACGAAGATAGTTAGACAGGTGCCTGATTCTTCCCCTCTCTCCCCCAGCCCTCAACATTTGACTCTCCTGGCTCATGAGAGACAACCCATTTATAGCCTTTTTGGAGTCTCAGACTGTCCTCTTCCTTCTGACTGCTCTGGGGCTGCTGCTAGCCTGCTGCTGAGGGTTGGAAGTTTAGTGTGCCCCCCAGTGCTGGATGTATGTCTATCACTGAGAACAGAAATTCATGCTTAGTGATATCAGAAGGGCAATGCTGCATCTCTCAAATGCTGGTGAAGAACGAAGTTCTGGGCTTCTATACTGAAGTCTCTATGTCTGATAGGATTTAAAAAGTGAAATATGTCTCTCTTCCTTCAGCATCATCTTCAAGAGAGTCTAACGAAGAATGATATTATTGCCATGGGCCTCAATGTCTTTACCAAATTTCCCCTAGCAGTGAAAATACCACCTTGGGTCTCTCTCTCTCTCTTAAAAAGAGGTTACTAACTGAATGGGACTAACCAGGTCAAAAAGGACAAATAAATACAAATCAGATAAATAAATATTCCATTGCTTAAGGTCTTTTTAAGCCCTTTCCATGTTTGCAGTCTGCCTACCTTGCTTTTTCCTATCTAAAAAGGAAGAGATCGTCTTCTCCTATTGGTAGTGACTCTCAGTTTGGCATTGAAAACACTGGTCTGGACTATGCCTTTTAAGTACCTTCTGCTGTCTTTTTAGAGTCAGAGTTTGAATAATATATTTATTTAGATTCTCTAGTAGAATAAATTTCATTTTCAGACACCATATGTACAATGAAGAACCTCTTCCAATGGGAAGAAAAAGAGATTTCTGAGACTTGAAGAAGATAATGAAATATTTTATAGGTAGATACCCCTAAGCCTTTGGCCAGCCCTCCTGTAATGTTTGATTTAGATGATGCCTATAATGCTGCATTGACAGTCACCTCCCTCCACCCAAAAAGACTGGCACACTTTACAAAGTAGTTAAGTCCCAGAATTTCCTTCTTTTGCAACCCTATGGCTGATCCATCTGTGATTTCCTTACTTAAGGAGGCTAGTTTGAAACATCCTGTGCCTTCTGACATGGTTGGAAGGCCTTTTGATAGGTATGAGAAGAATGTATATACTTCCTCCCCCCTTGCTTCCAGGGCAGTTAACTGTTAAGATCACGTAGCAAAATATCTGCTGACATTCATTACTGACATGAACAACGCACTTGCACTATTACCATCTTCAGACATTAATTCCACATCACTCAGTATGATCTCTTCTGTAACACAAATCAGTAAGCACTCTTTAAAGTGTTCACATGATGCCACTGAGGCAGTGTCCCAAGCAGCTGCAATTGGATCATTTACATATAGATATACATGATTTAGATCTCAAAATGTGCTTGAGGATTTCAAGGCTCAAATTCTTAATGTTCCTTTGAAAAAGAAAGTACTGTTTGGTACTTCATCAGCTGAAGTTCTGAAAAAGTTTGATAAAAGGAGCAAACGTATCCAATAGGTTAGACAAATCTTTGACTCTCCCATTCCTAAGTATAACAGGAATCACCCTTCCAGTCCTGAGCCCTTCTACCAAAAAAATCTTTTATCATCCCAAACATTTGTTTGACGTCAGTAATCCTCTTTGTGAGGTACTTCTGTGGCCTTTCCAGTTGCTGCAGATGTCTTGTGAGGTACATTCCAAAAGGGGCATTGTACTCTATAATGGGTCTAATGAGTGTCGAGTAGAGGGGAACAATGACCGCTTTTTTCCTGGATGAGAACCCTTTCATGATGAGGTGTGTCATGTAGAAGGACTTCCTGACTACTTTGGTGATGTGACTATCAAAGGAGAGGCTACTGTCCACCTGGGTCCCAAGGTCTCTTATCACACATTTGGTGTTAAGTTGATTGCTGCCTATGTGGTAGTTCATGGATACAGAGTTTTTACCAAAATGGATGACATTGCACTTTTTGGCATTGAGCTTGAGGCCTTGGCATTGATACTAGGCATCTGTCTCAGTGAGGCAATTCTGTAGGATGTGCACATCATTTGGGAGCTTGACTATGGCTCCTAGTTTGCAGTCATCTGTGAACTTCATTAGCCAGAGGCCTTCTGTGTTAGCCTGTACTTCAGAGAAGTAGATACCAAACAGGAGATGTTTTCTATCTTATTATTTATTATTAAATATTTTTATATATTTCATTGTGGCTGGTCTTTTAGAGTATACTTTTAATGTCTTGAGAGTACTTGTGTTTATTTAGTGATGCCTTGCCACTCTGAAATGCCTGGCTGATTTGGTCACACTCTACCATTTATATTAGTATTGATTTTACTCAGTATAATTGGTTACCCTTGTAAGAGTCTGAGAGTGGTTGACTGGTGGCAGTGGTTACCTTATAGTCTGGGCAGAGGGGGTGCAGCCTTTCCCAGGAGTGTGTGTGTGTGTGTGTGTGTGTGTGTGTGTGTGTGTGTGTGTGTGTGTGTGTGTGTGTGCGTGTGTGTGTGTGTGAGAAAATCAAATACCCAGGTGTGGGTGTGTTAGCTGCTTGGAAATGGGACACAGTGCTCCAATGTAAGTCTTTTTGAGATCTGGAAAGACATACAGTCCAGTCCCACATCTGGAGTGTGTTCCTTGTGTACTCTTGGGAGAATTTGTATTTGATGCAAAGCGCTACATCTGAAAATACTGTGTAAATGAATTACTGTTTTAGTGACTGCCTCTTACCACTGTCAGTGATGAGGATTGAGGCTCCTTGATTACTGGCCCAGGGTAGAGAGGCCATCACAACATGATGGCTTTGTTAAATGTATTAAGGGCATTGAATCATTTGTGGAATCCAGGACCCCTTCAGGTAATAATTGGTAATATGACTTTTGCAGTGTATACAAGCAAAAAAGAGAGAACCATGCCCTATGCATAATAGTGATGTTAGCCTGGAAACTTGCAACTCAGCACAATCTGTTCTTTCAGGCTACTTACATCCCATCAGAGCCAGACACATTGGCTGATATGCTGAGCAGATCAAGGCCAGACCCCTTAGGAATGAAAGATAAACCTGAGGGTCTTCCAGGAGTTTATCAAATTTTGGGGAATTCCCCAAATAGATCTGTTTACCTCCATTCACACCAGATGGCTCGGAAAATTCTGTTCCAAGTCACCTTGCAAAAAAGCCTCAAAGATGGATATTTTTCCTTCCCATGCATAGGAATGCTCCTTTATGCCTTTCTTCCCTTTACTCCGAAAACCAGAGTTCTTTAAAGATCCAAAAAGACTCTTCAAAAATGATCTTGGTAACTGTTTTGGCCCAAGCTCCTGGAAGACCCTTAGGTTTATTTTTCATTCCTAAGGGGTCTGGCCTTGATCTGCTCAGCATATCAGCCAATGTGTCTGGCTCTGATGGGATGTAAGTAGCCTGAAAGAACAGATTGTGCTGAGTTGCAAGTTTCCAGGCTAACATCACTATTATGCTTAGGGCATGGTATTCTCTTCTTTGCTTGTATACACTGCAAAAGTCATGTTACCAATTATTACCTAAAGGGGTCCTGGATTCCCCATCCATCCATCCATACATCCATCCACAATCCATTTTTCCTATTTTAACACATGAGGTCAGGGTGTCACTTTAATAGTGTCAATCATTTCGAGCCAAGGTTCACACCTCCGGGTGGCAGTCCTTCTGTAGGTGTTCTTCCATATCACACACTCACATGCATACTCACACCTATGCCCAATTAAGAGTGTCCAGTCTGCTTACAGCATGTCTTTGGACTGTGAGAGGAAATGGGAGCTCTGCGATGAAACCAAACTGAAGACAGGGAGGACATACATACTCCACACAGAAGGCACCCCAGCCAAAAATCAAATCAGAGAACATCTTGTAGTGCACTGCACCACTGTGCCGTCCTGTTATTGGTTCTCCCTTCTTTTGAAAATGGTTAAGGTTAATTATCACAAATTTCTCCACAGAATGGATATTCTCACACAGGATAAGGGATCAATTACCGCCACTACCTGAAGAATCTGTATCTGGCTGCTTGGATGATAGATTTTTGATCCCATGAAGGCACCTTTTCTCTGAAGACTTGCAGCAGGCATTAAAGGAGGATAGAAAACCTGGCAATAAAAAATCTTATTTAGCAAAATGGAAGAGATTTTCTAGTTGGTGCCACAACAAGAACCAGGATCCAAATAAGGCAGAACCCTTCCTGGTTCTACATTATCTGTGTGAATTGCTCAAGTCAGGCCTTTCTTACCCTTTTATAAAAATTTACCTTTCAGACATTTCTGACTTTAGATCTCCTTTCTTCTTCATTCTAAGTTAAACAATTTTAAAAGGGGTTTTGCATATCTGTCCTGCAAGAACACAAATGGCTTCTCTCTGGGATTTCAACTATATTTTATGAAAAAAGCACTTTATCACCATTTGAACCAGCTTATCAGGCTGATATAAAATTCTTAACATGGAAAACTGTTTTACTCACTTCTCCAGCATCAGCTAAAAGAGAATCTGAGTTTCTGGTTTTGATGGTAAACCAGCCCTTTTATATTTTCTTAGGGAGAGGGTAACTTTAAGAACTAGTCCTCATTTTATGCCAATAATGAATTCAGTGTTTACTTTAAACCAATGCATTCATCTCCCTGTATTCTTTTCTGGAACTAAAAACAGGAGGGACAGAGAATCCTGCTTACTCTGGATGTCCACAGACAACTCAGATACTACATTGACAGACTAAAATACTTCAGAACCTCAAATCAGCTTTTCATTTCTTTTGATGGAAATAAAAACGGATAACCAGGATCAAAACAGACAATTTCCAAATGGTTATTCCTTTCCATTCATTTTGTTATTCCCACCATGGTAAGTCCTTTCCACAAAAGCTTAAGCTTACACTGCCAAAACCATGGCTTCTTCTAAGGCATTTTGGAAAAGAATAGACTCAATCTATTTCAGAGGCAGCTACTTGGTCATCTGTACACACAGTCACAAAACATTACAAGACTGATGCTTTTCCTAGGGCCAGTGTACAATTTGCTAAGTCAGTTTCAAGTCAGTTCTCTAGGGTTGCTTGGACTCTGTCCCTGGAATCTTCCTCCTTTGCTATCTAGACTTTGGCAATCATCCCATATAGCTATATGCTATGAAGGAGTGAACTGATGATGAACATAGTGTAGTTGTGTAAGCAAACTTACTATAAATGTTGATGTTTGAATACATCACTGTTGCAATACTGCATCCCTCCCAAATGCCTGCATTGTAGTGCTACTCTTTTCCTCACTTTCACAGTTTACTTTTTTGGCCAGGGTAGGGTACCCTTTCGCCTGCCTTTCTTTACAGGTCTACTTGATATGGCCAACATATATGGCCGAGATCATATGATCAATATTTGAAATGTTAACCATACAAGTAGAACACAAAAAACAAAAAAAACTTACTGTAACGCTGTTCCGCCCCCACACCCCCCAGAACTTAGATATACCAACTCCAAGATCGCACTACAGTGCGGAAGTGGAAATTTTTCCATTCCGCACTGTAGGGAGATGCCGGTTCCCCATGGTCGACATTTCAAATGTCGATCATATGGTCTCGGCCATATGAATGTCGACATTGTGAAATGTCGACCATTCGAAGGGAACCCTTCTTTTCTCCTAGCACATAAACATTCAGTTTTGCAACCTTATTGGTTACATACTTTTCAGCCTCCCTTACATAGTGAGGCATGAAAGCAATGAAGTTTGGTGCCTGTACATGATTTTTGGTGCAAGAGGAAGGTGCCTAAAAGCATTTGTATATTGGCCAGACATCCGATCCTTGGCAGGATACATTGCATATAGCTATGTGCTACTATAATAGTGATCTATTTAAACATTTACTATTATGGTAAGATTACTTGCACAACTGAATAATGTATGGAAGAGGTGAATGATGAGAAAAGCTGAAATACTTAAAATTATGAGAAGGTAGATAAAAATGAAAGAAAAGGTCTATAGCAAAAAGTCAAGACAGGGTAAAATTGCTGCCCTGAAAGGTTATTATGACTTTTTAATTCAAGTTTTAACAGTGTAAGAATAGCTTAGATGAATGCTGTATACAAAGTATGAAGGGATGCAATGGGCTGTTATGTAAGTGTATATCTATGTTGTCTTTTCATGCAGAGGATGAAATGCATTCTTACGCTCTCACAGATTTTTGATAAGCAAGTTAAACAACAGAGCAAATTTACTGGAAATTTTTTAGGGGATGCTTTTAAATGTAAATTGTCATTAAGAGAAAAAGTGGAGAGACTAAGCTAGGGTTAGCGTGTAACAAATATGGGTTGGTGGGAATATGGTCCTTATACCTGTGTACTGTGCATGTCTATTGGCAGTTTACAGACATTACTGAGAGCTGTTTATTCACACTTTATTGACCATGTTAGCCCCACTAGGCTGATTGCATCTCTTCAGGGGAGATCTGAGGTGGTATTCTTACTGACTAGGGCAAATTGGGCCAGGAAGCTTGGGAACTTTCTCTTCATCTTGTGAAATGTAGCACACATTGCTCTCATTCCTAGCACAGAGCTAGCTGGGAGGAGTAGCATGAATGGCAACATGGAGGAGGTTAAGAGATCAGAGCAAGAAAAAGAGGATTCAGAGAAAGTGCTTCAGAGGAGACTGTTTGAGGGTGGGAAAGCAAAGACAATGGCGGTGTGTTGCATTTAAGTATGAAGGAGGAAATAAGTGCTACAACCCTTTTGTCAGGAGGTTTGAGGACGGGGTTCTACAGGAGTTGTTGTCAGTGGAGGAATCAGAGGACAGCCAAGTAGCATTGTAATGAGAAATAATGGGCAGAATATAAGGAGAGAAAGATATTGCAGAAGAGGAGTGAGAGAAGGGAAGTTCTGTAAATAAAGAAAAAAAATATGGAAAAAACATATTCAAGTGTTGCAGTAGACTATGGTGGGGAGCAATAAACAAAACAGAGAAGAAAGTTTACAGTATGTCTGCAGTCTAAAATTGAAAAAAAAAGAAAAAGTGTTAAAGGATATATGATGTGCAGAACAATGTGATGTTTCTTTTGGGCATAAAAGTGTCAGATATGAAAGCATTCATTTTGCTGGGAAAAGAGGTTTTCTGTAACTGTTTGTGAAACAAAAATGTTGAATGGGTTCAGAATGAAAGAAGATGTATTCCCTTGGAACATTTATATTATATGATCACAATATAAAGTATTGAAAATAAAAGTGATCATTCAATTTAGAACTGACATTGAAAGAGAACAGAAGAGTATTTTAGAAAAAACTGTACAAAACACCTTTCATGATATGCAAAAATAAAATCAAGGATGATAGAAGCTTATGTATGCCTGGAGTGGGAATGCCTTCGAAGTATGGAAAAGGATACATTGAAGGATATACCTAGGGTTACTAAGGAGGAAGGTGTACGTGACATGTTGCATTGCTGGAGGCTGTCAAGAACATCTTTTTTTTTTTTTTTTTTTTTTTTTTTTTTTAAACAGGGCAGAGGGACATCTGATTGGGCAATGTGAAAAAACAAGATGTATCACTGAGAGTAGCCTCTTTTCAGGAGAAACCTGAGGTGGTATTTATACTACTGAGACAAATTTAGTTAGGGCATCGTGGAACTAAAATACAAAAGGGAGTAAGACAGACATATGATTTACATAGTTTGTTATTCACATGAATGATGAATACAGTAGTAGATAAAATTCTGAGGTACAATTTTTAGTTCACTGCATCTCGTCAAATAAGCATTATCCATTTAAAGCATTTTAGTTTGGTGAATTACAAAATCAAATACAAAACATGCCACATGATACAGCAAAGAATCACACTATGAAATGCTCAAAGATGATGTGGTAATAATTGTAAAGAATATAAGATGGGCCATGGAAGTTATTAAAATTGTTGAAAAGGACATGAGTTCTGTAGGGTTAAGTATTAGCAAAGGGAAAAACAAAGAATCCAATGTTGTCTATTTTCATTCAGATCAACACTTGGGTTGTCAGATCAGATTGGATTCAACCTTGGCACCATCTTCTAGAGCGGTGGATTCAAGGCTCTGACTCCTCCCTAAGCAATAATTCCCTACTCTCCTTTCAGTTACCGTAGATCTCATTTGCCACCTGAATGTTCCAGATGTATGTCTGAAAGCTCTGCATTTCACAAAAAATGAAAGTGTTCTAACATTTTACGTATCTTCAATTCCTCCCTTTTAGGACATGTAGTGTAGTCAATGGATAGCATAGTTGTCTGGTATAGTTGTTAGGTATTCTCAGGACATTTGTAGGGTAATCGTTTCAGATTAGCTGTTAGGTATTTTTGGTGTGTTTCTTCTACATAGTGTTTTTCGTGCTCTTAAATATAAGGTTAGAAGTTTCTTAAGTTTAGTTATAGTATGCGTATGATGTCAGATAAAACTTCAAGGTTTTAAAAAGAACTCAGATTATGGACTCAGAATCCCTCCTTAACACCTGCAGTCTCTTTGTGTGTATAGTTCAGGTGCTGCCCACTTTCAAGCTGCCATTTGTGCTGCATTTGGGTCTAGGGCTGCTCAAAGCAGAAAGAGAGAAACTTATTTTAAAAGAATTGCTTCCCCCTCAGACAAGGTCTTCGTCTTCTGCCTCCCTAGCTATGTCTTCTGCTTCTAGGCCATCTTCAGCTTCCCCAAGAAGTAAAACAGAAAGAAGGGATGAAAAGGAAAGAAACAAGTCTAAGAAAAAACACAGAAAAGGAAAAGTCTACAGAAAAAAAGATTGGAAGAGAAAATCTAGAGGAAAATAAATCTGAGAAATTGAGGAAGAGGTCCCTAGATACAACTGATCCTTCATGTCCAGCACCTAAAACATTGAGGCATTTGGATCCATCAGCTAGTTAGATCCAGACTCCATCTACTCAAGTTAGATTTTCACTGGATCCAGTGAGCCCTCAGCTCCAGTCACCTATTTTACAAGAGAAATGATTATTCAGGCCCTCATTGATAGCATCATCATTGAGGTCAGTCCAATCTACCAGAAGCCTTACTGAAATGGATGTCAGCAATATTTGAAATTCTTAAGGACACAGATCCAACAGGGGTCATCCTGGTGCCATCCCTGATGGGAGCTCTGGGTACAGGCTCATCAACCCTGTCACCCTTTTCTTCCATACCAGTTCACCTTTTGGATCCAGTTCCTACAGGTCTGAACTATTCCTTTGCACCTCAGTGTGATCTGACAGTTCAGGAAACTTTAACATCAGCTGAAACCCTTACTGTCTTGACTCTGATTCTTTTGGATCAAGATGAGTCATGGAGCTGCAGCTTCAGTGTCAGTTTCTCAATGGTGGAATCAACTCTGAAGTTTGTTGACACTCAATAGCTTGGGTCTGAGGTCATTCTCAGAGCTGACTACAACTTAATTGGGTAGAGTTCCTGATTCTTGGATAGGGAGAACACTTTCTCAGTTCCAATTGTGGCATTGGCTTTCAAGTCCAGTTTTCAGGTTAGTGCTGAATTCAGGGCTGTGCTACAAGTTTCTGTGTTTACCCATACCTTACTTGGATGGAAAGAAGTTTCTCTGTTCACTGTGAGAGAGGGAGCTTTGAGCAGCCTAGCTGTCCCTGGAGGAGTGGTTTCAGCCCAGAAATTAGTAGTTTACTGGCTGTTTTGGGCTAATTTCCATCTCTTTCATTTCCCTGCTATAAATCCCGCATTTGTGTGGTTTTGCTGGCCGGGCAACACCAGTTAGCTACGGTATAAATATTCCCGGCTCCACAAAGTCTACTCTTCAATTTTTTCCCTTGGAACTAGACACACTTTCAACTTAAGCACTCAAACCATTCACTTCTCATCTCGGCATTTGCTCAAAACTCATAGCAAGCACTAATAAACCTTAGCACTAGACCCCCCTATACTGTAGAGAAGGACAAGGCTCTCTTTTCGACTTTACCAGTCAATCAGTAAAACAGTTCACTGTACATATCCAGGCATGTCCAAAGGGAAGTTTCAGGTGTACTCTCTGGTCCAACTGGTGAATCTGGGCATTTTGAGGCAATGTTACAATTGCCTCATGTACACAGACAACACTCTGCTCCTTCCACCAAACACTAATACATGCGAGAGATGCAATTATAAAGCCAAACTGGAGGCTAAGCTCTCTCAACCCAAGACTGGACCAGGCAGTCAAGAGGAGAAGGGAATTACTTGCATCACGCCACCAGTCTCACATAGACCTATGAAACCAGCACCTGCAAAAAACACACATAAATACATGAAAACATACTTAGAGGCTTTAAATAAAAATCTGCAAAAGCAACAGAGACCTCCAAAGCAGACATCCAAGCAACCTCCACCCTCCAACACAAACCATGAAACACATACTTCACAAAACCAGTGTGCCACACAATCACAGCCCTTATGGCAAAATAACATACCCAGCACACTAGTAATAGATGACTCTCTAGTCAGGCCCACTGATGTCCCACTCACTAGGCTGAACAAGGAGAAGGTTACTGTTAGCTGCCTGTTGGGTGCCAGGATCTGCCACATAACCCAAGCATTCAGGTCACTCCAGAACAAGTACAAATATGACTCTGTCATTGTCCATGGTGGTGTGAATGACCTGAGCCGTACCTCCCTGGACTACATGAAGAGACATGGAGGAGCTCTCTGATCACATAACCCAGGCCGGTATGACCCTGACCCTGAGTAGCATCCTGCCCTCACCAAGAATGATACCACGGTATAGAGAAAAAATTATCAATTGCAACAATTGGCTAAGCTTCTGGTGTCATTCAAAGGGGATCCAATGTCTGTCAACCTGGGATGACATGCTCGACAAACTACGCTGCTTTACTAGAGACAGCTTGCACCTGTCACCCTTAGGCTTTCGAATACTGGCCAAGGCTCCTGCCACCCCCATAGTGCCTTTTTTAGGCAAGGCTCAAAAGACAAACCCACCACCATAAATAGCACAAGTAACAAAAAATTGAGGGTAATGCTACTCAATGCCAGAAGTCTAAACCTCAAAATGCATGCTCTCGAGGCACTCCTCAGTATGGAGAAAATTGATATATGTGCAGTAACAGAAACCTGGTTTAAGGCTCCAGAGAGCACCCCAGCACTACCAGGCTACAGCTCATACCATACATTTCGGCCACAAAACCCAGACCAAAATACAAAAGGCGGGGGAGTATCCATATTCATCAAGGATACACACACCTCCAGGTTAGTAGCACAGCACGATGCTTCAGAGATCATCCACGTGCAACTAACAATGGGAAAAACTACTATTCAAATTATAGCTTGCTACAGATCATCCACTATGTCCCAGGACCCCCACTCCGCATTCCTGGAAACATTGGGAAACATAAAGGTCCTACCAAACACCCTGATATTAGGTGATTTCAATTACCCAAACATTAACTGGGAGAACTACTCAAGTACAAACTCCCTTGCCCAACATTTCCTAGAATTTATAAACTCAAATGCCCTGGATCAACTGATCAACACCTCCACCAGAGGTGACAACATATTGGACCTGGTCATCACCAACATGGGCGACCGGTGTTCCCCACCGGAGGTCAACTCCTCGCTGATTAGATCTGACCATAAACTAATCACTCTGGATATTCACATTCCGCCACCACCTCCGGTCAATGAAACCACCGTGAAAAACTTTTCAAAAGCAAACTTCACTTTACTTAAGACCGAGGTGGGAAGTTTCAAAGCACCCATGCTAAAGGATAACGCTGTCCAAGCTGCAAAATCCTTTACTAAACCAGTCTGGTGGACCCCTGCCATAAACAAGCTATACAATAGAAGTAGGAAACTAGTTCAGAAAAGAGTAAAATCCAAAGAAGGAAAGACATCCCTGATCAGTATCAGCAAGAAACTACGTTCCCTCATAAAATCATCCAAGGCTAGCTTTGAAAGAAAAATTGCCATGGACTCCAAAGATAACCACAAGGCATTCTTTAGCTATGTCAAGAATTTAGGTGGCAATTCTCAGATCTGCTCGGAGTTAGTGTAGAATGCCACAAAATACACTGAACCGACTGATATAGCCAACATCCTGGCAGACAGGTTCAGTGCAAACTTCACCCCCCTCTCACCCCCAAAAGGGCCCATAACTATACTAGAAGAATGTAGTGCCCCACATCACAGACACTCAGGTTAAAACAGCCCTCTCCAAAGCCAAAAACACAGCATCAATGGGACTGAACGGTGTCCCAGGCTGCATCTTACATGAGCTCAAAGTAAACTAACCCCTCACTTAAACACACTGCTTAAACTCAGCCTCTCCACAGGCTACGTGCCCACAGAGTGGTGCACAGCAATGGTTATTCTGCTCCACAAAGGTAGAGCCACAACAGACTCTGGGAACTATTGCCCTATAAGCCTGACTAGCTTGATCTGCAAAGCTATGGAGTGCATCATCATGGATCTAATTAACAGAGACAATGGAAACCTCCAAACACTGGACCCTACCCAGTTCGGCTTTGTTAAGGGCAGATCATGCCTCCTAAACCTGGTGGACTTCTTTGAGACAGTTACCAAGGCTACATATGAGGGAAAGGTGGTCCACACAGCCTACCTAGACCTTGCAAAGGCCTTCGACACCATTCTCCACTCAGGTATTATAGACAAGCTTACCAGCCTGAACATAAACCCCTACAACATGAGATGGGTTGCCAATTGGCTCATGGACAGAACCCACATGGTAAGAGTTGCAGGAGCTAGGTCTGACTCTAAAACAGTTACAGGTGGCATTCCCCAGGGCTCAGTCCTAGGACCCTTCCTATTCGGCATATACTTCTCAGAGGTACAGGCAAGCACAGGAGGACTATGGCTGACCAAGTTCGCAGATGACTGCAAACTAGGGGCTATAACTGACTCTCCAGCTGACACAGACATCCTCCAAAAGGGTCTCACAGAGACAAGATGCCTGGTGTCAAAACCATGTCCTCAAGCTAAATGCCAAAAAGTGCATAGTCATCCCCTTTGGAAAAAAACAAAGTACCCACAAACCACCACATAGGTGGTACCCCCCTAAATATAGAGGACATAATAAGAGTTCTGGGGACCCAAGTAGATAGTAACATCTCCTTTGATAATCACATTGCCAAAGTGGTTAGAAAATCCTTCTATGTGACCCACCTAATCACAAAAGGGTTTGCATCCAGATTGAAAGAGGTCATTGGGCCCCTCTACGCATCACTCATCCAACCTATCATAGAGTACAATGCCCCATTTGGGATGTACCTTACAAGACACCTGCAACAACTGGAAAGACCACAGAAGTACCTCACCAAGAGGATCACTGGCCTCAAGCAGATGCCCTATGCAGCTCGACTGAAGAAACTCCAGCTGTACTCGGTTGCATACCGCCTACTCAGAGGTGATCTCTGCCTAACATACAAGGCCATGTCCAACCCAGAATTTATGGATATGCTCCACCTAAAGAAAACCATATCCCCTCAAGCCACATGTTCCAGGCATTTAAACCTCACCACAACAATAAATAGAATGTGCTGGAGGGATAGATTCCTGTTCCAGAGACTTCCCATGCTCTGGAACAAGATTCCAATCTACATTAGGCAGAGCTCCTCGCTAACCCTCTTTAAGAGAAACCTTGACAAGTGGATGGGAAACAGAAAGTTTACCCCACGGATCACTTCAATGGCTCTGCTGGACAGAGGCACAGGGAACTAATCTAAGGGGGCAGTGAAAGCCAACACATTCCGGCTAGGCTTATAAATGCCTTCAGGCAAATAGTCTTGTACCTACCTATGAACCTATGAACCTATGGAGACTGTTAAAAGGCCTTGGCTGGACCAGGAAGTCAAATGCAGACCTCAAATTTATATCGCTCCCAACTCTAAGTGGATGCTGTGACTTATTTCTCTCATTTTGATCATTGGAAACAGTCAGAATCTATAAGCTTCGAGTGTACTTGACACTCAAGTTCCCAGTGTGAGTCTGACCTTATTCCAGAAGAATTCCAGTGACAAGTTCCTAGGAAACAGATGTGTAAACACAAGCATCTAGACTTCTCTCCTGAGTCTGTCACTGAAGACACAGATTTGGATGAAGTTGAAGGTTCCTCTAGATCCCCCCCCCCCGAAGATGTCATATTTGGTGGCATCCTAAAATTGATGAAACAGAAGGGGGCGTTGGTCCATCAAAACCACATTTCCAGATTAATCTGTATTCCTCAAAGCTTTTAGAACTGGCTCATCTGCATCATGGTTGATTCCCCATATAGATGCCCTTACAGATCTCTTGGTACAGAAGGCATGGAATGGCCCTGATGTGGTAGAACTCATCTCCAAAAAAAACAGGATTTTAGTGTTGCAAAAAGACAAGAAACACTGGACTAAAACATGATCAGTAGATGCCAAAGTAGTAGCAGCAGCCACCAAAAATAACTGTCTGAGGAGAGTTCTTCTGTTCACCACCCCCCAACAGGGTGTTGGACAGAATAAGGGAATAGACCTATGCTTCAGTGACTTTTGCAATCAGAGTGCTGAATTACCTTGTACATATGACTAGCTTGCAGAGGGACTTGACCAAGCAGATTTCCAACTCCTTATTCTCTAATGCAGCATATGGTACCATAAGAGCAGCAGTCAGGGGTATTACCATATGTCAACATGCCTGGATGTGCCTGTGGGATTTTTTCTAAAGCTGCAAGGCATCCTTTATTAATGCTCTCTTTGAAGGCTCTACCCTCTTTGGCCAAACATTAAAGAATTGCTTACTAGCAGTAAGTAGGACAGTAGAACCCTGTCTGCTGTGAGAACCTGTTTCTGCACCCTTCAGAGGTCCTGTCCCAGGAACCAAAGATATGGTAAGAAAATGTGGTTCAGAAAATCCCAGGATTATCACCAAGGCACTCTTGGTGACACACCCTCCCCCCTGAGGTAGAGGGAGAGGTAACTCAAATGGACATCAGAGACAGACCACATAATCAGGGTTTTCATGGTGCCTTAATTGAGAAACCCTATCAGCACTCTTGAAGGGTTACCTGACTGCTGCAATCTGGAGGTAGTCTTAGGGCACTTACTGTTGCAGCCACAAGTCTGGCAGAACATTACATCAGATTCCTGGGTGCTAACAATTATATCCAAAGGCTACACCATTCCTTTTTCATACCCTCCAAAGAAGAGATTAAAGATTTCCAGTGTTCCACCCAGTCAGTTGGAATCTGCAGCAAAAGAAGTTTCAAAGTTACTGGAAAAAAAGAGTCATCCAACAGGTCCTCTCAGACCAGTTAGGATATGCAGTCTCATCTAAGTTTTTTTCAGTTCTGAAGAAAAGAGGGGAACCTCAGGTCAGTTTAGGAACTCAGCTACCACAGTCAGTTTGAGAAACATGCAAAGTTTTGGATGTTCATGGTACAGTTCATATTAGCATTGTTGAGGAAGCATGATTGGATGTGCTCTATAGATCTTCAGGACTCCTACTATTATATAACGTTTGGAGGCAATCCAGAATATTTCTGTATTTCAGGCTAGGGTACAATCATTTTCAGTTCAGGGCATATCCTTTCCATCTCACTACAGCACCCACAGTGTTCACCATGATTATGGTACTGGTAGCAGCTCACCTCAACTGCAAGGGATCCAGGTCTTCCCATTTCTAGACAAATGTCTCCTAACTACTATTTCCAGGGATCTACTGATAAAGCAACAAGAATACTTTCTCTGTTTATCAGACTGAACAGGGATCACAGTGAATCAAACAAAAAGCCACCTTTTCCCAGAGATCAGATAGAGTACACAGAATGCCATATACATATAGCTCTTCAAATTGGCAAACTGCCAGAGGCCAGGGTCCTTAAGACTAATAGCCTCTCAAGTAATTCAACATCCCCTCCCTTAGCCAAAGTTTATTCGCTGTTTGTTAGATTTGATGGCCTCTACCATTACTTTAGTTCAACTTGCAAGGTACTGCATTAGAGTATTATAGCGGACCCTCTCAGTCCAATGGTTTCAGAGTTTGCACCCCCTTCATACCAACATTTGTCTCACACAAATTTGCAGAGAACATATCAGATTATGGATAACGTCCCTGTTAGCCACAGAAGGGAGACTTTTTGCCTCCCAATTCCCCAAGCCAAAACTTCCTTTCTAGAGTGTGGGGGGGGGGGGTGGCATTTCAAAGGGAAAATGGTTCAAGGTACGTGGTCACCTGTAGAAGCCAAATCAGTATCTTGGAGATGAAAATGGTCATTCTAGCATTGCAGGCTTTTCGTGACTGCTACCCAAGGGCGTGATATCCATCCAGATGGACAATATGTCGATAGTATGGTACATCAGCAAATAAGGGGGAGCACAATTATGCCCACTTTGCTGGGAATCCATGATAGTGTGACAATAGGCAATGTCTTCCCATTGTTTTCTGATAGCAATGCCCATTCCTCGGATGTCAAATGTACTACTGACCAAGCTGAGCAGGTCAGTTCTATTGCCTTACAAGTGGTCTCTCAATTAGACAGTGGTAATGAAAACTTTCAGCCACTGGGGCCAACCTTGCTGTGACCTGTTTACCTCAAACCTGAACAACAAGTGCAGAAGTTACCTTGCCCTACTCCCTTCACAGAGACAGTCACTGAGAGATGCTGTAATTCATAACTGACCCCTGAGTCTCCTCTATGTCTTTTCCCTATACCATTATTTGTGAAATAAATTCAAAGAGACATGAGGTGCAAGAACAAAGTCATCCTCGTTGCTTCTTTCTGGCCCCAGCATGTGTAGTTCCCCTTTCTTTGACCTAATTTAATACGCCTACCTTGGGTATTGGATCCCAGCCTGGATCTTCTAAGTTAACCATCCGGTTTGCCTCTACCAGATCTACAAGCCCTAAAGTTGACCTCATGGTTTCTCCAGTTCTGATGATAGCCAGAGATACCAGGCTTTTCCCCATCAGAGCTTCATGTTATTTCTTCTTCACAAAAACAGTCAACCAAAAATATTTATTAGAGTAAGTGGAAAATATTTTTATATGGACTTCATCAAGAGATTTGGATCCTTTTTCCACACCTCTTCCATCAATTTTAGACTTTCTATTATAACTTTATAAACAATGATCTAGTTTTTGTACTATTAAAGTACAAATGGGTGCCATGTCAAATTTTCACACAGGGCATAGTGACACATCCTTGCCTCTCTTAAAATCTCCAAAGTTTTCTGTAAGGGAACCTTCTTGCCAAGACCCCCAGTCAAAAATCCAGTTCCCTCATGGGATGTCACAGTCTTGCTTCAAACCATAACTCAGAAACCCTTTGAACTGACAGCCTCATTGGATCTCTCAAGTATCTCCCTTGGAAGACCATTTTTTCTGGTTGTAATTACAGCATCTAGATGGATTTCTGAATTACAAGAGCAATCATGTAAACCCCCTTATATTTTTTCCACAAAGGTAGAGTAACCATGAGAACAAATTCTTTCTTCGAAAGATGACATCCGAAACAATTTGAATCATTCTATTCTTTTCTATTCTTCCCAAAGTGAAATATCTTCTGCACATACTAGATGTTCACAGACAGCTCAGATTCTACTTACACCATACCAAGGAAATAAGAAAGTCAGATCAACTTATTGTCTCCTTTTCTAAGGTACAATTGGGAAGAAATATATCAAAGGTCATGATTTCTAAATTCCTGTCAGACTGCATTGCCTTTGTATATACTAACCATGGTTTACACCTACACATGAAAACAAAAGTCCACAAAACAAAAACCATGACTACCGCTACAGCATTCAGAATCTGAGTTCCCATTGATGACATTTGTGTAGCACAAACATGATCCACAGTTCACAAATTTATATCTCATTACAAACTGGACGGGCATTCTAGAGCACTTTCATCTTTCGGTTCCACTATACTTAGGAACATACTTTCTTGATACCACCCAGGTATCCTATTGGCAGCTTGGGAATCTGTCTCAAAGGTTGAATTGGACAAAAATAGATAACATTGGATATTAACCTAATGATAGATTTGTGTTGTCCCATTTTCATCTGGTTCAACATCTCTCGCTCTCTCTTTCCTCCTTCCAAATTGTCATCTGCAACTTCTGGTGCTCAGACTGATCTCAACTAAGACCCTGTCTGGTGCTAGATTCCACTGAGGTACTGAGGTAGAAGCAAGCCTATTACTCTTTTACACCTACTGACTTCTACAGTTTTTTCAAGAATACATCTATAATTTGAATAAAGTTGGCAAACTCCATCTTAGGTAACTGAGTGGAAAGGAGGGAATTATGGGTAAGGAAACACAGTCCTAAGGATGAAGCAGCAGCAAAAAGTAATAAAAACCAAACCACCAGTCTGACCGAACAATGAAGGAAACCACCAGCAAATAGTGAAAAACACAGTTTAATATCACTTTCATCTCAAAAGACTTCTACAGAATTCTGAAGAAGTCTTTTGAGATTAAAGCAATATTAAACTGTGTTTTTCACTATTTGCTGGTGGTTTCCTTCATTGTTCGGTCAGACTGGTGGTTTGGTTTTAATTATGGGTAAGGGAGGAGATAGAGCCTCAGATTCACAGCTGTAAAAGAAAGTGCCATGGCTAGATCTAATGAGATCCAACAGCCCAAATGCTGAACCACGTGAAAATGAGACAAACGTGGATCTATCATTATGGTACGTACATAAGATTTGTTTTTGTAGCGGTAGAGGAAAAATCAGACATAGTGTTGAATAGAAGAGAATTTGAGATATTAGGGATAGTTTTTTGAATATAATGATACAACAAAGAGAAAGTAGAAAAATATTAAAGGAATTGTGGGAGACGGAGAGGTTAAAGAAAGATTTTATACAATAGTGCTGGGTAAACTGAACTACTTTGGGTTAGCAAAGTTTTTTTTCTATTGGAGATTGAGAAAAAATTGTAACAAATATTTTTTTTTTTGCATTTCTGGAGATCTAGGTTAAACCTTGTGAAAGGAGGTGTTCTATATAAAAATAAGAGAAGGTGAGACTGAATTTGAAAAAAAATACGCTGACATGCTTAGTTTTATTATGTTTGCAATGTATTCTAAAAGTAGTTAAATATGATAAGGAGAAAGTGAGTTTCTAAGTACAAACTATTCAAAAAGACTGGGAAGAACTATAAGGCCTGAAAAGGAAAAACACTAAGGAACAGAATGAAATAACAGAATGAAAAAAAATAAAAGAGTGGAAAATAAATGTGGAAGAAAAAGAACACAGAAGAAAGGAAAAGAGTATGAAAAAGTGATGCAGAACCATTTTTACATAGATCCATGGAGTGCACTGGATTAAGAAAAAAAGAACATTTTACATAGATCCATGGAGTGCACTGAATTAAGAGAAAAAGAGGACTATTAAGAAATAAAGAAAAGATAAAAAGGTGGAAAGAAGGGTAGGATTTTACTTGTAGGTAAATGTTAAAAAAAATACCTTTAAAAGTAGATATGATGAGGAAAGCAATGAATTAAATTTAAGGTGAACAATTGTCTTAGACCTAAAACATTATATAATAAGATGAAAAAGGCCAAGATGCTGCATGAATTGCATGACATAGCAATGGAAATTACTGTATATTGTTATTATGAAGGGCAAGAAGAAACTGTACAGGATCAAAAAGATAAGTTGTACATGGCAGAAGCATTTCAAATATTGCAAGCTAGAACAAAGTATTATTTAATAGAAAGTGGGATATGGTAGAAATAATTAGTAAAATCAAGTTTTAGTTATGGCAAAAGAAGTTGGGGGGATATAGTGAAAAAGAAACATTCTAAGCATGTTTCCAACCTTTCCTGTAACTAGTCTAGTCCAGATACAGATTTGCTGTATTCAGGACTGTTTGTAAGTTTCTGAGCCCCCCCCCCAAGCCTTTCTGTATTGGAGGAAACCTTCTAGCTATCAGTGGGAGTGGTAAGCACTAGGTAGCCTATCTACCACAAGAGGAGTGGTTTCTGGCCCAGAAATTGTAGTTTATTGGCCGTTTGGGCAGTTTTTCCATCCCTTTCAACTTTCTGGTTTTAAAAGCCTGTGTTTGCTCTTCTTTCCCACCTTTCCTGTAACTAGTCTAGTCCTGATACAGATTTGCTGTATCCAGGACTGTTTGTAAGCTTCTGAGCCCCCCAAGCTTTTCTGTGTTAGGGGAAAGCCTTCTAGATTATCAGTAGGAGTGGTAAGCACTAGATAGCCTATCTACCACAATAGGAGTGGTTTCTGGCCCAGAAATTGCAATTTATTGGCAGTTTGGGCAGTTTTTCTATCCCTTTCAACTTTCTGGTTGTAAATCCCATGTTTGAACTTGCTTCCTGTCTTTCCTGTCACTAGTCTAGTCCAGATACAGATTTGCTGTATTCAGGACTGTTTGTAAGCTTCTGACCCCCCCAAGCCTTTCTGTGTTAGAGGGAAGCCTTCTAGCTTATCTGTGGGAGTGATAAGCACTAGGGTAACCTATCTACCACAAGAGGAGTAGTTTCTGTCACAGAAATGGTAGTTTATTGGCCATTTGGGCAGTTTTACCATCCCTTTCAACTTTCTGGTTTAAAAGCCTCCGTTTGCACGGGTTTGCACTTGTTTAAGCTCCGCTCAGCTGTGTCGAGCTGAGGTAAACTATTACTGGTGCCAGAAAGTCTGCTCTTCAGTTTTTCGCTTAGATCTTGCTAGTTCTTTCTCTCTTGCACTTCAAATAGCCTAATCACTTTGCACTTCAACAGGTTTTTGTAGCAATACACCAAACAGTGCAGAGCAGCAGTGGAGTAGACCAAGGCAAATCAGGCCCATAACAACAAATAAATATAATGTAAAACCAGTTTAATGTCAACAGAATTGGCAAAATAATGCAAATAGGTAAGCGCTTTCACCAAAAAGGCTTCTACAGACCATGCAGAAAGCACCGCTATGCTACCAGGCTATAACTCATTCCACATCTTTCGACCCCGAAACGTGGACCGAAGCTCCAAAGGCAGTGGTGTCTCTATATTCATAAAGGATATGCACACCTCCAGACTAGAAGCCCAGCATAATGCATCTGCAATACTTCAGGTACAACTAACATTGGGTAAGACAGTGATCCAAGTCATAGCCTGCTATATGTCCCCAACCATGTCTCTTGACTCTCACTCCATGTTCCTAAGCACCCTGGAATCTATCAAGGTTCAACCCAATGCAATCATACTAGGAGACTTCAACTACCCCTCCATCAACTGGGAAAGCACCAATACACTGGCCCAACGCTTCCTGGAATTCATTTCCAATGCCCTGGACCAACTCATTCTGACCCCAACTAGAGGAAGCAACATTCTTGACCTGGTTATTACTAACATGGGCGACCGTTGCTCTACACCAATAGTCAATCCCTCCCTGGTCAGATCTGACCATAAACTGATCACCATGGAAATCTACATCTCACCCACACCCCCCTGCAAAGGTAACCACCTTGAAAAACTTTTCCAAAGCTGACTTTGGATACCTAAAAACAGAGGTGATTAACTTCATGGCACCCATGCTAATGGGAAATAGCTGCATTACTGCCGAATCGTACACCAATGCACTGTATCAACGTGTACATAAATGCATAGAACTAGCCATGCCCAACAGAACCAAGATGCTCTCCTCCAAAAAAAGAAGCCAATTTGGGGGTCCCCACCCATTAATAAACTCTACCACAGATAGAAGAAACTGTTGCAGAAAAAGGTGAAGCCCCAGGACTGGAAAAACTCCCTTATTAGCCTCAACAAAAAGTTGAGATAATCCTCAAATCCTCTAAAGCCAGCTATGAAGGCAGGATCACGGCATACACTAAAAACAATCACAAAGCCTTCTATAGTTATATCAAGAGCCTCCATGGCATGGTTTCTGCACAATGGTACCTCCTATACTGAGCCAACAGATATTGCATACTGGCAGACAGATTTAGTGCCAACTTTACCTCTCTCCCTCCAAAGGACCAATCACAATATCGAAGAATGCCAGGCATCCAGCATTACTGCACCACAGGTTAAAGTTGCATTGTCCAAGACCAAGAATACAGCTTCCATGAGATTCATAGGTTTATAGATTCATAGGTTCATAGGTTGGTACTAGGCTATCAGCCCTAGGGCCTATACAAGCCTAGCCATAACAATTCCCTGGCTATTTCTTCCCACACTATTTACTTCCCAGGACTCCTGTCTAGCAGGGTGACTGATGTGATCCCTGGGGTGAATTTCCTTTCTCCCATCCAATCGTCAAGGTTTCTTTTGAAGAGGGCCAAAGAGGCACTCTGCTTGACATGTATGAGCAATCTATCCCAGAGTCTGGGGAGTCTCTGGGTCAGGAACCTATCCCTCCAGCATGTTTTGTTTACTGTGATGACAAGGTTTAGATCCCTGGAGCATGTGGCTCTGAGGGATTGGGATTTCTTTAAGTGTAGCATGTCCAACAGCTCTGGGTTTGACATGACCTTGTATGTTAAGCAGAGATCGCCTCTGAGTAGATGATATGCGACAGAGTATAGCTGGAGTTTTTTAAGGCGGTCAGCATAGGGCATCTGCTTTAGGCCTGTGATTCTTTAAGTGAGGTATTTTTGTGGCCTTTCCAGTTGTTGCAGATGTCTTGAGAGGTACATACCAAATGGGGTGTTGTATTCTATAATGGGTCTAATGAAGGATGAGTACAGTGGGACAATGACCTCCTTTTTTCTGGATGAAAATCCCACAGTGATGAGGTGTGCCACATAGAAGGATTTCCTGACTGTTGTGGCAATGTGGTTATTGAAGGTGAGACCACTGTCCACCTGTTTCCCTAAGTCTCTTATCACACTTTCGGTGTTTAGTGTACTGCCACCTATGTGGTGATTCACGGGTACATGTTTTTTCCTAATTGGGATAACTATACATTTCTTGGCATTGAGCTTGAGCCCATGGCTCTGGCACCAAGCATCTGTTTCTGTAAGGCCCTTTTGCAGAGTATCCACATCATTTGGGGATTCAGTAATGGCTTCCAGTTGTCAGTCACCTGCGAACTTTGTTAGCCAGAGTCCCTTAGTGTTGGCCTGTACTTCAGAGAAGTAGATGCCAAACAAGAGCGGTCCCAGGACTGAACCCTGAAGTACTCCACTTGTCATTTGACTGGAGCTGGATTTGGAGTTGGCTACTTTTACAGTGTGGGTTCTATCAGTAAGCCAGTTAGCAACCCATTGGGTGATGTAGGGATTAATGCTCAGCTTAGTAATTTATCTATGATTCCAGAGTGGGGGATGGTGTCAAAGGCCTTGGCAAGGTCTAGATAGGCTGTGTGGACCACCTTACCCTTGTCCATCACTCTGAAGACTGATTTGAAGAAGTCAATCAGGTTCAGGAGACAAGATCGGCCCTTCACGAACCCAAACTGGGTGGGGTCCAGTGTTTGAAGGCTGCCAATGACTTTGTTTATAAGTTCCATGATAATATGCTCCATGGCCTTGCAGATAAGGCTCGTCAGACTGATGGGATGGTAGTTTCCAGGATCCAAGGTGGATCTCCCCTTGTGGAGTGGGATAAATGTAGCTCTGTGCCACTCAGTGGGCATGAAACCTTAGGTGAGGCTATGATTAAACATGACACTTAGGTGAGGTGCCAGTTCATATTGTAGTTCATGTAGTACACAGCCCGGGATGTCATCTGGTCCCATGGATGCTGTATTCTTAGCTTTGGAGAGTGCGTTTTTTACCTGTGTAGCCATTATTACCAGAATTTGGCAATCTTCCGATATTGAGATGGGCCATTTAGGGGGTGGGGGGTGGGGTGAAGTTGGCACTGAATCGATCTGCCAGGATATTGGCAATATCCTTGGGATTAGTATATTTAATGCCATTCTGTTTTGCCTCAGAGCAGATCTGAGCATTGCCATTTAGATTCTTGACATAGTTATAGAATGCCTTGTGGTTGTCTTTGGAATCTTTGGCAATTTTATTTTCGTAACTAGCTTTGGAGGATTTTATGAGGGATCTCAGTTTTTTACTGAGGCTGGTAAGGGAGTTTTTTGCATCCTGGGATTTTCCTCTTTTCTGCGACAGTTTCTTCCTTTTGTTGTAAAGTTTGTTTATGGCAGGGGACCACCAGACTGGCTTCCTTTTTTTTGGATGAGAGCATCTTGGTTCTATTTGGGATGGCATGTTTCATGCATGAGTGGATGTGCTCGTACAGTGCCTTAGTGTAGGATTCAGCAGTTGAACTTTCAGTTCCCGTCTGCGTGGGTGTCATGAAGTTTGTCACTTCTGACTTGAGTAGCATGAAGTTGGCTTTGGAAAAGTTTTTTATGGAGGTTTCCTTACTGGGTGGTGGGGGTGGGATGTGGATGTTAAGGGTGATTAGCTTATGGTCAGACCTGACTAGCAAGGGGGTGACCATAGATGTGAAGCATCAATTTCCCATGTTGGTAATGACCAGGTCTAAGATACTGGAGCCCCTGGTGGGACTATGGATTAGTTGATCCAGGGCATTGGAATTTATGAATTCCAAGAACCGTTGGGCAAAGGTGTTGGTACATGAGTAGTTTTCCCAATTAATGGCAGGGTAATTAAAATCACAGATAATATCCCTGGCTGTGTTCTACATGAACAATGAAGCGAACTTGCACCACATCTGTGTGCCCTGTTCTGTCACGGCCTCACCTCAGGCTTTGTCCCCATTGAATGGCACACTGCTACAGTCATCCCTGTCCATAAAGTAGAAATGACTACAGACCCTGGAAATGATCACCCCATTAGCCTGATGAGTCTGATATGTAAAGCTATGGAGTGCATCATCATGGACCTGATTAACAAAGATATAGTCAATCTCCAAACTCTGGACCCCATGCAGTTTGGCTTTGTGAAAGGGAGACCATGCCTGCTCAACCTGGTTGACTTCTTTGAGTCAGTCACTGGGGTTGTGGATAAAGGTAAGGCAGTGCATACAGCCTACCTCAGTCTGGCCAAGGCCTTTAATACCATTCCTCATTTGAGAATTATTGATAAACTCACCAAACTAGGCATCAACCCTTATATCACTTGGTGGGTTGCAAACTGGCTCACAGATAGAACACACAGTTTGAAAGTAGCAAACTCCAAGTCAGACTGCCAACCAGTCATGAGTGGAGTCCCACAGGGATCGGTCCTGGGTCATCTCCTGCTCAGCATTTACTTCTCAGAAGTCCAGGCCAACACAAAGGGACTCTAGCTGACCAAGTTTTCAGATGACTGCAAGCTGGGAGTCATTATTAAATCGCCAAGTGATAAGACATCCTACAGAAAGGCCTCACTGAGACCAATGACTGGTGTTGAAACTATGGCCTTAAGCTTAACTCAAAAAAATGCGTCGTCATCCCCCTTGGTAAAATCTCAGTTCTCACTAATTACCACATTGATGGAAGCCCACTGAACACTGCAGGCATTATAAGAGATCTGGGGATTCAGGTTGACAGCAACCTCTTCTTCGACCATCACATTGCCACTGTGGTCAGAAAGTCCTTCTATGTGGCACATCTCATTACCACATTTGGCATGTACCTCATTAGACACTTGCAACAGCTAGAGAAGCCAAAGAAGTACCTCACGAAGAGGATCCTAGGCATTAAACACATGTCCTATATAGAAAGACTCAAAAGAGTCCAGTTATTCTCTGTCTCATATCACCTACTTAGAGGTGATCTGTGCTTGACTTACAAAGCCATGTCTGGCCCAGCTCTGTTGTAAATGCTACATCTAAAGAAATCCCAATCCCTCCGCACCACATGCTTCAGAGACCTCAACCTCATTACCACAATCAACAGAACATGCTGGAGGGACAGGTTCCTCACCCAGAGACTGCCCATGCCCTGAAATAGACTTTCCATACATGTCAAGCAGAGCACCTCGCTGTCCCTCTTCAAAAGAAATCTTGGTGAGTGGATGGGTAATAGAAAGTTCACCCCAGGGATCACTCCAGTGACTCTACTTGATAGAGGCACTGAGAACTAACATCAGACAGCATGATGCCAGGGCACTTCTATGGGCTAGGCTTGCAAAGGCTCCAGGGCCATTTGCCTACTACTCACCTATGAACCTATGAATAATTAGATAAAGAGAACTGCGGTGGTGGTTCTGCAGTAGCGTTGTCGCCTCACAATAAGACATTGTCCTGTTCGATTCTCAGCTAAAGCGTCTTCTGTGTGGAGACATGCGTGAATCAGCGTACCTTCGTTGAAGGTTGTGCATCAGGGCTGGCAACTCGGTACGTAAAAATCTACTGCCAATCATTAGCGGACCGAAGTTTCGCTGTGGCGACCCCTAACCGGGAAAAGCCGAAAGACACAACAACAACAGAATGCAAGTTCAGGAATGTGGCTAATACTTGCATTTTTTCCTTGTGTTTTTCTTACAGTTATTCTTTTTTTATAAAGTGTTTGGTTGTAAAATGAACATGTTAGATTTTTATTTTTAAGTTACATTTTTAATAATGTACCCCTACTCTTTTAACTTCTTGGTGCTGCAAAGGCCATATGGTAGTCACAGCAGGAAGCGAGATACATGGCAGAAAACCAGTGAAGAACTCTGTTAAGGTTTATGTTTTGTATGAAGACAGAATATCTTCAAAAAATTTGATAAATCTAATAAATGAAAGTGAGCACTCCAAGGAAAAAGAAGATTCTTTGTCTGCAGTTTTGGAATGTTATGAATTTGCTGAAGTTCAGGGTTAAGATGTGGTAATGTTGGTTACTATGGAAAAGACTTCCATAAATAAAAGAACATCAAAGTGCAAACAATTGGTTTGCACTGATGGAGTATAAAGGGAATAAGGAACTAATTTGTAACATATTGCTGAAGATCCCAATAACACTTTTAAATATATTGTGAAAAGATGTGATAATATTACTTCACTGGGGTTCACTGAATAATTTATTAGCCTTTAAACATTTAGAGAAAGAACATTACTGTAATATCAAATTTGAAACTTTGGACATGGCAGAACATTTTTTCCTCAATGTGACTTGAAAAAACTGTGTACACCATGGGTGTAATATGATTTTCATAGACTTAATAATATTGACTGTAATTTTCCTGCTGAAATTAATTCCAAGCAAGTAAAGGTTTTTTTACTAATATATGCCATACTGTGTTGGATATTAAAAAACTTATACTAAAAGACTCTTATGGAATGAAACATGGGAAGTGTGATGACAGTGACTTGATAAGTAAATGACCATGTTGTTGGTGTAGAGGATGAGTGGGGAAGGTCACACGGAAGCAGAAAATGATTGATTTCAACAACTGACTAAGTTTCTGGTGTCATTCTTAAGGGTTCCAGTATCTGTCTGCCTGGGATGTCATAATTGACAGACCTCAATGCTTTGCCAGAGATGGCTTGCATCTGTCAAGCCTCGACTTCCAAATACTAGCCAAGGCTCTTGCCACCCCCATAGTGCCTTTTTAAGCGATGTTGCAAAGACCAAATTACCATCGGTAACAGCTACAAACAAATGCAATCTGAGGGTCATGCTGCTCAACACTAGAAGTCTAAATCTCAAAATGCACTCGCTCGAAGCACTTTTCAAAAATGGAGAACATCGACGTTTGTGCTGTTACAGAGACCTGGTTTAAAGCAGCAGAAAGCACTCCTGCACTACCAGGCTATAACCCATTCCACACCTTTTGGCCCCAGAACTTGGACCGAAGTCCCAAATATGGTGGTGTTTCCATATTCATAAAGGATGCGCACACCTCCAAACTGGTAGCCAAACATAAAGTCTCAGCGATAGTTCAGGTGCAGCTAACATTGGGTAAGACAGCGATTCAGGTCGTAAGACTCACACTCCACATTCCTAAGCACCCTGGAGGATATTAGGGTCCAACCTAACACTCTCATACTGGGGGACTTCAACTACCCCTCCATTATCTGGGAAAACTACTCATGTACCAATACACTTGCCCAACATTTCCTGGAATTCATTAATTCCAGTGCCCTGGTCCAGCTTGTTCTTACCCCACTAGAGGTAGCAACACCCTTGACCTGGTCATTACTAACATGGGCATCTGTTGCGCTATACCAATAGTCAACTCCTCCCTGGTTAGATTCGACCACAAACTAATCACCTTGGAAATACACCCCCCCCCCCCTGCAAAGGTAACCAGCATGAAAAACTTCTCCAAAGCTAACTTTGGGAGTCTAAAAACAGAGGTGACTAACTTCACAGCACCCATGCAAATGGAAAATAGTTGCATGACCGCTGAATCATATACCAATGCACTGTACGAACACGTGCACAAATGCATGGGTCTCGCTATACCCATAGAACCAAGATGCTCTCCTCCAAAAAAAGGAAGCCAGTCTGGTGGTCACCTGCCATAAACAAACTCTACAACAGAAGGAGGAAACTAATCTGGAATAAGGTGAAGTCCCAAGAATGGAAAAATTCCCTTATCAGCCTCAACAAAATGTTGACATCCCTCATCAAATCCTCTAAAGCTAGACATGAAAACAGGATTGCAGAAGATAGTAAAGACAACCACAAGGCCTTCTATAGTTATGTAAAGAATCTCCACAGCAATACCCAGATTTGCTCTGAGCTACTGCACAATGGTACCTCCTATACCGAGCCAACAGATATTGCCAATATACTGGTCGACAGATTCAATGTCAGCTTTAGCCCCCCCCCCCCCCAAAGGATCAATCACAACACCAGTAGACTGCCAGGCACCCAGTATCACTGCTGCACAGGTTAAAACAGAAATGTCCAAGGCCAAGAATACAGCTTCTATGGGACCTGACAATATCCCCGACTGTGTTCTACATGAACTACAGAGTGAACTGGCACCTCACCTGTGTGCCTTGTTCAACCACAGCCTCACCTCAGGCTTTGTCCCTACCAAATGGCACATTGCTACAGTCATCCCTCTCCACAAAGGAGGAGCAATTACAGACCCTGGGAACTATTGCCACATTAGCCTGACAAGTCTGATATGCAGAGCTATGGAACACATCATAATGGACCTAATAATCAAGGATATAGGGAATCTCCAAACTCTGGATCCCACACAGTTTGGATCTGTGAAGGGTAGATCATGCCTGCTCAACCTGGTTGACTTCTTTGAGTCAGTCACCAGAGTTGTGGATGAAGGCAAGGTCGTTCATACAGCCTACCTTGATCTGGCCAAGACCTTTGATAACATTCCCCACTCTGGAATCATAGAAAAACTCACTAAGCTAGGCATCAACCCATATATCACTAGGTGGGTTGCAAACTGGCTCACAGATAGAACCCATAGTGTGAAAGTAGCTGACTCCAAGTCAGACTGCTGACCAGTCATGAGTGGAGTCCCACAGGGTTCAGTTCTGGTTCCTCTCATGTTTGGTATCTACTTCTCTGAAGTCCAGACCAACAAGAAGGGACTCTTGCTGACAAAGTTCGCAGACGGTTGGAAATTGGGAGCTATTATTAACTCCCCAAGTGATGTTGACATCCTACAAAAAGGCCTCACTGAGACCATCGACTGGTGTCATAACCATGGCCTTAAGCTCAATGCCAAAACATGTGTCATCATCCCCTTTGGGAAAAACCCAGTTCCCATGAATTATCACATCGATGTTAGTCCATCGATGTTAGAAGGCGTTATAGGAGATTTGGGAACACAGGTTGATAGCAACCTCTCTTTTGACCACCACATTGCCACTGTGGTCAGAAAGTCCTTTTTATGTGGCACATCTCATTACTAAGGGTTTTGGATCAGAAAGAAAGAGGTCATTATCTCCCTTTACTCTTCCCTCATTTGGCCAGTCATCAAGTACAACGCCCCATTTGGCATGTACCTCACTAAACACCTGCAACAACTTGAGAGGCCACAAAAGTACCTCACAAAGTGGATCCTAGGCCTTAAACACATCCTATATGGACAGACTCAAAAAACTCCAACTATTCTGTTTCATATCATCTACTTAGAGGCGATCTCTGCTTGACTTACAAAGCCATGTCTGACCCATCTCTGTTAGAAATGCTACATCTAAGGAAATCCCAATCCCTCCACACCACACGCTCCAGAGACCTCTACCTCATTACCACAATCAACAGAATATGCTGGAGAGACAGGTTCCTAACCCAGAGACTGCCCATGCTATGGAATAGACTTCTCATATATGCCAAACAGAGCAGCTCACTGGCGCTGTTCAAGAGAAATCTTGATGAGTGGATGGGATATAAAAATTCCCCTCAGGGATCACTCCTGTAGCTCTACTCGACAGAGGCACTGGGAACTAAGGTTGGGTGGCATGATGCCAGGGTAATCCTGTGGGCTAGGCTTGTAAAGGCTCCAGGGCCATTAGCCTAGTACACACCTATGAACCTAAGTTTGTTAATGAGTGTGGAGAAAAGGAGGGGGGCAGGAATCGATTCTCGTGCTACACTTTTATAATAGGTTCAGATTCTAATTGGGAGAACCTTATTTTAACTCTAAAATGTCTGTCAATGAGAAAGTTTGTAAATCAGTGTGCTCTCTGGGCTGATACCAATTTCAGGTGGTATACTTAGGAGAAGATAGTAGACAGTGAGGTCAAATACCTTTGTCAGTCTATAAATGGGACACCAGTAAAGATGATCCTATCAGTGTTTTGCAAAAAGTGTTTGGTTAGGGACCAAAATGCTGTCATAGTACTTCAGTCTATTAACTTTTGAAAGACAATAAAATAGAAGAACTAGAAGAATTTGATTTTGTTTTAGGTAAATGTCTGTAGTTTCACCACTGGGTCCAGATGGTATACTTTTTTATATGACATTAACTCAAAAGAAGGTAATTCTTCACATATTGAATGAATTGCTACAATATGGTGTATGTATGTATATATGGGTCCACTTCACATGACTGAAAGCTCAAAATACTGAAATTCATTTGAGTGAGTCCACAATCCCGAATGTTCAAAATACTGAAAAATCATTTGACTGAATTTCAGAATACTGAAAACTGACAGTGCTGAATTGCAAAATACAAAATGATAAGCCATAGACATATCCCCCGGATTCACAAAGCCCTGTAGAACATGCAGGATTAGTCCAAGAGCTATTTTCGGCAATATGGACGACGTGCGATCTAGGAACAAGCTCCTGGGGCATGCACATAAGCTGTTAGACTAATCCTGCATGGACTGAGCTCCCATATGCAAATTACCCTCATTTGCAAGTGAAGACCATACAAATGAGGGTAATATGCGATCCAGGATGCTGGCAGCTGTCCGGGCAGGACGTGTGCAGTGTGCGGAAATGGACTCGGTTAGTAACCGAGTACATTTCTGCAATCTGCAAAATGGAGCTATGACAGCTTCAAATAAAGGCTGCATATCATTGAGGAAGCATGCCAATGGCCAAGTAGAAGGCCATTGGCATTGCAAACTGTTTAAAAAAAAAATAAACAACTTTCATTTTTTTTTCGCCGATCTCGTCTGTTTAAGAATAGGGCAGTGGCATGCAAATGGGATCGGGAGAAAATAATAAAATAAACCTAAATAAGCATTCTAACTAAAATAAGTATTCTGCCATGCAAGTCAATGGCAAGCAGAAGACAACATGGCCAGTGAGTAATGGTTGCTAAGGGGGGAGGCTCAGTGTGGGACATGTAACTATGCATTAGCAGGCAATCCTATGCAAATGATGGAAAGGTTAGTGAATCCCAGATTTTCCCAGGGTGTGAGGCAGATCCCAAGAGTGTAAGAGTATAGATAGCTGGGTGCAAGGCTAGGATATAGGTGACATCATGGGGGTGTGTGCCAGGCATACTTTAAGTGGATTGGAGACCTGTGGCTTGGGATTGCTCCTAGCTTAGCACAACTAAGCTAAGGGGGTGTCTAAACCTGCCTTGCACTCTTTACAAAGTGTAAGCTGGTGTGTGCACTGTGCACATGGTTTTACAGGAAGAAGAAGGAAGCTAAACCAGGAAAAAGCAGCTCTGTGCACATTTCAGCACTCCATTTGCACGGCACGCACACGGGCTTAAACAGGGACGCAACGGTAAGGGAAAACAGCAGTAGGAAGGTAATCAAGGAGAACTAGCTTAGCTGATTGGTGATATCTATCAGAATCAGCCAATTACACAGGCAGCAGACCAGCCCAGCACACCACTATAAACTATGCAAGCACCTTTCCCCCTTGTTTTTCCCAAAAACTCTGCACCACTGTTGTATACAGATGAGGAAATTTTACAAAACGAAAGCAAGAGAAAAAATGTTAGGGGCTGTTTTTGCTATCATAAACCAGCATGTGCAAGAGGCTGAGGCTGTTGAGGATGTGAATGCTGTTGAGCAACCCACAGTGAGGAGATGGAGAAGAGTGTACAGACACAGGGTAACCTACCAAGGGCTACATGAGCTGTAGATAGTGGAGTGCTATAGGGTGGACAGGGACCTCCTACAGCAAATTGTTGAGCTGTGCCGGCCACGCCTGACATACAGAACTGACAGAGGGGAACCCATCACAGTGGATACCAAGGTATGTGTAGGCCTAAGAATAGTAGCTACAGGTACTTTCCAAAGGCCAACTGGGGATATGATGGAGATTTCACAGGCATCAGCATCCAGGGTACTCCACCAGTTCCTGGATGCCATGTCAGCACATGTCAGTGAGGACGAATATTTCCCCATCACCCGTGAGGTATTGGCCAGCAATATGCGTCTCTTCCACCAAATAGCAGAATACCCTGAGGTAGTGGGTGCAATAGACTGCACGCACATATGCATTAAAGCACCACCAGGTGAGCGGGGTAGGGTCTACATCAATCGCAAGCGCTTACCCTCCATCAACTGCCAGGTTGTGTGTGATGCCCAGGGCATAATAATGAATGTGTGTGCTGGCTGCCCTGGAAGCTACCACGATTCCCACATCTGGCATCTGACACAGCTGTACCAGACATTTGCCAGTGGGGACATCCCACACGGTCACCTAGTGGGGGATGCTGGATATGCACTGGAGCCATTTCTGATGACACCCATCAGAAATGCACACACACCCAAACAAGAACTCCATAATGAGGCACACGCACAAACATGAATCATAATAGAGCATGTGTTTGGGATGCTCAAGTCATGGTTCCGGTGCCTGGACACATCCTGTGGAGCCTTGCAGTACTCACTAACTACATGTACCCAAATTGTCCTTGTATGTGCCATGCTACACAATATGATCCTGCGGAAACAGCTGCAGCAGAAACAGCATGGGGCAGGGCCACACAGCACCCCACCAGTGCCAAGGCCTGCACAGGTGCAGAGTGACTCGGAGGAGGAACAATCTGAGCCTGCCCCAGTAGGCAGAAGGAGGCATGCCCAGTATGCCCTGGACTTGGCAAAGAGGCAATGCATAGCAGATGCACTGACACAGTAGGGACCCAGGGAATGACACCTCTCTCTGACTCTCACATATAGTTAAAGGGATGCCAAACATGACACTACCTGTGCTCAACCATGTATAGGGAGTGTACTATGTGGATCCGACATAGGCAACCCTGCAGCACCACTCTCAATACTGGGACACCCACAAGGTAAGTGACTCACACATGCCAGTTGGGGGGGGGGCACATACCCAACAACAGTCACAGCCAGCAGAATAGGTGTAGACAAACACAAATAAATGCTGTACTATGTCCTCTGAATGAGCCCTATGGGTAACCCCTACCCCAGGCCTACACAGACAAACTACAGCAGGCTAGCCAGTTGGATATAAGTTGTGAAGACTAGGAAGTCCGAAACTAATATGTAGGTAGTTAAAGCTAAGATCTGTAGTACACTGGTATGCCTCTAGCCAGCACGATGGGTAAGACTACAGACTGAAATGGTGTACCCAACATACCAGTGCAGTCCTAGCAAATGTGTAAAAGTGTAAAGTGTGCCCCACCATCCTACGTACACTTATAGTAACAGTCAGGTGTGCCCCCCCACCCCTGTGTCAAAATGTAGAAAGAGTCAGGTGTCCCCCCCGCTATGCAGAAATGTAGCAACAGTCAATGCCAAATGACCAATGTATACCCTGCAGACACAGCATGCTACCTGTCGGTGTACAACATAAAGGTCAGCACCGCAGTACAAACTACCTGGAATTGATCCACACGTGCAATATAGATGGCCATACTGGGCATGCTCACACACTTAGAAAAATGAAGGCAATGTCAGTCAACAACATACTGAAAGGCCATACGGGGCATGAACACACACTTAAACACATGAAGGCCATGTCAGCAAACACCAGTGGACCAGACATATCTGGCAGTTGCAGTTCTCAGTGCAGACACATGTCAGTATGCACCACTCCTGACTTGCACACACAGTGGATAGGAATATAGACATATATGTAAGGACAACACACTATAATAAGCCAAAGGTAGATGGACATAGATGTGTGGTAGAGGGTGACCATGACAAGGAGCCATCTGGGCCTGTCCCAACCAGCACACAGCCAAAGGGCCCCAAACACATGAGGTGCAGGTGTCACTCACTGCAGATACTAGCCAACGGTATCTGTCAGCATGACAGTGTGTTGCACATGCCAGCTGTGCAACATGACTGTACAAGGAAGTAGTCACCTAGTAGCTGTATACATGTACCTGTGGCATATGACCCTGTGTATGCCTGCATGCAGCATGTCAACCCCTACATGAATGGGTTACAGCCCATGTACACACTGCCCTCCCCATAGCAGTATCATGACAAGCCTGCTGAGGTCATCCAATGTGAATTACTCCTTTGGGAGAGCTGTAGCTCAGTAATCCCCATGGTGCATCCCATAACTGCGTACTGCTGTAGTGATAAACTAGTTAGGTAGTAGTCCTAACCCCAGACATGGCAATTGTGTGAGTGTGTGTTTGTGTTCATATCTCTCTGTCTCTGACTGTGCAGAGAGAAATGCTATTTAGGATATTTACACAACTTTGGCAAGGCTGCTGATGTCACTCACCTAGAAATACACCTCTGGGGAAATCATAGTCCAGTAATCTCCATAGTGCATCCTGTATGTACTGCTGTAGTGTGATAAATTAGTTAGGTAGGTGTTCTAACCCCAGACCTGGCAACTGTGTGCTAGCTGTGTGTGTGTCTGACTTGAGTAGAGAGCAATGCTGTTTAGCCCACTTACACCCTGCACAATACACATACTCAACTTTGGCAAGGCTGCTGATGTCACTCACCTAGAAATACACCTCTGGGGAAATCATAGCCTAGTTATCTCCATAGCACATACTGTAATAGTGTACTGCTGTTGTATGATAAAATAGGTAGGTGGTCTACACCCAGATCTGGCAACTGTGTGCTTGTGTGTGTCTGACTGAGTAGAGAGCAATGCTTTTTAGGCCACTCACACCCTGTACAATTCATATACCAACTTTGGCAAGGCTGCTGATGTCACTCACCTAGAAATACACCTCTGGGGAAATCATAGCCCAGTAATCTATGTAGCGCATCCTGTAACAGCATACTGTTGTTGTGTGATAAAGTAGGTAGGCAGGTGTTCTAACCCCAGACCTGGCAATTGTGTGTTTATGTGTGAATCTGTGTCTCTCTGACTGAGTAGAGAGCAATGCTTTTTAGGCCACTCACACCCAGTACAATTCATATACCAACTTTGGCAAGGTTGCTGATGTCACTCACCTAGAAATACACCTCTGGGGAAATCATAGCCTAATAATCTTCATAGCGCGTCCTGTAACAGTATACTGGTGTCATGTGATAAAGTAGTTAGGTAGGTGTTTTAACCCCAGACCTGGCAACTGTGTGCTTGTGTGTGTGAATCTGTGTGTGTCTGAGTAGAGAGCAATGCTTTTTAGGCCACTCACACCCAGTACAATTCATATATCAACTTTGGCAAGGCTGCTGATGTCACTCACCTAGAAATACACCTCTGGCCCAGTAATCTCCGTTGTGCGTCCTGTAGGTGTGTACTGCTGTAGTGTGATAAAGTAGTTAGGTAGGTGTTCTAACCCCAGACCTGGCAAGTGTGTGAATCTGTGTGTGTGTGTGTGTGTGTGTGTGTGTGTGTGTGTGTGTGTGTGTGTGTGTGTGTGTGTGTGTCTGTGTGTGTGTGTGTGTGTGTGTGTGTGTGTGTGTGTGTGTGTGTGTGTGTGTGTGTGTGTGTGTGTGTGTTTGAGTAGAGCGCAATGCTTTTTAGGCGACTTCAGGTACAATTCATATAGCAACTTGGGTAAGGCTGCTGATGTCACTCACCTAGAAATACACCTCTGGGGAAATCATAGCCCAGTAATCTCCCTAGCGTGTCCTGTAACTGTGTACTGCTGTAGTGTGATAAAGTAATTAGGTAGGTGTTCTAACCCCAGACTTGGCAACTGTTTGTGTGTGAATCTGTCTGACTAAGTGCAGAACAATGCTTTTTAGGTCACACACACTCCTTAGAATTTATATACCCAACGTTGGCAAGGCTGCTGATGTCACTCACCTAAGAATACACCTCTGGGAAAGTCATAGCCCAGTAATGTCGGTAGCGCATCCTGTAACTGGGTACCGCTGTAGTGTGATTTAGAACTGTGGTAGGGTTCCATCACCACCCATGGCAGTTGTGGATGTTTTCCATGTGTTTCAATGTCTGTGTATGGAGCAATTCATCATAGGCTACTCACTTGCAGTGCATTTCAAATGCCCTACGTTGCCAATCCTGCTGTCATTCATTGTGAAATACAACTGTGGGGAGAAATCTCCCTGTAATCCCTGTGGTGTGACCTATAACTGCTCCATGCTGTAGTGTAATATAGGCCTTGGTTAGGGGTTCTATAACCACACATGACAGTTGTGGATGGTTTGTGTGCTTCTCACTGTCTGTGTAGGGAGCAATGCATTTTAGGCTAGTCACTTGCAGTACAGGTGAAATGCCCTACCTTGGTAAACCTGCTGATGTCATTGAGTGTGAAATACACCTTTGGGGAAAGATGTCTCTAGTAATCCCTGCGGTTGGTCCTATAACAGATCCAAGCTGTAGTGTGATATAAGCCTTGGTCAGGGGTTCTATACCCACACATGACAGTTGTGGATGGTTTGTGGGTGTCTCACTGTGTAGGGAGCAATGCATTTTAGGCTAGTCACTTGCAGTACAGTTGAAGTGCCCTACTTTGGTAATCCTGCTGACGTCAGTCACTGTGAAATACACCTTTGGGGAAGAAGTACTCCAGTAATGTCCGTGGCATGTACTATAACTGCATAGTGCTGTAGTGTAATAAACTAGTTAGGTAGGGATTCAACTCCCAGACATGACAGGTGTGTGTGTGTGTGTGTGTGTGTGTGTGTGTGTGTGTGTGTGTGTGTGTGTGTGTGTGTGTGTATGTAACTCGTATCCTGTGTAGAGGTGAGTGTGGGATACCTATGGCCAATGTGGAGGGGGTTTTGCTTATTACTTTTATGGTGGCCCTGCTATATATCACAATGTCAACCATACAGGAATAACATATGTAAATTAGCTGGGAGGCTGGGGTGCAAAGCCATACCCATACATGTGACATCAAGGCCAGGCAATCCAAATTAACAACCCCAATATTACCCAGAACACACACTCAACCCATGTGTCATATGCACACACATGCTTAGGCAACAGCCAATATGTGGGTAGTACACTGCATATTGGCCACTGATAGTAACTATGCAATGATAGCAGTGGGCTACAAGGGTATGTCACCCTGCCCGTCTGTCCAATATGCATGTACATGCAGACAGTTAATCTCCACCATGTTCCCCAATGGACACCTGCACCACCTGTGGTGCCTTCACATGTGACTCACAATGGACATACCATGCCTGACAACATGCCCTGTATGGACAGATGACACTGACATCAGGGAATTCTGTTGGCGTGCTATCAATGTAGGTGAAGGATAAACCTGCTACCCATTACCAGTTGCGCTTAGCTAAGCACTGCCTACACAGGTTAAGCAATTTAGGAGCTGGGTGTATGAAAACGTAACCGGAGGTGAGCAGTGCTTACCATCATGCAAACCCACACACAACTGCTTTAAAGTGCCTTAATCACTCTGTATCCAAGGGGGTGTGTTCTGCCTAGCAAAAATATTAACAGCTCCTGCAAGGCTCGAAACCAGGACCCTGCACACCATACACAATGTGATTTACCACTAAGCCATGGCAGATATACATAATCATGTTTTCACACACATATCATCCAGCCCAGGTATGCAACACTACAGGGAATGTATTCCGCCATGTAGATGTATTTGCGTGTGTATATATATATATATATATTCAACTTTAAATGGATATAACATATCTATATATGTAGATATAGCTATAGAAATATATATATATATATATATATATATATATATACATATATATATATATATATATATATATACATATATATATATATGTATGTTCTCAACATTGCACAACCTTGCAATAAATGCATTGAATATGCAATGAGCAAATGTCACTATGCATTCGCTCATTGCAGATTTGGCAATTTGGGTGTGAATGGCACTATAGTGGGGATGGAGAATATTTGCCTATCCCCACTGTAGTGTGAACACGGAGTTAGTATATCACAGTAGGGGGGTTGTCGGGGGTGCAGGGGGCATGCCTCTCTGCATTACGATATGTATTCCAACTTGCAGTTCGAGGGTCAACAAAGGTGCTTTTAGAACTGCTGTGTTTTGAACTGTGGTGCAGTAAGAAATGACAGATTTGTCCTTTCGGTTTACAGAAAGGGCTGTTCGAAGAAATGATTGTCTCCCTTTCAAAGGTGAACACATATATATATCAATATAGGTATTTATGAACATACATATGTAGATGAAACTGGGAACGTAACTACAACATATATGTCCACATGCACCATTGATGGGTTTGAGAGACCCAAACAACAGGCATCTGGCATGGATAGGTATCACCCCCCCCCCAGCCAAACACTTCTGGCCTGAAATACAATACCAACCTTAGCAGATCCCATAACCAGGACCCTGCACGACAAGGGCAGTACATGTTAACAGTATTCCATCCCACCTGTAGGATGTCAGGCTGGCATTACTAACATATCATGCAGTACAGTCAAGTGACGTGTCATGCTTGGGGGAACCCCCTATGCAGGTGCAGTAAGTAGCTGAGATCCCTTATATGATCCAATAGGCCTACACCTGACAATGGATTCACCAAAGTTGGCAAGGATGACCACAAATCCACCATATCAGCTGGGAACCACCACCCAGTACCCTGATGACCCTGGTCTGCAGGGACATGGAACATATCAACAATGAACCCATGGCCAATGTCACTGGTAATCTTATCACACAGGACCCCACCACTGTTGGACTTATCAAAGGCAGAGAATACATCCTGAACCTGGTATACCTCCTTTACCCAATCATGACAGGTGTAGATGAGGGTTAGGAGGTGCCCAATGCCTATGTAGATCATAGTAGGCTTTTGTACACCATCCCACATGTAGGAATGTATGTAGTTGTTCAGGGAATCTACCTCCATTCACAGAATATGTGCCCACCAGGACTGCTTGGAAAATGCCAACATTCCACAGATGCCATCCCGTGGACATACAGTCATTCACAGTTCATAGATGTGTTAATGCCCTCCTCCACACTGTAGAGGTGTGCAGCACTGCTGGGGTTGCTATAACTTACTGGGTGTGGCTGTTGTGGACACATCCACCATTATTGCAGTTACTATTGCGTCTATCCCCCCACATAGCTGTCTGTACTACTGTACAGTGTACGTAATAAGGTTGTTAGTTGTTCTTTACATCATACACAGCAGTTGAGTGCCTCACACCCTCCTAAGGGTAGGGCTATGCCACCGGCATTGGCACACACATGTTACTGAGGTGAGGATCACAGTAGAGTGGGGAGAGGGACATACACCCTGCTGTTAGCATGTTCAATGTCATTCACATTGCAGACTGCATATATAGCAATGTGTGGTTGTGCCTATCTTGTCTTGGTGGGATTACATGTGTAACAGATGTGTAACCTGCATGGGGACATGCCTCCATGTGTATAGGCTTGTACCTGTACTGCATCCAAACCAAAGGCTCTGTGTGTTGTACCCAGCCATGACATGTGTACCACCCACTACACATACTGGTGTCCACTGTAGAAGGCCTGCTGACACCACTACACCCATCAGCCATGTGGCACATGGACAAACACAACACAATCAGAATAGATAATGGTGATAACAATACAACATTGTTAATTACAGCTATGGTGCATCATGGCTTCACAGCTACACCTTCCAAGATATTAGCATTTCACTTTACTGCTGACAACATGCTACACATCATTCCATTGCTACACTGTTGTGCAGTCACCCTGTGCATCAGCACCATGTTAGCCTGTCCCTGCATAGATGTTACAGATGTCAGGTAGTGGCACAAGTATCATCATATGCACAGAGTGTGTTGTTGGTTTGCCAGAGACCTAGGCTGAGCCATACAATTGACAACATGTGTGTGTGTGTGAGGGGGCTGAGTACTGTTATGGGCCACTGGTGATGTCGTGTGTGCAGGTATGTGGTTTTCCTAGGTTTGTTGTTTATATGTGTGTGTCTGCATGCACACAGTTCCTCCATATGGCTGCCCTATACAGGGAATTGTGAGACAGCTGCAGACTGTACCTGACAGTTCAACCGCAGTTCACCATCTCCAGCCACGGACATGGGACCTGTGCCTGGCAGGGGTGCTACAGGCAGTATCAGGTACAAAGCCAGATCGAGTACTGTCCCTCAATGTTGACAGACATCCACTGGATCCAGGCCCCTCCTGGGACTGGCCAGGGCCACGTGCATGTGGTCTGCTATGATGGTCTGTGGACAGCACCCCCTCACAGTGCTGGGGCTGGTACTGCCACTACGGGAGGAGCTGGGACTGGTGGGATGTCCACGGTCACCTCCAGCTGCTGGTGTTGGTGGCATACATCCATGTGTTGGTCGCAACCGTCCCACCCTGTCCTGATGCATGGACATGATATTGTGGATGAGATCCAATGTCTCACCCCACCATCTATCCGTGACCTCGGTGTAATTACAGATGGTACCTGCTAGGTCACGGATGATGTTATAGAGGTGTGATGAGCCCTCTGCACCCTTAGACCCTACCTGGTGTACCATTCCATTCATGCCTGTGCCTCCATGACAGTCTGGAACATGTGTGTGGTTGATATAGATGTGGCACATCTGCCAGGGGCATGATGACTGGCAGTGCTCCGATGAGCACCCCTGAACATCTACATGTGTGATACCCTGCCTGACATCTGACTATGGCTGCCATGTCCTGACACATGTGCCATAGATACCACACTGTCCTGGCCAATGCCAACCGTAGACTGTTCCTCAGCTAAGACCAACAGTGATGAGGTATGTAGAGGCAGTGTGACTGTGTGCATGGATGGGGTGGATAAATGTGGGATGTCAATTGGTGGCCCAACAGCAGCTCTTGATGACCCTTCCTGTGCCTCAACACACCTATCCTCATGGTCACCGTCTGTATCAGTGACATCAGATTCCCTGCGGGGGGACCCAGCCCCACCTTGCCACCCGTGAGGGGAAAACAGGGAACAGACTGTAAGACCTGTACATCACCGCTAAACATTACATACACGCACATGTGTGTGCAGACATAGCCATATACCAGACATACACACATGCAGTCGACATACATGGCAACCCATATACTCCACCAGACAGCACCTACAGACAGCTCCCGCACCCCCATAACACACACAATAGCAGTTGATGGTGCAGTACAGTATCACACACAAACCTGTAATTACACACATGTCAGCATGCAGGATATGTGGTGCGCAACAGCATGCAGTACAACTGTAGTCAATCCTCATCACCAACATTATACATGGCTGTGATGCATGGCTTCTGGTAGTAGGTGATGGCCCTCCCCCTGGAACTCATTGCACCCATGTCCACAGCATTGCTGTGCAACTGTTCAGCACCCTGGCATGTACTGTGCACCATACCTCACAGATGTACACACCATTGCAGGATGTGTATCTGCTACTGCTCATAGCCTCTGTGTGTTTCTGGATTACATGTGGACATGTATTTAGTGAATGCTTGATGTGTATTCACAGATGTCATTATCAATGGTGCATGTATGAGTGATAGACTACCATTAGACTGACCACAGACACAATGTACTGTACCTATGGTGAGTGTAGAGACCATTATTGACCATTATTGAGCCCTGGCTGATGTTGCCTGTGGTACACATAGGTGCATAGGTGAGTACTGGTCTATTGCTCCTGGGGCCTACATAAGCCTAGCCACAGGAGTTCCCAGCCATGCACCA